>NW_028141164.1:5344792-5944792 GCF_030444845.1 Prenolepis imparis
AAGCAGTGGTATCAACGCAGAGTACTATACGACAATTAACCACCAAAGAGCTAATTAATACACTCGTCCTTTCGCGGACCGGCAATAAGCGCGCGACCATTGATCACGAATAACCGAAGAAGAGCACTGGAGGTGGAGCTAGAGTGGCACTGCCAGGTTCGGAACGCGCAACGACCAACGACACGTCGCGACAAATCGTAGTAGTGGGGCATTGTAGCAGTCGCGACGCAACGTACGTGCGAGGTTGAGCGAATCACGTCGCGACTACATGCCCCTATCAGGTCGTAGTTGTGGGGGTATGTAGTCGCAATGTGATTCGCCGAGCTCCCACGTCGCAACCTCTACATACCCCCACCACTACGACGTGGCGCACGTGTCGCTGCGCGTTCCGAAACTGGCAGTGCCACTCTAGCTCCACCTCCAGTGCTCTTGTTTCGGTTGTTCATGATCAATGGTTGCGCGCTTATTGCCGGTCCGCGAAAGGACGAGTGTATTAATTAGCGTCTTTGGTGGTTAATTACCGTATAAATCCGATCGCGTCGCACGTACCAATATCGTAATCGCGATAGCGTGAGATTGATCTCGTCGGCCGTGAATCTCGCTCAATATTCGTCTCGCTTGCGTGTTTCGGCAACTTCAGTACGTCGCGGCGAATTCGCCATCTTCGTTCGATACGTGCTGCTACATTCTCGTGGTATTTTCCATCGTTCATGATCAACGGTCGCGCGCTTTTTGCCGGTCCGCGAAAGGACGAGTGTATTAATTAGCGTCTTTGGCGGTTAATTGTCGTATAAATCCGATCGCGTCGCACGCGCGAGATTGATCTCGTCGATCGTGAATCTCGCTCAATGTTCGTCTCGCTTGCGTCCTTGGGCGACTTCAGTGCGTCGCGGCGAAGTCGCTCTCTTGGTCATCTTCGTTCGATAAGCCCCTGCGAAAAGTGGGTCTTGGAAAAAGCGGCGACGCGAAAATGGAGCTTCGGTTTTATTCGCGCGCGAATAAGCTCTTGCAAGTCTCGCGTTTTACCGAAACGCGTCGAAGATTGTGATAGCTAAAACTCGGGCGTCGCCGCGCGTCGCGAACGAAAAAAAATAACGCGAGTGCAAGTGTTTCGAAACTTGTACGAGAAGGAGGCCCGGGGAGGCATCGGGCAACAAAGGAGCAACCGTGAAGTGAGTAAATTTAAATTGTTTAATAGTTACATAGTTCCTGATTATTTTTTGAAAGAGTTTTGCAATTTTTGTAGAGATAAAAAAACATACTTTCAATATCGAAAATATTTTTAAAATATCAAGGTCTGGAGAAAGACGTTAGAGTTCAGAATCGTACTCGATAAGACAAGAAAAAACGTGAAAACCGCATGGCTCTATCTATTATAATTTCGAAGAGATTGATTTTTTAAAATTAATACACTTTTACGAAACATTTAGAAAATCACAAACTCTAACGTTTTTCACGAGAACTTGATATTTTATAAATATCTTCGATATTGAAGTTACGTTTTTTTTATCTAAAAATTGCTCTTTCAAAAAATAATCAGGAACTATATAACTATTTAAAAGAACCTTAAAATTCTGCTCAAAACTATTAGAACTCGATGTGTAAAAAAATGTGAAGTTAGCACCCCTATTTTTTGAAACTGATTTTCGTTATCGTAATATATATATATATGACCGGAACTATTTCTAAAAATTATCAAGAACTCTTATATGGTTCTAAATAACTCAGAATTTTTAACAGAACTATGATAGCTAACATAGGGGTGCCAACTTCACACACCCCTTCTTATATCATTCTTATTCGACCGATTGTATGGAGAAAATATAGCGAGAGTTATTTATCATTTTATATCGACTGGAATGTTCCTAGAATATTCTCTCTCTAGAATTATTATTTCACGAGTACAACTGTGGGGTATATCCTCGAATATTAATGCTATGAGCCGATTCGATCGCGTATATATACGTCCACGAACAAATTCTCTTGAATTTCGCGATCGTGGAAATTTCCTTGCAATTTCGTTAAATACGAAGATACAAACGCGACTTTACCGTGTTCAGATATCTCGAAAACCGCGAGCAAGACAACGACGATGATTTAGAGGTATTTATAGGGTGCGGAGAGAGTCGCCGAGTGGGTGCGAGAAGAAGGGAAAAGGGCGCATCGAGGTGTATATACGGTCGAGAGTAGAATTACACGATGTCGACGATGATATAATGCGCGTACTTCTCGCGAATGTGTTTCTTTCTGTCCCGGCGAAATCTCTCGTCGGCATCGAGCGGGCACCGAGGATCGAGGATCGCAAAGATTCGATACGAGAACCTCGCTTCTTCGTGGCACGAA
The DNA here is from genome assembly GCF_030444845.1 of Prenolepis imparis. Classification (NCBI taxonomy): domain Eukaryota; kingdom Metazoa; phylum Arthropoda; class Insecta; order Hymenoptera; family Formicidae; genus Prenolepis; species Prenolepis imparis. Next base: position 5,347,136 of record NW_028141164.1, read on the forward strand.
ACGCCATGCCAGCGGGAATCGGAAAAATTCCCGTCGGGCTTCGCGCTCTTTTCTTTTCGGCGCGCTTGCCTATCCGCTCGCTCGAATAAATCTCTTCGGGTTACGGTTCAACGTCCGCAGGTATCCGCCAACACCACCAAGCCCCCGCTGCCGTGGAATGCCTCCCGTACGTTAGAGCGACTACGCGTTCCACCGAGGAACTCCAATAACTTTGGACTAAATTCCTGTCGACCTCCTCCACGTTCTCCACCGAGACGGGTTTTCATCGTAGCAGATCCGATCTAGGAATCGCTCTCTCTCGCATGACGTAACGCATCGCCGAATCGCGCCGCGGAGTAGATTAATTCCCTCGTCGCGATAACAATCGACGCAACATCCTTGGCCGGTGAAGGAGCTGGCGTGTCCTAAGCGCAGTTCTCTCTTATCCCGTCTTCGACATCGAGCTTCTCGCGAGTGACTTTCGTGCTGAGAATAAATTACGCTAATGATGTTTCAGTTATACGTCATTGGGGTAATAAGATAGACGAATAAAATACGATTATATAATTTTATCTCTCCGTGAGCGAGACAACTAAATTGCGATTACGCAATTATCATCATCGCATTATCGTCGGCGCGCGCGGATGCAGCATACGTCTGTCACGGATATCAGCCTCGGCCGAGATCCCGCGTTGTTCATGATATCGAATAATTTTACATCCACCGGGATGTAAGCGCGTAAAAGAAGTTACCGCTGGTCCCGACGAAGTCATGGGGATCATGTCATCCATCCTGGCACGAAACCCGACGATTAGGCGATGGATCGTAATCCGTGGAATGTATATACCGTCGTTGTCAGGGACTGAGAGAGGAGGGAGAGAGAGAGAGAAGACTGACTTCCTTTATCGACATTTTGATACAAAATGGCTGCGCCCTACGGGGCGCCTCTGCGTAATCTCTCTCGATTCAAATTAACACACGCAGAGCTCGCCGGGGGGGCCCAGAACCTGGGCCGCGGGAAGCTTGCACGCCGCGGTATATAGAGGAGATAATATCGCCGTACATCCAGATCCTCTTTGTCTTCCTTTTGGAGAACGATCGCTCCGATCCTTTTTCTTCTTTTCGTTAACGATCGCGCTGTAAAGAGGCGAATGACAGGCGCCACGCCGGCTTTGACAAATCGCTGCCGCGATCCGCTGTCGCTCGATACATGCATAATACGGTACTACGGAAACTCGACCTCTTTTCTCCTTTACGCCTATACAAAATAAAGGGATTACTTTGACGTCAATGAACAATTATAATGGGATAAAACCAAATTTGTTTATATTTTTGATATTTCTTTCGTCTTTTACATCGAAATATAAAAGGACAGACGTTCAAAACCAGCATATAAATCTGTAAAATTGTTTGTTAACTACAATATAAAACTTTTTTAACTATTCGTTGCGTATTTTCGGAATGTAATAATATACCTGCGATCTTGATGTATTTAGTGCGTATTTGTCTATGAGTGATAGATCCTTAGCGAGAAGAAGTATTTGGGACAAAATACCTCGTCACAGTGACTCGTCCGATTTCTATAAGCAAGTTCTTCTTATCTTCCCGATTCCGATCTAATTCATTCGATAAACGAGTTCAGATGAATTGATTGATTGCGACTGACCAAACACTCGGCAACCTTGCCATCGATTAATTTTGCATGCCGATTGTCACCAGATCGTTTCTTGTCGCACGATACAATTCGGTTGACTGATTACGCTGCATCTTCAAAGATACGATAAAGACGTATACACAATATTTACTTACAACGGCTTTGTAAAATTTCCGAGGAGCTAAAAGTTTTGCTTAAACGAACGTCATTGCAAACGACAAAGAAATGCGCGAGACCTGATGCAGAAGCTATTTTACATTTAGCGCATGAGATAACGGAGCCGCCTGATATCTGTTTAATTATCTAAATTGTATTGTCTCTTATCCGCGGCGCGATAATTCGTTGCTGCTGTGTAAGTCTGTTGTTTCCGAAGGTACGAAGCGTGTACTCCCCACACATCTTCGCGTAAAAAGAGACGAAGGGGATGAGAATGGGTCTTTCTACGAGCGGAGAGTAACCAGACGACGTCGTTGCGCTTCTTCTTCTTGTCCGTTGGATTCTCTTCTCCTTTCGTTTCTCGAATTTCTTTTCGGTCGCAGTTTTATCTCCATTATTTTCCGTCGTTTCCACCATTTGCACACGGGTCCGTCATTAATCTGATTACTAAGATTAGCTTCCATTACTTAATTTTCTTTTAACCCCCTGCAATTCGATTTTCTTGTTCGTCGTATACGGAATTTATTTCTTCTCCCAACCGCGGATGCTTCCGAAATATATGTATCTGCATTTGTTACAAGTGAGAAATTTCTTCGAGTAAAAATATTTTTAGAACATTTTAATTATCTGTGATATCTTATTCGAACAATTTTTGTTCTTTTAGATAAGTTTATTTGATATTTACTAATATAAATTTTTCGAAATTCTACCTTTAATATAGATTACTTTGTTTTGTCGATGAAATCTCTGTTTCGAAAATAGAATTTCATTGGTCCAACGTAGCGTTGATAAAAGATTTCCCTTTACCGATTCACTGCTGCAGCTACTTCACGGTGGAATGAGCGGATTTGCAATAAGAATGTCGGCGTATAAAACTGTCAATAAGCGCGCTGACCCCAAATGTAATTTCACAGCGTCTCTTGCTTGCAGCGGTTACACGAGAGGTCGAAAGAGAGAAGGGTGAGGAAAATAGAAGCGGGTTTTGGGAGAAGCAAGGAAAACAGAATCATGCACGAGAAGGAGAGATAAGGGGGGTGGGAAGGGTGGAAAAGAATCGGAAAATAGAGGAAACGAGAGAAACCGAAGAGAGAAAATAAGAGCTGGCCGCCGCCAGAGCGGGCCGAGGAAAGAGGGGAAGAAGGATAGAGGAAAAGGGAGGAAATAGAAGAGAGAAAGAGAAGAATATAGGAGAGTAAGAGAGCGGCGTGATACGCGAGAGCGCCTCTGCCGGGGTTATATGGAAATGTTGGTCAAATATATCATTCCGGCTTGACAGTGCAATTCTCTTATCTGCCTCGCGCCGCCTGCCGCTCTACCCCAAACCATCCGCGCGCGCTCCAAGGGCGGATGGAGGCGGCGGCGGCAGCGGAGCTGCTGGTGAACGAGGGGGAAACGGCGGATCGGGGGCTGAAGCGCCCGATAGAGGATCTGCAAACACGCTGCTGCCACCCCCTTTCTCCTACCTCACTTCACCTCATCTCTCTCCGCAACCTGCTCTTCCCATCGAACCTTCCTCAACCCCGTCCTCCAACGTTCTGGCTCGTCCTTCCTCGACCTCCGCCAATGTCCCTCGACTGGTCCACGCCCGACTGCGGATCCAGCAAGATGACGAACTGCCTTGCAAAACAGAGCGGAATGCGAAACTCCCAAAAATACGCGGATTAAAGTGTCGGCTTGCCGCGACTATTCGCACTTTTCTCCCCTTCAAAGTTCACTTTTCGTTTCGGGAACCATTTTCATTTTCCTTGTCGTTGATTCGTTTTGTTGGGCTGGAAAAAATATCATCTCGGACAGATATCTTGATAATTCTTCTTGATAATTTAAGATTGATTTCCGGAAGTCGGCGATGTTTTGCAATAAATTGATGACTCGGTCGGATATCTCGAACATAACTAGACAGCAGCGAGAGGAACAAAGCCAGCGACGTATTATTAGTCATCCCTTGCGGGCCAACATCATTACTCTTGCATTCGCCGCGTGCTGTCGCCCGTGATCGATTCCTCGCGTGCGTGCACGCACGTGATCACCTTATCCTCCCTTGCAATTCCGCAACGGGACGAGATGCGCGTATCGGGAAGCTGCGTATCGAGTCTATCCATACAGTCGAGAATGGAAACGTTGCGTGTATAATCTATATACATATACACGCGCGCATGCGACTTATACATACCTAAGGGTTGTCCGTACGCGATCTGCGAGAAGGAGGGGCGCGCGGACATTTCGTTCCTGATGTATTGCCGACACTTCATCTCCTCGCGGGTAAACACGAAAAATCGTCGACTCGGCCGGCGTCGATAAGACCCTAGAACGGAAGGATTTTACAAAGGGATGAAGCAAGAGGGCGTCCAAGTATTCATCGCAATGGGGTTGTAAATTTCGGCTGGTTGTCTTTCCGCATTTTCGCAAACTGGCAGTAGTAGGAGAATCTCGTCCCAACCTCATCCGCGATTCCGATTCTCTTTTGCATTTGGAGATTGCGAAGATCTATGTACTTGCTAACGCGAGAAATTCCGGAATAAGTTCAGCGTCGAAAGAAACGAGCGTAATCGATCATTTGCTTGTAAAATTAGCTATCTTTTTAGTAGGTAGGAAAAATGACACCTCGATATTTATTAAACAATAACTCGATTTCATTAATATTTAATGAAAGCAAATTAGTCGACGGATTTCGTATGTGAAAGATTTCCAATCATTCCAATCCATTTCAAATCATATACGTTCGTCTATTGTATTTCAAATAATATAGCATTATTGTTTACTATATTAGATATCCTTTTTTAGTATTATAAGGATTTCTCATATCTTCAACAATGCGATAAATTTCGTGTCTAACGAACAGTGCTTAGATTAACGCGGCAAGCAATTGCGGTGCAGTAATTTTTCACGACGAGGCGGGCGCGGTAAATGGTAGAAATTAGCTTTGCCTGCGCGTAAACGCGCTTCACGAAGACGTCACTTTCGATTTCCTAGGCAATTACCTTCAAGAAATACTCTACGACAGTCCTGTTACCTCGGACTTGATAGATAGCGCAAATAAACATCTCACGGCTAAACCAGAAGCCACCGCATGTACCTGAGATGGCTAACGGCAGCCTCGGCTAAGAATAGAAGTGCTTATTATTGCGTGCCCAAGACACAAAGACCGAGAATAAATACGAGATACCTTTCGCCCTTCGTCACCCATCGTAGTTATGACTTGATAGTTGCGTGAGCGACAGTTATTCCAAGATTTTATTATTTGAATAATCCAATATCTCGCTAATTGCGCGAGTAAAATATGAATCATATTTTGCACAAAAGATTACAAGTCTTAAATATTTTTTTTTTTTTAAACAAGAGAAAATAAAGTAAAAATGTTATGCTTATTAAAGAAATTACTGTGTTAAAATGAATGCGATAAAATAAAAAAAAGAAAAAAGCGTTAAAAGAAACTGATTTAAGCGAGCATCGCAGATTCGGAAACGTTTTTTTTTTTTTTTCGGAGTAAAGAAAGAAAGCCATCACTTTTTCCTTATCGGTCGTCTCGGATCTCCTTGCTTATAGTCAGCTCACTCTATAATTGCTTCTTTTAACTAAGATTCCCGGATTTAACTTCGGATGCTTTTTGTCTCTCTTTATCCGAATTGCGAAGCGGGGCGACGAATTTCCCGTCGCACGACAGGGCGGAGGCGACAGCCCGGGTAGCCGGATTTTTAAATTGGTTCTTATAACTTTAAATACAGCGAACCAGCTGCGAATCCGAGATGGAGAATCAAATCAAAACCGTTTTAAAAGTTTCCTGGCTACGTTATTCCATTCGGCTGCCTGATGTTGCTCCTTATCTCCTCAGCGATATTTTTGCGATCCGTGCTTGCTCGCCTTACATCGTAATTCGCTTCGAAGTACTCAGCATTGCAGAGAGAATTTTCCTTCTTTTAATTTTAATCAAAACAAATAATCGTCTTTTATTTTTATTGTACTTGGAAAATCTCTTGGAAAAAAAAAATTTTTTTGTTTCTTAGAAACTATATAATTGCGTGATTTCGTATTCGCACAAATCGATTCCCCGAAATAATCCTCCCGCAGTTAGCTCGCCAACCTGTTTCGAGAATCCTTCGCGTTTAGTACGCGTCTTGCTATCTTCCACCAGGATGAATTACCTTCCTACCAATTTCCTCTTGCCAGTCGGAGCCGATCGAGGTGGAGATGCAATTAGAGGGATGCACTCTCGGTGCATGGTAATTCGGTCGAGAGGACCCGAAGGCACGGACGCGTGAGAAGCATGAGGGGGAGAGAAACGGCAGAGAGAAAAGGCACGATGTCGGGACGAAAAACGGAGGACGATGTAAGAAAAAGGGAAGGGGGGAGCGAACGAAACGCCGGAGGAAAGTATATATATCGGGCCATTATTTTCTGCAGTATTTTAACGTAAAATCCTCCGGATTCTTGGAGCCATCGTATCGATTCCTGCAGAAGAAACCAAGCGGTCGCTCGGGGAGAGGGTGTTCCGGGACAAGGGGGAGGGCTCGTTCGAAGGAAAGGGGATGGGGGAGAGAGAGAGAGCGAGAAGATGTAGCTCCGCACGGAGCTTTTCCTGCGATGCAATCTTTGAAAGGAGAGCCGCGTCATTACGCCGTGGCGGTGGTTCACGGACCATTGCCCCACCACCCCCTTCTCGATTCCCCCTTCCCCCGTTGCTTTTCTTTTCCTCCTTTCGTGCTCCTTATCGTATCCTCTCACTCTCTCTCTTTCCTATGCCCGACCAGCGGCGCGCGCTTTTGCCTTTCTTATTTCATAGGGGAGAAAGCTTTGCCACCGAATATATACCTACCCCAACGGCATACGGCACTCTCTCGATTCGAAGCCGATCCAATGACACATGACTCAACGTGCGACAACCCCATGCATCACCAGCGGGCGCCGCGTTATCACCCACCACTCGCTCTTATAACCCCGTCGAATGAAACCGACCGACCTAAGTCCCATCTCGCAGGACTCCGCCACTCAGAACGAAGTGGCTGCTGGAAAGCATTGTGAAACGAATTTTGATTAGAAATTCTCAATCTTCTTCCGCGATTTTTTACGAAACGAATATCGTCCTTGGAACAAAATCACCGGTCATCGTCGGAGTCGATGTATTCGCGATGCGCGATGGACAATCAATAACGAATGCAAAAAAAACGAGATTATCGTTTTATTAAATCGCGAGAGGATTTGAAGAGAGTCAGGAGCGTGACCAACCAGGAAATATTCATTTCCAAGACCCGATTCGTTCCACCTAGTCGTTAAAACATGATACCACTGTTTATTTCGATAATGAAGCCACAGAAGGAATCTCTATTTATCTCTCCCGCACACCCACTTTGCCCGCGGTTGCCCGCACCGCGCTTCTTTCCCTTCTCGTTACCCTACGCGCTTCGGTATACACTCCTCCGGTTTCTGGGTGGTGCATCTCCGAGGATATCCGCGCTAACAAGGTCCACTTGGGTGGCGCGGCTATGGCTTACCTGGTCGTTTGCTTCGGGTAATATTACCGCGAGACGTTTTGCAGGCCGGCGAAGAAGTTTAGTCGCGGCGACGGTGGGTGGGTACTGCCAACGCACGTTCAAGAGAGAAGAGAGAGAGAAAAGAGAGAGTAAGAGAGAAAGATAAGCGAAGCCTCTCCACGTTCCTGCACAAAGTTGCGCCACGGCTCATCTTCGGAGAGCTCTTCTTTTCTGCACTGCCACGGCCTCTGCATACCGCGACAAAGATATTGCCGGTATTATTAGGTATGCGATTATGGTTCAAGCTCGCGTTTGCTAGCCCTCTTGTCGTGGTTTTCTCTTTTTCTTCTTCTCTTTTCGCGATACGCAGAGATACACAGCCGGTTCGCGCGAAATATCCGAACCGAGTAACGAGCGCATATGCAAATCGCTCGCCATGACCCTATCAGTTATTTTTAATACCGGTTTGATGGTCGGCATTGCGTCGGCGACCACGTCAGATTTATCCTTGCTTTATGATCGGTCGGACCTCCTTGGAGCAACGCTGCAAAAATTTCTGAGACATTATAATGGATGTACTATCGCGATCGAGAAATTTATGCGAACGTAATCATTCTCGCTCACGCGTGAAAATACGTTCCGATACCGTGAATTCATTCGTTGTCTTAAATTAACTAGTATATTCGTATTAAGTACACGCGATTAAATATTCGTATTAAATATTTCGAGTATCGCCGATCATGCATTTAGATATCGCGAACTTCTCCATTTACGATTAAGGCCATCAAATTACCGATAATAATTCGATACGCCTCATTTCTAATTAAATCCTCCGCGCGAGTATGCATTTCGCCTAATTATCGATTTAACGGAAAATACCGAGATGTTCGCGCTCTTCTTATCCCCTTCCTACGAACATTTACTAATTAAAAAGGACTTGATCCCTCTTCTCGCCGATGCACCTCGATAAGCGATTCGCCGCGACAAACTTTCAACGATTAAGCGTACCGGGAACGTGCCGCGTTCGAACGCAATGTTAGCGATCGTAAAGGTTGAGACATCCTTCGAATGGCGGCCGTAAAAGACCGTAACGAGATCCTCGCATGCGATTAGGAATGAAATGTCCTCTCCCAAAATGTTTCGCTCGCGAATTTACGTGTACCGCGTCTATTATCGATTGTTCGAAAGCGGCACGTTCGTCGACGACGTGCAAGTTTCGCGGTTACCCCAGTGACGTCTACCGGAATCAAGGTCAGAGCTGTAAAAGAGAACGACAGCCAGCGACAAGGGTAAACCGGGTGGCCGATCGATGCGACCGTCTGCGAAGACGGCGGAATCCCGCGCAACTCTCTCTCGCAGGTCATAAACGCAGTAGTGTGGGCCCCGGGTGCAAGCCCCGGGGTTTATTATCGGGCCGGGCTCCCAATTAAGCGGCAGCAGCTGTGAAAATTAATGGAGCACAGCTTTTAAGATGTAATTGGGCACATTCATAACTCAGGATGAAAAGAGAGGAGAGGCTGGGCCGGCCCCGGGAGCCGGAGGAAGATGGCCGGTCTTCTCTCTCGGCGTTCTCTTTCCGGGCACGTCTTTTGTAATTGATACACCTATACACATTTTGAATAAAATCCATAAATAAAATCCAATTGTAAGCGCGAGCGTACTTTGTTAGGTAACGAACGGCGATTAATTTCGCATCCGATATCTTTCACCGATCTCCACCGGGAGAGAGCAGATTTCCATAAATAAAGGACGACACATCGCGTCGCCAGAAGATCGATAATCTCAGCGGACGATATTTTGTTATCAACATTATATTCGTTATAAGAGAGCGGAAACCCTCCGGGGCTGTTTGGGGAAAATTACAGAAAAGTGAAACGCGAATTTGAGCGTGGATAAAGGGTGGGCGAGTCGAGCGAAGAACGGACGAAGAGAAGTAGATGAAGAGAGGGTGGACCTCGTTGCTCCTCCGCGAGACGATGATAGCAACGACGTAATAATAGCGAATGACGCGGCATTGTACGCTCGAGAAGGGCGCAACGTTCGGGGATGGTGAAGGCCGGGGTTGAACGCCCTTTCAGACGGTCGTAAACATTTCGTAAATTTGCTCCACAGGTGTGCCATCGCGGCAACTAAGCCATCCATGGCCGGCCGAACTCTCGCCTATTTACTCGCGCGATTTAAACTGTACGCGCGTAAACTGTCTGCTCTCGCAGAGCTGGAGCTAATCTTCTCGTGACGCTAGCTGATAAAGAAATGTATGTAAAAGATTATGAATAATAATTTCAACAAGGACTTAGCCAATTCTTCTGTTGAAAATATTATTGCAAAAACATTATTTACAGTTGAGTTGAACATTGACATTATTGTTCGAAAGTTGTAGAACGCGATTCCATTTCTCGAGAATAGAATTCTATTGCGAAGCTGATACGCGACATACCAGACACATTCTAGACATCAATATCTTGAAAGTAGAACAATCAACTTTATTCCAGCAATAATTACAATATCGTACGTTCAATTATAGAAAATTCAGGACGATGTTGGTTGCTTTTCAATTTTGAAATATTGATATCCTATAGCCACATGACGATCATATTTGTACAATTATTATTTGACGAGCAGAATATCGCTATCGCTGTAACAGAATCTTTTCGAAAGTCCTCCATCGATTTTCCTGAGATTCAGTAGCGGGGATACATCACCCGCGGCTTTTAACGATATCTTTCTAAACATGTATATCCCGGATCCTTCTTTCTCCCTCCCCGATGTCGCGAATACCCAGATCGCTCAGACTCGCTCAGACTCGCTCTCGGAGAAATTCGAGTAACGACTTCCCGCTATCTCATTCAGCAGTGTAATTGCCGGGGCAATCATTAACCGGGATTATCTCCCAGCCCTGGAACGTAGAAGACCCCTTCTGCCCTACGGACGTGTGTTTCGTGCTGGATTCGGTTATAGGATAGGCGGCAAGGAGAAGGAGTTACGTGATGGCGAACGCGGTAGAACCGGAGAAACGTAGGAGTAACGGGCGGCAGAGAGGGCAAGCCAGCGTTCCGGAAACTGCGCGCGGATGTTTGTAACGTCGTACGAGCAATGGCGGCGGCAACGTTAACCCGCGAAGTGATGGAGGTGGCTCCGTGCCTGGGATATCGGTTTCCGGTTTGGTTCCTCGCCGATAATCTCGAGCCCCAGCACTCTCGCCGCACCTGCGTCCTGGCCCCCTTCTTTCCACACTAGTGCGCGAAAAAGTCGAGCTTCTTACGAAAGATATATGTAAAATCCGCACGAACGGCGGGCCGGGCACGTGTGGCTGCGCCAATGCTCTCGGTTTTTCAAAAGGAAATCGCCAGACGGAAACGACCAGGGCTCCCGATAGCTATGGGATAATTCCATCGAAATTTGATCCGAGAAAGGTTTCAGGAATATCGCGGATCGCGGTTGTAAATTCCGGTTGTAAGCACGCGAGAGCGAACGCGGTTCGAATGTGGATTCTATCAACGCGCGGAACGCTTGTCGATTTTCGAATCGCGTTTCTCCAAGTTTCATATTTTACGGAAGTAAATTATCATATCGTAAATTTGCCTTTTCGCGATACGTAAATTTCGAAAGTCTGTAGTAATGGTTACTGCGCAGACGGAGTGTGCACGTTTTTTTACCGGAATAATTTTATTTACTTAACTCTGTGCAACTCATTTATTCGCGTATTTTCACCAGTAAACCTCGCCGCGCATGCACAGAGTAGTGCAGAAATATAACGCCAAAGTCGATGTACGACATAACGGACGCGCGCGAAGAGCCATTCGCCTCGTGTGTTCCCTCATGGGCTCTATTAGGAAAGTGTGATGGAGTTTTGCGAGCGCGATTACACCCAAATGAGAATTACCCCTTCGCCATGCGCTTAACATGGCCGCGCGGAATGGAGGGATGAGTGAGAGTTCGACCCTTTCACAGTCACCCCGCCGTTATGTGTTCGCCTATATGTGTCCGTCCGGTGCGTGTTACGTGTGAGTAATTCTGCGTCCTCGGCGATGCACGGTAAAGAGGGACGATGGACAGAAAATTGCTTTATGCTCTGCTCCTAATGTGTCGGAATGGCGCAGTTGCGTCGTGATGGCGGATCAAATGCGCGTCGCGGTTCTTTGTCCCTACGCATTTTCAATTATTAAGATAATAATTTCTGGGCGAACTGATTTCTGCATGATCGGATCGATAAAGAATGATTAGAACACTACGAATTTATTTGTGATTTGCTAATCGTGTAAAAAATTAAGGAATTCTGGAAAACATATTAGGGGTAAACTACTAATTCCTAAATATATTTATTAATGTTTAAAAAACGCCTTAAATATTCTGTTTGAAGAATGTAGCACAATTGTGTTATTTAACGATTAAAGTGTTAAAAAATTATTTATACTAATAATTTTTATTTCCGTCATATGCGTATAATTTTGCTCACATTATTACAATTCATAGCATTATACGCGTGATATCTTTCGTGGTTTTCCTAATTATCGTATTATTGTCCTCTCATTTCCTTCCTTCTCTCCTTTATCGCGGAATTTCTGCCGGACAACGACGCAATCGTCCTTTCCCGAATCTGAAAGGCTTTTGCCCGCATATTGGCCGAGGTCCGTTTCGCCGTATCTCATGCAGCAGCTTTTGTCGCACACAAATGGCTACATCGACGACTAAACCCGCAAGCGTATGGAGAATATGGAATGCTGCATGCAGAAGGAAAGAGATAGAGAGAGAGAGAGAGAGAAGCAACGGAGAAATCTTGGAGCAATGGGGGTTGAAGGGTGCACAGGGAGAGGCGACGGAGGGCGAATCGCGCGTAATTTAGCGACAATGTGTCGCGCATAGAAACGGCCTTAAAGTAGCCAATAAACGCCGTTACGCGGCCGTCCCATGTTTCCCCATTCCCCTGGCCTTGGGGGCCAATTTCGTCAGATTTTGGGAAATTGTTGTTGCGTCCGAGAACGACGTCTGGCGTTGTGCTCGGAATCAACAAACGAGAATGGCCGGCCATCGAGGATCACGCAGAGCTATCTCGAACAACCACCGTCGCGGATTTCAACTACGAATTCTTAGCAGATGCTTCTCGTTCGTTGTAGCATAATAGCAAATTCTCGAAACAATATGAATTTTCTTCTAACAACTATATGTTTCTCCATGATATTTCATTATCATTAATAATTATAATTTATATATATGTTTGATATTAATTGCTTTTAACTTTTTTAAACGAAAAGCATTAGAAGAGAGAGCTACGTACAGAGATGTTACTGTCTCCGCTGCATATGACAATTATTCGCAGACCGTGAGAGAGAAAGACAGTGCGCATCAACCCCCCCAAAAACGAACGGCCTGCGCTCCCACCCCCAAAGGACCGGTTTCCCTATTAACTCCCTACGTGCCGCGACACCTAAATGTTCCCCTTTACGCCGAGATAATGAAAATTACAAATAGCCTCGTGCCGAACGTGCGTGCACGCGCGTCGCGTACGAGTGCCGTGCACGTCGAAATTTCTGCCCTCACGCATGCTCGTTCTGGACTTATAGGAAATTACCGTGCGTTATGTCAGCGGAGGGATACCGGCGGCGGAAAGCAAGCGGTCATGCGGAATACATTCTCAGTGGCGATAAGTAAATTGCTCGTACATTTTCCAAAATAGATTACTTTTCTCGAAGAGCATTCTATATAAAATCAAGAATCTTTTTTTTATAAAAAATAAAAGAAATATTAATGATATTATTACTCTATATTAGAACAATTAATATTATTTCAAATTGATTAACCTTGGAGAAAGGAGGAATATTATTGATAAAGAAATAATGATGAGTACAAAATAATCAGAGAGAGTGTATTGCAAAAGCGCTAAATGTTTTGGACGTCTAAATTGACTTGAATTAGTAATTTTCTAGATAGGGTGAAAAGGGCGAGAAAGGAACGGACCGCTGGCAACGACTAATCATCTCTTCCTCGGCTTTGATTGCAACAATGCCCTCGCTCTCGTCTCTCGCTGTCCGCCAGCTTCAGCTGTGCCACGTAGATCTAAGCTGCGATGCAGCAAAGGGGGCCGAAGGGCAATGTACAGAGGGCGGCGGGCAGCAACACGCGCGTCGGCGAAATTAGTTTTCCAGATAATCATCTCACGGTATTGTGTGTTGCGTCCGTAGTTTCCGTGGCGGTAAAGGAGGTAGAGAGGCGACGTCGCTGCAGCTGCTTCGAGTACGTGGCCGGTGCACGGCAGCTTAAAATATAAATGCGGATTAATCTGAAGTTACGAGCGTACGCTCGATAAGGAGCGTAATTTTCGCGAGCCATTCTCTACGAATCACTAATTACGTTCTCCACGTGCGCGAGAATATAATTGGGACGCTCCGATCGATTCGCGACATTTTTTTTTTTTTTTTTTTTATTTAGTTATTTCGATTATATACGCGAAATTTTACCCATTTCTTATTCTTTCTTTCTCTCTCGTATACGGGCGATATGCGCCGAAACCCAAAACGCTTGCAAAGAATAGCGGAGATCGCGATAGTCGGCGACACTTTCCGACGACGGTTCCCTTTCTACCGTTCCCCGCGATGCGTTCCCGGTGATTAATGTTGCCGAACAAATTGTCTAGAAAAACATGTCGTAGCCGGGGCGCCCTCCGCTCGCTCGGTGCACCCTTTATCTCCCTGGGTCGTGCCACCCTTATTTCCCTCGAGCGGAGAAGCGCACCCTACCGCCGACGCTGCTGTTGCTGCCGCCACCCTTCCTCCCTTTCCCTGCCGCGCCCTACCCTGTATATACAGCCGTCGTGTATACATGCCTGCATACATACATTACGCAGATGATATCCGAGTAATCCGATTTACTTCGACTTCGCTATCAACGTTTGCGCCCCCGCCCATTCCGGGTAATTATACGCCATCCTGGATGCTGCGTTGCAGTGCCTGTCCTACATCACGCGCGACGTGAATTCGTGCCAGTTAATGAGAGATTACGCTATCCGAGGCCGGGCGCGATTTTTGGACATCGAAAGGGTTATTCATTGATCCACCAGTATGATACGTTAAAAAAATTTTAATAAAATTATAATATCGTATATACACGTTCGTAATATCTAAATGCCTTCGTTAACAACGCGACGGTTTTACTTGCACAGTATGTTGTATATTTTCAGCGAGAGGATTATATTCGACTATTAATTAAAAGGAAATTCGATTCCGTACACTTGACCATTTCGTAAGATAAGGAGAAAAAACATGAGCCAATTCTACGTCTTTATTAAACGGCCATGCGGACAAAGTCGGATGGCGCAAAGAATTGCACATCACGCGGTTCTAAATTTCCTCTCGTTAAAGTCACGCATGACATCGGTACATCGCTCGCAAAAACCACGGACAAGCGACGGCCATGTCCACTCGTGCTTCTCTCCACTAAATCTTTCTGGTATCTTGCATCTCTTCGCTTCCCACCTGCGAATTACAAATTACCAGAGAACTTGCAGGATTCTCCTGATCTCCGTCGTTCGTATCCTACCTTCCTTCTCTTTATCTTCTTCTTGTTCTGTCTCTTCGTCTTATAAACAGCCTCGTACAAGCGTGACAGACGTGCCGCGACCAAAAGTGAGCAAGTATTCGCCATCAAGTCATAAAGAACTGATGTCTCGCCTGCGCACGTCCGTTTTTGTAGCATGCTGAACCGGAAATTCTTGATTTATAACATATATATTCTCTATAATCTTTATTATATCTTGTACAAATCTTATTTAAAAAATACATCGAGATGCGAAAAGAGTAAAGACGATATAGATTCATAATTGCGATGTGAATCACATAATTATAATAAAAAAAATAGAATACACCATCGGTTTTAATTATCCTCTAATTACAAAATAATGTGTCATCTATTGGCATTATTTTTATCGAAAGTAAAAATGAGAATTATTCGTAATTATTGCATCGTTTTTCTTACGTTTACAAGACTGCACTCGTTGATGCACTCGACGTCCTACAATCTGTGCAGAAAACAGGACGAAGAACCAAGGGGGTGCGATTGGACGAAAAAGCGTAAAAGGAAGAAAAAAGGGTCATCTGGTAGCGATTTCGTGGTATTATTTACATCTGCCGGGCGAGATGCGGTGGCCCGTGTCGGGCCATCGGGCGACGCTTATATCCCGGACAAGCGCGCGGGGACAGGTATCCCTTCCTCTTCTCTCTCCAACCCCCCTTTCTCTATATACACGTAACCTACCGTTTCACTTTTTTGTGGGTAAATGTGCGCGAGCCGTACGCGGGATACCATGTAGGCCGTCGCATAAAGCCCGGATTTTATTACAAGAGGATTCAAATTCCGCGCACATAGTCGGGCCCCCGCCGCGCGGGGGAAAAAAAGGGAAAGAGAAAGAGAGAAAAACCGGGATAGGGATATAAAAAACTGTCCGCGAGAGAGAACCCCGTGAATTTCTCCTGCGGCGTATATAAGCCCGTATAAAGCGCGCGCGAGCGGATTCTATTTCGCGCGCGGATAAAAATTTCGATTCGTCTCTCTTTCCTTCCCTCTAACGTCGAAAGCCTCCTCCGTCGAGAGCCAAACACGCGGGCGTGTATTTTATTCCTTCTCTATATCGCGCACTGACCCTTAAATCTTCCGAGTCGAAAACTCCGTGCCGTGGCTCCCTCGTCGCGATCGCGAATCGGAGGGCACGCGTGCTTGTAAGGTGAACGTCGTAACGGTAACGGTAACGACCGGAGTAGAGGCGGAGATTGTGAGAGGGGAGGAAGTCGTAACTTGAAATGAGAAACGCGACAGCACCTCCGTCGGAGGATGTGTGTCCGCTCTCTCGTACGTCGGTGGTGTCGCTGATGGCGGAGAGAGATGTAGGAAAAAGATTTCACGACCGAGAGATGGTAAACGGGACGCTTTAGGGCCATCCCGAGGACGAGCGGTCAATCTAAACGACCCCTTATCTTCTCCGCGGCGAGGCGAGGCGGTACGCCTACCGCCGACTCGCTCTGCGTTTTCGTGAAATCTAAATAAAACGCTCTTATAAACGCGCCGGGAGTGGCCCGGATAAACTGCTCACGCAGAGATTACCGAGATCGGCCAGAGGGATTGCTCCGGTATGAGTAACGAAACGACTGTACTATTACCCGCCTAAACAACGACCGCATTTGTGTCAGGAATGACGTGGTAAGTGCGATGGTGCCTTACAAGGCTTCACGTTGAGCCTCGGGCCTCTCCGTAAACGAGGAGCAGCTATCTGATGAATAGTTTAATACATATTTAAAACACAGACTGCGAGGGTGAATATAATGACTCGTCGATTTAGTAAAAATTTCGTATACGATTCTTTAAAACGCATATAGGTTTTTTTTTAAAAATAGAATAGATTTGAATGTTTTAAAACTCCGCACTGCAAATAATTCTCAAAAGTGCAAAGAATTGATTAAAAATAATAAAATAGAAGAAAAAGATTATTCCAACACAGAACTTTTCAAGGAAAGAGGCTATTGCCAATTTAAATGTAGAATAAATGTATAGAGAAACGCGCGGAATAATATCTACATCAGCCTACGTTAACATGGAGAAAACGAGACATCGCTATTTCCGCCATCCACCCGGGTGTCGCGTACGATTGCGGAAGGAGAAGGAGAGATGGAAAGTGCGACCGGCAGTTTATAACAGCGTCAGCAGTTGGTACATATAGTGGCTCCGTAGCCGGAGTTTAAGAGACTGTTACAAGCTGACGCCTCTCCGGCATTGCGCGGGTGCTACTTGGAGGGATGGGGTGAAAATCGGGTTGTGTGGGGCAATAACCAAGGGGACGTAACGCATGAAGGAAAGTATAGAGAGACGGGGCGAGGGTGTTAAGGTACGACGCGCACAATCGGGTGGTATTAACCCTCGGCGCGACGACGACGACGACGACGACGACGAGATGAGTCTGACCCCGACGACGAGGTGGCCGGTGCCAATCGACTCGAGTACTTCGCTACCCCACAACCGGCGAGGGTTGCGACAGCTGTGGACCCAATAACTTGACGAAGCGAGCAGTTCTGTTTCGCACGTGATAGGCTGTAGTATATGAAACGACTGCAACGTGGCCCCAATATCTGCCCCATTACAGCGTCCCTTAAGACGCCGACCATTAAGTCACGTCGAGATTAATCGATGATACGTAATCGACGTGCTGATTTATCCGTAAGGTTGGTTCGATGCGAAGCGGAGAACGGATTTTTCTCGAAAAAAAAATGAAAAAAATACACGCACCATCGCTCTTTTTCGCTTCGAATTTGTCAAAATTACTTGGTACGCGCAAATCTAACGACCGTTGAACGCGCGTTACGTTCGCACCGGTAAAACAATCACTATAAAGCAGGATTTCGCGTGCAAAAATCGAAGGGATTCCACGCGCGTGTGGTCGGACGAAGAGAGGGAACGGCGTGACGCTCGGATCGCGATAGATACGCTGATACCGAACGTTCGTTATTCCTCGATCTTTTTATTGGCGAGATCACCGGTGCGCGGCCATCAACATCAACGCGAAACGACGCGCCGGCGCTATCGCGCCCCGCGACACGATTTAGTGGCGACCCCGGCAAAACAATTATATAAATTCCGAGGGGACGAAAGAGAGAGAGAGGCAGAAAGGGGTTTGCGGAGGGAAGGAGGCAGCGCGCGGGGTGGCTAAAGAGTGGCGGGTTAGACAGGGGTCGAGGGGGAGGAATGGGTGCGCAGAGGGGTAGGAATTTTTCGAAAAAGCGTTGCAGTAGAGCCATAGATTAAACGTAGCCGAGGCGCATACGTCCAGCCGAGCACGTCGATGCGACGCAGGCAGCCATGCGGCCGCTGCGGCGGCGGGAGCTATCAGTGACACGTCGCGTGTTAAATCGCTTTGTTGACACACATAACCTGTCTACGCGTATCCGATACGCGCGATCGCCGGTCCGCGCCGTTTATATCGCTACACCCCTGCGGCCACCGGGAATTCGGCGGTAGTTTGCCCGCGCTGCGATGCAGATCTCTCGTCCGCCGCTCTCTCTCTCTCTCTTTTTCTCTCTCTGCATCTGTTCCTCCATCTCTCTCAATGTTTGGAAACTTCAACCTCCTTTTTGTGTCAAACTAAAAAAAAATGATAAATTAAATTGGATAGAATATTAAAAAACATTCATGCATATACGATTCTTCTATTAGAATAAAATTCAAGTTAATAATCTCACAGTCGTTTGACATTTATAGATTATTGTCTTAAAGGAGAACGCAGACGAAAATTCTGTATATTTATTTAATCTACGTTATCCGATGTAACGATCGGATGCAAATTTTCAGTTCGGATGGCTGACGGAGCAACCCTCGAATTCCAGAGTTGCGAGGGCGAGCACGTTTCGCGATTTTGCCGGCTACATCTGCAGGAAACTCGATTACACGGTGGAAGGGTGCTCACGGTCTACAATGCTCATTGAATTTGTCGAACGGGAATTATGTATTGCGTGGGGGATTCGATTCGTTTGTTCGCGGGCGCTCGCGCTTCCGAGGAGATCCGGTCGCGCGCTGGTGAGACGCGAATGCATTATAATAAAATCGCGATCACGATCGGCCGATCGCGCGAGAGCGAACGGAATGGAAGGCGAGCGAAAAAAGGAGGAACTCGCCGGGAGCGTGAATCGACCGGCGGCCCATTATATTCGGATAAAATGATTTTATCGATCGTAAATACACCGGCGCGATGCCAAGCTTGAGAACGTTCAGATTTATATCCGCTCGCGCGATCGCGCGGCGAGTTTTTTCTGCCGGTGCAACAAAATTGTTTTGAAAAAAACAAAAGTGGACGTACGAAGGTTCGGAGAGAGAAAGGTCAATGCCCCGTAAAATTTTATAACTCTATCGCCAAAGGAGACGGGTAATGTCCCAGAACAGGACGTTGATTGGCTTTTTATGCTCGGTTAGACGCGTCAGATAATGTGAAACAGATCGAATTAAAAGTAACATAAGACTTGTTAATCACAAGAAAAAATAAATAAATTTTTGAGAGCAAAAAAATTTGTAATGTATTAACTCGTCGTGAGATTTTTTGTATAAATAAAATTGTCGTGTTACTTATGCATACCAGATTCCAGATGCAGAACACGAAACGGTACGTGGTCAGTGATATTTTATCTATACAACCGATTCCTAATAAGCGTACATTTTGTGGAATGCCTATGACGGCTGTTTTCTCTTATGCAACGGCGATTCGCATTAGTGGGACTAGTCCATGGTAATACGCTACACAGGCAAAAATTGATTACCGATTGGATTGCGAGGTCAGATCCTCATTAACTGCGTTCCCGGTGCAGGAAGGGATAATTACGCAAATAACCTAACGCTGTAGGTCTCACGTAGCGCGGTCCGATCCGATAAAAATAATTACACCGTGATTACTCCACTCGATATACTGATTGAAATTCTCATTAGATACACGTGTAAAGCAACGAATCTCGCAGTAATAACAATAAATTTCGATAACGTAACGATTAGTAATAATGCAACGCTATTCTCTTAAAGCGTCTCATATATTTCAATCTCTCTCCCTCCTTCCACCCTCGTCGACGGAAATTATACTTCACCTCTCGCGCGCACTCGTTCGATTTCTAATTAAAACGGACCTTTTATGGGCAACGCTCACCTGGCCATCCCCCCTCGCGATACGTTTTCTAACGCGTAATCATTACGGGACTACCTTTTCGATTTCCCGTAATGCGACGCGAACGCCGAGGCCTTGCATTAGCGCGCCGGCTCTCTCTCGTCAGTATATAGTACGTCGGCGAAATTGATTACCAATACTACTGCAAGTAGTACGGCGGCGGCGGCGGCGGCGGCTCTCGCGCTCCCGTGTCCGGGCAGTAATGATGTTTTGATGCGAGGACCCCGGTGCACTGCGTATCGACTGCAGTTAACTAATGGAAGCTCCCCGATAATTGCGAATGCCGTCGGAGAGTAAATGCTGCTAGCGCGACAGTAATCATCGTTACTCCGTTCACGTATTCGCGAAACGATGAGGGAGGCCCTTCTCACGCGCGCTTTTTGCCTCTCTCGCCGTGTCACCCCGGAAAAATTCTCTAGATAACTATCGAGGGTACATATCTTTCTTGCAAGAAAATTATTTTTTTGCGCCAGAGAGGCTCAATAGGTTAATGAGACTCAATTAAAAAAGGATTGTAGCGGAAGAAGCATTTTTAAAATAAAAGAGAAAGATATTGCAAAATTATTGTCGGCGAGATACAAATATGTTATCTGGATATTAGGAAGCAAAAATTTTTATTTTTTCACGGAAGAAATTGTAGAAAAAGTTTTATGACGAGCGTAAGTCAAGTCCGGAGCCTCTTACTATCATCCTTAAAACGTCTCTCATCCGAAACGCCCATGCGAGGTCGAGTCGATATATGCTGTGTGTATCGCGCGTATAAGCAAATACAAGCACATTATTCATGTATGCGCTCGAAGTGCACTAAATTTAGTCACGGCACGGGAGGTCATGTGGGAGACACACGCGCCCCAAGCCCGGCGCTGCGTTTTATGTCTTTTTCTCGCAGAAACGTGTCATATGTCGTTGGTTCCCCCTTTCCTCGTAAAAAGTAACGGCGATACCGAGGTAAGCCCGGAACGTCAGCGATTTGTCAATAATTCTCGCGCGTCGCTCTTCGAAATGCCGTTTGAAACTCACCGCCGATTTCCAAAGCGCTCATTCAATTCGTTCGCCATTCGCGTTCGATTCACTTTGCCAGTTGTTAATGGCTTTTCATTTCGAAGAGAAAACGACGATGAAGAAGAAATCGAATGTTTTATTAGGAAACAGAGAAAGAATGAGAAGAAAATTTTATCTTTGTAAGAGTAAAAATATATTGTATATTTGTATAGTTTCGAAATAACCAATTTAATGATATCGCGCGCAAAGTTAAAGTACGCGAATGGCGATGATGAAGCAGTCCTGTTCGTTCTCACCCTTCCGTACATCGAAACGCGTTCAAGCTTTCCCAGCCACAGGTCCGTTTCACAATGTGTTGCGAGAGAGTGCTCCTCCCTCCTTCAGAGATTCATAATCAAAAACTGCATTAAAATCCTGAAAGCCCTGACGACAGCGCGACGAAAAGTGTTTTGTCATCTGGGGTGACTCGGCAACCACCTCGATAACAATATGCTCACCTCGTTTGCGATCCCTCTCGTTGCCACGAGAAGCGTACTCTTCCCCTTCCCACGATTCGCGATCGATTAGGTAACGATTATATCATCAACGCTTATATTCTCATGCTTCATGTTGATGAATATCTTAGTGCTCTTAAATATCCAGAAATATACATCGACAATTTTTAACATTAAAATTTTTATCGTTTTCCCACTAGAAGATTTATTAACAGAATATAAAGTTATTATAATTTTATCGTAATAAAATTGTCAAAATTCTGTTTTATTATGTAATATGTTCATTGAATGTAACAGAAAAATATGCGCAAAATTATACGTAAAAAAAAAAAATATCACATCTCCGTAACGTGGCTGGCTTAAGTTTTCCGATGGCGAAGATATTTTCGTTTATTTTTGCCAGGGTCGAACTCTTCGAGAGAGAGTTTGGGCAGTCGCCCACCGTTTTCGTCCCTCTCTGCACATATCTGTTCCTCTCTGTCTCTCTTTCGCTTCGGTTAGGGGATGGCGCGCCATTGTTCGGGCGATATTTCAGTGGCGGCGGTGGAAGAGCGGGGGTGGTCGGCAGTAGTCAGCTGGCTGTGACACGCTGCCTACCTCGCCAAAGAGGAACCAGAGGTGCTTAGGAGTATCCGGGGGCTAGAGAGAGGGGGCCGGGGGTCCCTCGGCTTCATACTCGCGCGGTGATACTCTTTCATCTAACGATAGCCGAGGCCTTGACTTTGAACTATCGTCGCATTGTAGTATATCTCTGTGCACCGCAAAGCTCTTTGTTTTGCATATTATTACTATATATTGTGTATCTTATTATGTTGGTGGCTGTTGCGTGACCGCTTTGCGTGACTTTTGGCTGATTATATAAGCAGATTTATTCGTAATGTTATATCTCTTCTTTGTGCTTTCTGCAAGGAAAATTTTAAATAGAGTTGAAAGAATTTACACAGCTATTTTCTTCTTTTATTTATTTTATAGCTCAATAATCATTTTCGAATATGATATCGATCGTCGTATAAACTCTGTAGTCATTTACCGCGTGCTCTTAGATATCTATTCGATCCTTGTTATCAAAATTCATGACTATTTCTACGCCTTCGTGCGCGCGTACGCTAATCGCTTCCGAAGAGTCCTTTGCCACCCAGTCAGTCGGACAAAGTTCCTTTGACTTACGGCGACTTGCCGAACGACTTTGCGGGCACCGTCTGCGCCTTGACTGCGACAATAGTGCCGCATGAGCATCCGAGCGGCGAGAACGAGAGACGCGATGAGAGTTTAATAATTATTATTCATAAGACTCTCCAGTGGGAGTCGGCCAGGCGTGAGACTAAGCAAGAAAGATGTGCTGCAAAACAAGAGAGGGTGCCTTCTCTCGCTTCCTCGGGGGGCTTGCTTATGTCCTCCTTATCCCTGGCGGAGAACCGTAGTATTCCACGGCGGGAAGGGGGTGTGCTCGAGTCAGTCGAGCAGAAACCCAATCACTTCCGGCGTCTGCGCCCATTAGGGCGCCGCGACGCTGACGTCGGCTGACGTACGCCCTTCCTCTTGGCATCCCACTCGCTCGCGTTCTATACTCTCTCTCGCTCTTCCTATACTACCGTTCCTCCCTCTGCCTATTCCTATCTCACACTGTATTGAACCCACCCACCCTTTTGGACCTCGACCAACATCGAAACAGACCGCAGATCTATTGTTTGGAAAGCGCTCGCATGGAAGCTTCTTCAACGCGACTAATGACGTATCAAGGCTGCCGCTTTCTCCTTACCGGATTTTTCCGGTTTTGCTCGCTCATCTCCCGAGTCAGTTGTCCCGTTCACTTTTTTTGATTGTTACGAAGAAAGCGGATCGTGTCAAGTGAAGCTCTCTTGATACAAGAGCATAAACGATTATAACGTGTAAAATATAAAAGACACAAAAAGTTTTTAAGATTCTTGTAAAATAGCAATAAAATGATCTAATAAACAAATATACTTTTATATACGGAAAAATTCATAACATGTAAGAAAATCGAATGATTATGAAACTATATTGCAAGTTTGTCTAGAATTATAAATATCAAATAAATTGATTATTTTGTTAATATAATTTTTTAAATTTCTGTTTCAGGTTCATTAATGCGAGGCGTAGAATCGTTCAACCAATGATCGACCAGAGTAATCGAGCTGGTAAGATGCTTCCAAATCTACAATCAGATGTTTACACATACAATTACAATATCACAAACACATACAATGTGCCACTTGCACAGGATTTATATCAAGAACAAATTTCCGCTTCGAATTATCAAAATTACTCGAATTTTATGAATTAACGTAGAGATCATTACATATAAAATGATATATGTAGTATTTCTTGTTACTAAAGTATACGTGTGTTGACAACATTGTTTGTGAATTTACAGAAAATTTTGTTATAAAAATTTTTTGAATACAATAAAATTTAACTTTTTACGAAAATGTATTATTATATTCAATGTGATTTAATGTATTAAAGTTGGAATTAGATATTAAAATTAGAAAACTTGATTTTCGAATGTTGTCAATTCCATAAGAAATTAAAATGTAGAAAAATCAAATATATTTATTGTTAACTAGATAAATATATTAATATGTAATGTAATTTGGTGCAAGTTTAAAATTATTAAATCATTTCTAAAAATAATTTATTGTAGAGCGATTGTACAAATGTATGTGCGTGCTTCAATTTAATTTAATTCAGTTCAGTTTTTTGTAACTAAAGATGACAATATGTTTAGATAACATGTATATAAGGTTCGTAATCATTTCCTAATTACGTAGATATAAAAGCTATCGTGGAAACTTAATCAAGAGTTGACATTTTACAGATAGCGTAATTATAGTTGACAATTTAGCGTGATACTGTACATCCGTGTTGCCTTTAATTTCTAATATAACTGATATCCGATCTTTGCGCAATTGCTTGAAAGGATATTCTTGAAAGCATTCTTCAATAAACGAGACATTTCATTTGAATGAAATCTGTGGCGTCGTATATATTTGTATATCCGCAATATTCGTCGTTTCAAATCAGATTATTTCGACTCGATTATCGGTTATTCCACGCTCATGAAAATTTGAATTTCGCTTCTCTCTTGCGTGTCTGATAAATATCATGTTTATTCACGACGATCATTCTGATTTAGAAAGTATTATAAAGTTTCCTTTTGTGTGAATGGCCGATAAAAAACTTGAACAACTGTCAATCGTTTCAGAATCTTTTTGTGTCATTCTGATAGAAAATAAATTTTATGAAATTTTTTTTATACGTAAAGAGTATATAATAAAATAATCTTTTATTATAATAAAAATACAGAAAATTTTTGTTAAACAAATTTTTTAAAATATGATTTTTGTTTGTCTACAACACTCTCGATGCATTTATTTAATGTCTCTCATGCGCGAAAATGAAGAATCTTGCTTATACTTTTGTAAGAATAGATCAATACGATAGAACTGAAAATTCGATATCAAGAAAAGATATTCGTTCGTCGAGTAATCTGTAAAGACGACGCGTTTACGAGGAGGGAATCACTTCGTTTGCAGTAAAAGGCGACAACAACGGACCTTCGTGTTTAGGGTGGAATGATTTTCTCTTTTTCTCTCTTTCTCTCCTTATATCTTTTTCTCTTCCTCTTGCTTTCTCTTGGGTAGGGTTCAAGGGCTCCTCCGTAGTGATTCGGATGATGGCGAGAGGGTTCTTTCGTAGAGTACAGGGTGGGCAGAGGTGGATAACGTCCCGGATAACATTCGGATAACACTCGGATAACGGCGGGATAATTGGTAGCGGTGATCAGACCGAGTTTTACGATCAGGGAACATGCTCCCGCCGCCGCAGTGGAAACTCCTCTCATTCTATCGGCTTGTGCCCTTCCACGGCCCCGTCTTTTTCTTACGTCCTTATCCGTGGTCGGCCGCGTCTTTGTCCCGCGTCGAGCGCCGCGGAAAAGATCGCCCGAGGAAAAGTTCGGCGAGGGTGGGCCGACTAAACGGTCGAAACATGGAGAGAAAGAGAGATTCGCCTCGTATTTTTACGACTGGCCCCCTCATAAACACTCACTGAGTTACGGGTTGTTTGCTCTGCCGAAACTGGGCTTTAGGGGCGCTTTATCCGCCATTCACCATCTCAACGTATCCACGGAAGTCGCTCTCCGGGATGGCAAGGAATCCTTCTCTTTTTCCCGTACTCTTCTTCTCCTCTCTCTTTCTCCACGCACGCACTTTTCACGGACTTCTGCAAATGATGGCCCGCAGTTCGTTCTCGAGCTTTTGTACGCGGATAGAAGATGTATCGTGCACCAAAGTGCACTAAACGTTCGAGTGTCTTTGTGAGAATCTTTCCTGGGAGCACCATAAACGTCTCCGCGCCAAGCTTTATTTAAACTCGCGAGTGTGTTATCGATGTTGTAAGACAGTCTCCGTAGCGCTGTAGCTGATGGACCACGATTGTCATACAAAATCTTTCAAAAAATGAACAATTTTTTTCTACTCAAATCTTAAAAGCTTTACTTTCTTCATGTATCGAATATAATAAATCGGCATTTATTTATATTTATCAAACATTTTCTGTGCAACCAAGTCAGGGACATTGATAATCGCGACGCCAACGAATTCGAGTGGTGGCTAAAGAGATATTCGCGAGGATGCTGACGGGTACGAAAGAGAGGGGGGACGGGGGAGTCTCATGGGTATCGAGGGAGACGAGGAGAACAAGAGACAGAGGGAGAGAGAAAGGGAGAGAGAGGTTACCCAAACGTCGCCGTCCGCATCGGGTAAAGTGGAAACCCATGTACACCAGATTATCATCCCGAGTCAATCCTGATCACAGCTCCATCGCGTCACAAACAGGCGACCCACGACCTTTCCAGCCCTTCCGCCCGCCGATACCGCCGTCTCCGTTTTCTCGCCCGTTCCCTCCACGACCGAGAAAACCAGTTTCGTCTAACCAGAAAGAGTGCACCTTTTGCGCCCGATTGAAATCGATGGCATTTCGCGAGAATGTCGCGTCCTTTCGTCCCGCTCGATTATCGCGGTCAAAGAATGATACGCGGGATATTTTCGCATGGACGGAAATGGATACGAAAAAAGAAAAAGACAGAGAGTGAGAGAGAGAAAGAAATAGCTATCGTGAAGGTTCCAGTTCGTATATACCTCGCGACTTCGACCATTTTTCCAATTCCTCGGAGACCAGGACGATGTCCCTTCCCCGCCTGCTCTCCATCGACGATCAGCAGTCCATTAAACCTTAATAGCCGAAGCATTAGGCCCCAGGGCAGATTTTGTTCCAACGGAAACGAGATAAATGTATCTTTCAAACCGCTCCCGGTCCCCCGTGATCGGTGACCGTATATGATAAAATCGTTACTCCTCCTTGGAACGATCGCATTTTACACTATCGATCAAAATAATTTCGGACATTTTAGTCTTATCGCGATTGTTAAATATAAATTTCAATTATCTGAGACTTCTTAATTCTTAATATTAAATCGAGTTCCATAATTAAATTTCAAATGCTCATTAAAATACTCTGTCGTTTATTCAGAAGACAAAGAGATACGTACCTCTTTTGAGACGCTATATAACCTTTTATTTTTACTTATTTATCAAATTTCTCATTTCTCCTGAGCGAATCCGCCCATTAATTACGTAGTAGTCCCGCGAGCACACCACCGTCTGTCCGCACGTAGTCTCGAATTGCACCGTGACTTTTCTCACGCGAGTCCCGCGAGAAATCGTATTAGGACGGAGTCACGTTAATTCAGAATGCGTCTTGAGACGACGACGACGACGACGACGACGACGACGACGACGACGACAACAACAAGGTGCACGATTCGCAGGCATGCATATCCTGCTCGATGCGCTCCTTCGTGTCGAGCTAATGATGCGCGTCGGTTGGATCATCAATCATACTTTCATTACGTGGATCGCAGCTGCTCCATATTGACTCCGCGGCCCGCGGGGCATTATTATTATTCCGAGACGAAAGATGCTCTCTCTCTCTCTCTGCGCGCAGGAATTCTTGCTTATCGCCGATAACGGGCTGCAAGAGCCATCGCAATCGATGAATTTATGTGACTCACCTCGCTCTCTCTCCCTAACGATCGTAACGATCCATATTTGCGATTCACGAAGAATGCAGGATCCTCCGGAGATGCGTGGGTAGCACGTGGTAGCTACTTGGTATTTCAATTTAATACTCGCTGCTTGTCCCACATTTCGCAAACACATAAAGTACGCCTGCGATTTTCACCGTGGCTCTCCCGATATACCGATATATTTTGACATCGATGACAAATATATCGCTGACACGTTGAATTACTGATAACAACTTTTGCGATAATCAGTACTCGTGTAAAAGCTACAAGTAACAAAATCCTCGGTTCATATATTTTATCTCATGATACGGCGTGCAATTTTTCTGCGCAGATGTATATAAGAGAGCGAGAACCGGTTTGAAGATTAATGTTGTTTGTCTCTTCTTAATCCGCGTACGAAATAGAATAAATTTTGAGAATAAATCCGTGGAATTCAAATCGGCACTTTAACGCGTCATAAAATTTAGTATTTTAAATCAGGCGCGATTTTCTTTTAGCAAAAGTCTCTCGTTAAAGTTCGCCTAATAGCGGATACGTTCGAACGGAGTTACGATTGTGTCCCTGATAGTAACGCGCGGAACGATTCGCTGAAAATTAGTATAAAATTAGTCGTGCGCGCATGTACGCGGGCAGTAAACTTTCGCATCACGCTAACGTTTTAACGCCGTCGTCGTTCCTAATGCGTCTCATAAAAGCGCGATCCCTTTTAAATCCTCCCCTATCCCCTCCATTGAATCATACACCCCGTGTGTCGCGTAGGGCACTCGAATATAAACTATAAACCCGCGGCGCATCGTTTTACGACGTACAAGCTGTCCCTCTCGCGCGAGATTCTATTAGGTTTATATCGCCCAGAGAGAAGACCAACGCGCGGTTGTGCTCAAGATAGGAAAGATACATACACTCGGGTAATACTACTGATTGTGAGAGCTACGCAAAGGATACGGCGCAGGATAATGTATTATCACTGGCATCTCGTAATGAAAATAATTTAATTGAAGAAGTACCGGGTGTTGTAACTTGCCTTACGCATACGTTATGTGACGTGCGAGATCACGTCAGATAATAATACTTTTTTTTTTTTTTTGTTTCCGGCTTACTAATACGTACGCTTCATTAATCATATTGAATATTACTGTGAAGCGTACGATGAAATATGAATTAAGAGATAAGGAACAAAGAGCAGAAATTTTAATTTTTAAATTAAGAGATGTACGAAAATTTCACGGAAGAAAATAAGCTATATTAATTATAAGAGGTAGCGTCATCTGAAGAAAACGCATTTATCTGATGCTCACGCGTAAAAAGGAAGTCCAGTTGCAATATTGCGAAGCAGTATACTACTCTCTTAAATTGATTCTACATTCTCGCGATAATAACTTTAATCCGCAGACATTAACTGAAAAAAAATAAAGAAACTTGGTATCCTTCTGGTGGAAGGAACTCCGATACGCTGTGCTACACTCTGCTATACTCATGATGCTGTCTAACATCAAGACTGTATATATAGTTACAGCGTCGGTAGAATCGTCGTCCCCTCACGTGCTACCAGAACGACGCAGTAAAAACGTAACAGCGGCACCGAAGTACTATAAAGCTGCGACCGTACGGTGCATTTCGTGACGATACCGCGATAAAAGGCGTCGTGCCCACCTCCACAATACGGTAGCCGAGATATATTTGTCGAGTTTCTTTCGCGAATTCGTCCTGATCTTGAAGATAATCAGTACCTCGCGAGTCACTGCAGAATTAAATATATATTCGTGATATAATGTCCAGTCTTTATATTATTTATTAAAGTAAACGTTCATGCATCGAATACAATTTTTATTTCAGCGATGTTATTTAAACATAATTATGGAATAAGTATTTTAATCCGTTCGCTCTCTGTACCTAGATGGTACCTAGCGGTTTAAAATAGCGAGATATTTGACATGGCGATACGTAATTAAGGAGCGAAACCACCGATGAAGCGGTTTTCCTTTGCAGTCGACATAAAGTATCCAATTACTACAGCGGACAGTTAATCTCTCGGTGAGAGGCTGTGTGTACGTTTAGCCTCGACTGGCGAAAGACTGGTGGCCGCAACGATGACCGATCTATTCACTGATTTCTGTCGCGGTTCATTTCTGCGCGGCGCGAATAATTACTCTTTCCGAGTAGACCGAGGCTCGCCATCGTCGTCGTCGTCGTCGTCGTCGTCATTCTCCTCCTCGTCGGCAATAAACGACTTCCCACGAATTGCCTCTCGCTATAATCTCAATAAACATCGCTCATCCACGTGCGCTCACCTCCTCCGTTTTTTCGGCGGCTTTACGAGTCGACGTTTATGTACGCGTTTGCGTTAAGTGTATGAGAGGATCTTCGAGGAAGGCAGTCGCGACGTATCCATCGACGATGTCTTAATTGTCGGTTTTTCGCTTATTATTCGCCGTATTCCGTCTGTCCGGGAATCAACAACATGAGTTCATAGACGTTGATCATCGCGAGCAGTCGCATCGTTTGTCTTTTTGTCGTTCCTCGACAAACTACTTTCGCATCGCCTCATTTTTCTCGCTACATTTGATGCTCCTTCTTTGCCGATCGCTTTCGCGGAAGCTTGATTGTCATTTATGACAGCCGCTTCGTCTTCCTATCTATCACAGATCGGCGGATGATTATACGTACGATCTCTCGATTATTTCGACATATTCTAACTCGCTCACGAGACATGTATCTTCGCGTATTTTTTTTTTTAAATAAGAGTAAAATATGAACAATGTATCAATTAATTATGTATGTAAATTATGTTCTCTCAGCGTATTAGGACAATATTATGGTCACGTTTTTTAAATATTCTTATCGTACAAAATAATTCGAAACACATCGAATGTTGTGTCCAGTGATACAACACAGAAACGGATCCTATCTTTCTGCGGATCTAGTCGCGGATCATTCGTCACGCATTCGCCGAAAGGCTCGGCCTCGATAACGTCGCTTGGTCCCTTCGTCTATCTCTCTCTCTCTTTCTATTTTCTTCCCGTTTCCTCTTTTCCCCTCTTTGACAGATATAACCGCGTTGGTTTGCGGAACGCGCTATCTAGCTGCCGAAGGTCCCTTGGAGCAGAATCTCCGGAACGAGCTAAACCAAGCCAACATATAGCACATCCACTCCATCTCACTTGGCCGCTGTCCTTACCCCCCTCCTCGCATCGATGCTGCTCTCACCCCCTTAGCCCAGTCTTTTTCAACCCCTCGTTCCCCTTAACGCTCCCCTTTTTCGCCGTGATCCTTCCTTCTCTGCTCAGCCACCGGATCGGCCAGCGTCGTCCCTTCCGCGAGGACCATCAATCAAGGTTGTCAATTTGTAATGGCGATTCTCTGTGTCCATCTCGGGGTGGGTCCAGACAGTCCACCCTCTACTTCTCTCCGTCTATCCTCGTACATCGGCGATCTCTCTGTTTCCTTCGCTTTCGCCCCCTCTCGTCTCGCCATTCCGTATACGGCTAACTCTGCTTGAAGGAATGAAAAAGAGAAAGAGAGAGAAAGAGAGAGAAGGAAGATTGTGGATTCTAGCTGGACACCAGCCCGCTGTAAACGTTCCTGCTGGCACTGATGGGATATCGGCCGACGGAGAAAAAGAGAAAGCTTCGCCGTCGAGTTTAACGTCCCCCGTGGACCCTGGCGCGCTAAATAAAATGGATGTTCTGGGGTCGAGAATCGGGAGAAATTGCACGGTGGATCCCCTAAAATGTCACTGGAGGCGCCGACATGGACCTGCTCGATGGTCGCTCCTACGCTGATGCGTCGAAACGCGTTCGATTTCGGCCGATACCATTTGATTCCGCCGAAATGGACCGTCGCCCATTTTATCGCGACTCTTATTTGTGCGAATTTTTCTTACTGAATTTTCCACCGCTTCTTGAAGCCTTTCAGTCTCCGTTATTTAAAAGCCGTTTCTTAATCTGATAAAATTGCGCGATTTATTATTTATATTGAAAATTTATACTTCCGCTACACTATAAACGATCAAAACCGCGCGACTTAATCTGATTTATCTGACAGCTTCCCAACTGCGCGTAATTCGTTTAAACACAAACTCAACTGTACTATCGGAAGCCGGAACGACCGAAGGAAAGTCTGAGCTGAAAGGAGGAGCAGGATGAACGAGCTCGTTCGAGCGGCCCAAGTAGAGACGATTTCTTCCCTCGTCGTGTCCCCATCGACCGTCGCCGAGGTCTTTTTTCTCTACGTTTCGCGTCACGTAGACGTGATATAGAGTTACTTAGAGAGCCGATCCCCCGCGCATTACGGCCCTAACGTTTGAAAGGTGCCGGAACGAGTCCTCATACGACATAGATCATACGTTAATTGAAATGGGGTGCATGCGCGCCAGTCGTCGAATACAAACGACCGACTTATAGAAATGTTATTATTTGCTGCCGTACAGCACCATGGGGAGAGCATAACCGAGACACGGCCGGGCTTAACGGAGGAAATTGCGTTCCGTTCGTTCGTATCAACATTTTGTTGAGCTCGGCGTTCGATGGAAGTCCTATCAAATTGGTCCTTTTCGCGGCGAATGAAGAAACATTGCCAATAGAAAATAGTAAACATTTATTATATATTTTACGTGATAAAATAACAGTTATAATAGCTGCATTAAATAGTCGCATAAGTGTGCATGTACGTGCACATGCAGTTAAATATCATTCGCAATACATCGCTCGTTTATTCGTTTATTTTCTTCATTTATATATAATCCAATTTATAGAGTTCCCTAGTATTATATAGTATATTATAATTAAGAGATTAATAATACGAAATGGCAATAACGACCTTTAGTAGAGCCCATTGCACTCCTGTAATTACGGAGCGCCAGAAACTGCCGACGGTATCACGAGCCGCTAATACTCGGCCGAATGTAACAATAACTCGCGATCGCCTCCCTAACTGCCGAACTTTGATCCATTCCATGTAAATTAGGGTCCATTTCTCGTTACGCGTAGCTAGGTATATATATATGTATATATATATATATATATATATATATATATACAATATATACAATATATACAATATATATACATGTGTGTATACCTATATATAAATTGGCATGAGGGCGAGAGTCGCTCGGACACGGAAATGAAGTCTTGGACGGTCACGATCGGTATGAAAAGATAAGATCCGAGTTCTCGAGGGCGCTGGACAACGCCCTTTCTCCCTCGCTTTTCGAACCTCTCTCTCTTGTTCTCTCTCGTATACGCTTTCCATTCCAGCGAGATTTTTCATGGCGTGGATCGCGTCCGGTGTATCAAGCCATACCCAGAAGGCCTGGAGCTTCCACGTAGCACGAAGGGTAGCCCTATCTTATCGGCGTAGCCATAATAGCCTGTTCTATCTCATCTCCAGTCTCGTTGACCGTTTGCCCCTAGACCACTTTTGCCATCAAGGCTTTACCACGGTAATGGCGACCAGGAAGAAACCTGGCTAGCATCACCACTGTGGACGAACGCCGTGAAAGAAGGAAAAGATCGGTATCGCGAAAACGCATCGGCCATATTCGCTGGATTGTTAAGCGGTTTTAGCGAGCATCAAAGTTGTTCAAAATTCGTGCATCACGTTCCTCCGAAATTAAGTTGTAAATTAAATTTCATTTTGCGTTCAGATACGATCGTCGTCACTGGGATAAATAACGAAAGTCGCTAAAAAAAAGAGTCGCGCGTTTAAAATGTAAGATTCATAAGTAATGTATTAAATTAAATTGCGAATCCATCGAAAGATTTTACTTTTCGTTAACTTGACGTGCGTTATAGGCACGCGTGAAATACGTGAGAATCTCCAGCGCCAGTGATCAATCGCGTGTTGCGGTAAAAGTCAGGTCGCAGAGCGTAATGCATTAACGAGGTTGATGGATTACTCAATCGAACGTAGCCACATCGGTTGCCGCTGCAACAAGCTTGATAAAGGACGTTATGTAAAATGTGCCGGAGCGTTCAGACTCGCGCGAGACTATACTCTTTATTTCAGAGAGGGAAAGAGAGACACGCTTAAGAAAAGAAAAGGTAGAAAGTTTAGCGCAGGAGGAACATATTGACGAAGTTGACTGGCTATTAAGTATCTTTACCGCCCATCAGCCGGAGGTTCCGCACCGGCGCGCCGTGAAATAAAGTTGTCTGTAAAGTGCATTTCATCTCTACTTCAAGCGCCCGAGTTAGCCAGGCTTCTATTAAGTAATTACTACACCGTGTGATATCGATTCTGGGATCGATTCTACCCGGAAAAAGTCGAGGAGAATCGTTACCCACGGCGGATTATATTGCGCATTCAGAGGAGACGAAATGGAGGTTCTCACCGTGCGACATTTAAACGATCAGCCAGCCACCATCGCCGCCGAGGCTTATTTATGTCTGTCGTAAGGAGAGACACTTCCGACATTTGTGGTTCTCATAACCTTTGTTTATTGACACTGTTAAGAATGGTTCCTATAATCCGCGCGGATCACACTTTAGGCTGAAAGCGCGACGCGCCGTATCGTTAAAGCGAAGAGCAGGTGCGAGTTTAATAGTTTTGTATTATATTTTAATAACGACTCGTTATATATTATGTACGTGTGTTTTATCTGCTGCTGTTACTTTTTTTAAATTATCGTTTGCAATTATAGTTTCTGCAACAATTTATCGACCCGAGAAATTAATAATTTGCAAATACATAGAGTTTCGAAAAAGCTTTCTTATTGTCATAGCATTAAAGCACGAGCTGTAAAAATTAGCACATGAATGTAATATTCTAGATTAATGTGTCTCACATCTTAATAACAATATCCCGTGTTCGTCGATATTTTATTGCATTGGCATTGACAAAAAATAAAGATCATGCATCGATCGTCATTATTATTATTAGTTTTTCGTGCTCGCAGCAGATCGCAAAACAACGCAGACGATATAGTTGATTCGTTTACATTGCGGTAATCCAATTATCATAATTTATGGCCTATGGATTAATTAAAATATTTAAATACGTCGTACATATATATATACAGGCGCGATATAATATATAGAGAATTCTCTCAATTCCTTATGCTTTGTACCTTATAAATATTAAGTGGTTTATGGACAGTGCGAGCAACATTCTCTCTCTCTTCTCATTCGATCATTAATTATTTATCGCGTCAACTAAGGAGGTAGTCAGTCGCGAACGCTCATCAGGTTTTATCGGGAAGACTAGATGGGTTTAGCGAATCGCGGTACCAGCACTGACAGAAATTTATGTCAATTCGCGGGGGCATCGGCGCGCCATGCAAGGGGAGGAAGGGAGAAAGTCGAGACTGAAGAACTGGGTTAAAATATGCCAACGCCGCTGCGAACCCGAAGAGTGGGGCAAATTAATTTCGGCTTGTCACAAGGACGATCATCCATAAATGCAGTAGCTTCTTTGTCCTCCTCGTCGCTTCGTACGTCCTCCCTCTCCCCTTCGTCCACCCCCTTTGTTCTCTCCCCGATCCGTCGAGCAGCATCTAGCGCGAGAAAAAAGCTACCGCGCAATAATCGTGATTTATGTATTCATTACCGGCCAGTACTTCGACGCGACTCGTTTGCACTGTTTTCAATTGTTGGCGCGCAATATTTTCGCCTCCTCCTCGATACCGCGGTTTGTTTCCAATTTTCGGGGCGTTTTTCGACAGCGCGCATTATTGCGCGACATTCCGGTCGTTGGTCATTCTCCGAATAGCTATCGCGATGCGATTCGCAATTAGTACGAGTCGTTCTTTGTTCGAGTTCGAATTTTTCATTATCTTTCAACTTTTAATCGAACAGCGATTCTCTTGAATCTCGCGTGAATTTTATGGCAGCGATTAAGATAGCTAAAGCTAAATCATTATTATCCAAAGAAGAGATGAAAGGGTCATAGAGTAGATTTCGCGCACGAATGAATTTCGCTGTCCAACGTGTCACGCGACGAGCTTTTTGCTTGCGATCTCCCCTTTCACCCCGCGATGATTTTCGTTGCCAACGTTTCCTGGACGTTCCGCGGATGAGATATGCCCGTGCCTCGTAGCTGCAGCTGGACCGATCGATGTCCGCGCACGGTTAGTGGATATCCGAGTAGAGCGAGCAGAGAACGTCGGAAAGAACCGAAACGACCGGGCGCGCGCGGGGTGGACGTTAGGAAAGGGAAGTTGCTTGCTGGAGACAGCGGAAGAAAAATAGCGGAAGTCATCGACCTCCGAGGGGCTATATATCAGAGAGGGTCGCGGGAGGATGGTAGAGGGGCCCCCGGGCGAGCGTTGTGTGCGAGCTACTCTCGTGTTCGCGCACGGATACGAGCTTCTGTGTGCGTATAAGTGGAAAGGGTAAAAGGGGGCGAGTTTTCGTGCGATTCGCGAAGTGTACCACCATAGCCGAGAGGAATGGGAACGAAGGCGATGAAGAGCTGGGAGAGAGCGACAAGGATAGGAGGCGTAGTAGGCGAGGAGATGGTACGAAATCTAGGATAGTAGTCCTACCGTTTTATCATCTAAGGAGGCGAGGACAACGTCCGCGGTGGTAGTAGTGGTGATAGTGATTTCGTTCCTTTCCACTCTCGTTCGCTCCTTCGCGCTGACTGGGTTTATCTTAAATGAGACTCCCGTAGGGCTTAACTCGGCTTGCCGAGGTTACTTCGAGGTGCCTTTTACTCGGGCGGATATATCTCTGATTGATTAAATTCCTACAATTACGTCGCGTCGTATATCACGACGCCGATTCATCCCGGCGTTGAATAAAACCGGGATTCGGACAGCTAGACGCGTCAAGATTGTCCTCCGTCGGTGATTTTGCGTCAGCGATGCGTTTCAGGTTCCATTGTGGTAGACGATCTACTGACAGCGGTAGCTCAACGTTGAAGTGACAAGGTTAATTTTGCAACAATGTATGTTATCATTATGATTGTCGAGCCCTGAAAAGTTTATACATATATATCAATATATATATTTATGTATATATTGATCTTTCTCTCTGCATTATTTTATCATATATTATAAGCATATCACATGAATATCAAATTATAAAATCTTTGCACAAAGCCAGATTTAAGCGATATTATTTCGTACTTCAATGTGGGCTCGTATGCATTATATTTCTATTATTATCGTCATTATTATTATATTTGACATTGGCGCATGGATATAACGTCAGAAATATACAATGTAAATTACAGCACGTGCGCTTTGACAATGCGACGTAAATCCAAATAAGCGATGCGCAACAATGCCAAACGATTTCCGCAATTGTTGCCATTACCGTTTTAATCATAGCATTTACGATCACACCGGTCTCAACAATGGTAACGCAGCCGAATCGGCGGAGATACATTGTTACTACGTCACAATACAACGACGCAACGACACCGATATTATTTTCCGGCTCGACGACATTATCTGCAATCACCGTCGAAATGAACAATGCGTGGAAGCGAGGAGAAAACGCTCGCGGATAAAAAGAGAGAGCTCGTAAAGAGCTTGTACAGAGAAAAAAAAGCGACAAAGATGAAGCGTGGATAGCAAATAAGAGCCATAGGGTGTAAATGAGAGAGAGATAGAGAAAGAAACAGAGGAATAGGGGGAAATATCGGGAGTAGGAGATCAGGCAGCAGCCGGGCGGATGAGTTATTAGATCCGGCGTATCCGGTATTGCGTCGCGGATGACCAATAGTTTCATCGAGGGATTGTTGAAAGTTCCGGAGCACATTTCCGACTTCCGTCTAGCGAATCGTCCTTCCGCCCGTCCCTCCCACTTCTTCGTCTTCTTCTCGTCGTCGTCGTCATCGTGGTTCCATCGTCAGCTCCCGGAATCCGCTGTTGCGAGATATGAGAGCTCGAAGCTAGCCGCGGAAAAACGGAGAGAGAAAGAAAGGCAGGACTTGGATTCTTCCGACGTCGCCGACCATGACGATCCCTCGCGTTTCTTCCCTTCTCACTCCATCTCGTTTCACCGTCTGCTCGTCCAGAGGGTAGTTTGGCTCTCGAAGGATATTGCCGCCCTCGTAGAGGCGTCTTCACGACGATACTGACCGTCGTACGTTCTCGTTCCGCACTTCACAAGGAACGTTCGGGGCTTCCGACACGTCGCTACTGTTTCGAGAAATGCCATTAGAGTAATAGGATGGACGTAAGACCGTGTATCTCGCTCTCTCGGTGCCGGCTGCATGGAGAGGTTTTACGCGGATGTATTGATCGATACTTAGACGACGATATTTTCAGTGTACCGGATATGTCTAACATTTTTCTTTTTTTTTATCTCTCTTTTTCTCTCTTATAGTTTTTTTTCTTCATATCATGTGCAAACATAATTATTTTATAAATTTAAAATAAATATCAAGAGTATATATATTTTTAAAATTTTATAAATTTGTAAAAGTGAAAAAAATGTTATCTTGTCATTATTCACGTTGCTATAGATATAAAAACTTTATTTTATATTCTCCACACAATTATCAACTATTCTATCTTAATTTCTACGTTTTTAATTGCGACATGTACGATTTCTTCTCGATTTTTTCGAAGTAAACCTTTTAACTTACATGGTATCACATTACTAGTTTATAAATTGCACAAGGAGGTTCGTATATTCAATTATTGCTTGCTGTGAGAAAATACACAAGACTTGGAATGTACAGGGATAAAGTCTCCTCAAAGTTATTTTAACGGTATTATTATACTGTACTTATTTTACCGGTAAAATATTTGCATTTTACATATATTCAAGCTGGGTTCTGCGTCCGATATAATGGAATGCGATAATGCGCGCAGCATGACACATTCGAGGAACATTGAATCGAGAATATCTGATCGAAAGGTGGGAACGCTACGCTGATCGGTATAATTGAATTAATAAGCGTCACGGAATGAATATCCGCGAAGCGTTACGAGTTGTCAGATTCATGAAAGTGAAACCCGACAATTTGCCCGACCCGGTTTAACCGGCTAATCCTTCGCGCTCCCGGTATGCCGCAGCTCCCAAGTATTTCTTCGTGAACCTTTTCGTCGAGCACTTTAGTGCTCCGTGCCTGGTCGCTAATTAAGTCGTCAATTCCGGGTGGGTCGTTGGGAGGACGAGGTGGAACTTAGGTGCTTCCTTTAAATCTTGAGTGGAACTTCGTACTATACTCGGCCACGGTGAACTCCGGAAACTGATGGTTGTTACTTAGACTGCTCATATCTATCATGGTTTCCTTCGCTCTCTCCCTCAGAAGCGTTACTTCGTCCTTCTCTCTTTCTCTATGTTTCTCTCCCTTCTCTTCACCTCTCTCGTCGCGCCCGTTCGCGGTTTTAGCACCCTCCTCCGCGAAAGCTCCTGGAAACTCTGTCAGTAACGTTAGGTCAGGTTATACCGAGTCCGCCGGTGAGGAGAACTCGGCTTGAACTCCGACGGAACTCTGGACGGAAACTCGGCGTGAACACTCGGCGTGTCGTCGCCAACTAAGTTGGGGAGCGCCACCCACTAACCTCGGTAAGGATTTCCCGCTCATCTAGGAGGCAGCCAGAAAGTCTCGACCACCTTACACGCCTCCGGTACCTTCGGCCCCGATCCTCCGCCTACCGCTATGAACGCACGGGTCAGGCATTCAACCAGGCCGCAACCATAAGTTACTACTAATGTTGTTCCCGTGTTTCGCGACCGAATTCATCGGCAGGAATGGCTGCCTAATCTTATAAAATTCTCGCGAGATCTCTTTCATCAAACCCTTCGACTATTAGACACAAATCGTAAGGTAATTTTCACGTAAATTCGATTATTTTCTGTTAGCCATTTTAGACGAACTTTAAACTATGATATTCTGATGTCATATTCGATAAGCAACGATTTCGAAAAATTTTAGAAACCTCTTAGGCTTCGTATAATTTTCAATGCAACGAGGCTGGAATACCGCGCAAACATATCCTCTTGCGAAGTACTTCGTTCTTGAGCTTTTACTTATTTTCTTCTCTTACTTCGAAGGAAGCAGCGTAGCTTCGTCTCGCAACCAAACTTCGACGTTCCACCACCTCGAATGAGTCTGTCGCGAAAGTTTAATTAGATCCACCTTGAGGCAATTCCAAGCCCTTCTGCCATCGGTTGCCGCGGTAGCAAGTTAATGAGTCAGTAGCAAATTTCATTCAGTTACGAAGATAGTGCTTTTAATGAGTCTGAGGAAATACTCAAACTATCGAACTTGGTTCGATTACTACAAAATTTGATCAATTTTGTTACGTATATAATTAAAAATTAAATGTTCTGTTACAAATCTTTTCTAGAGATATATTTCTTTTTTAGTATATAAGTATTCTGTATAATTTCAGCTGCAATTAAATAATTAAATATACGGCTATAAACTTTGCGTCAACGAAATGAAACATACTAAAATGTATTTTCATTTTATATTCAACCATTACCGAAGCGATAAAGATTCTAAAAGCTACTTTCACCGAACGGAATATCTTTTTTTTAAGACTTAATCGGATGACGATTAACGATCTCATTTTCTACCATATCCCATCGCGAATTCGCCTAAGTAAATTACTAGTGTCATAGGGTAGATACTGTCGGCTTCCTAGCTAACCCACGTGACGACAAGCGGGAACGGATGCCAGGGGGGGTGGGTAGCTTTGTGGATTTACACGATACCGAAAATACAAGCGGCGAACCGACCTCGACCGGGGAACTTTATTGCATTACGCCATGCGGCGTTTTTCCTGTCGTCGTGCGGTCTCGTTGCACTGTGGGCTCTAACCTCATCGAATTGACCCTCTACTTTGGCTTAGTCCCGGGGACAGAAATAACGTGCTTCGTCCTGCGGCATCCGGCCCGCGTCGGAGAATCAACGAATTCCCCGGATGGCTCTGAAGAGCCGCGCGAGGATTCCCGACGCCGTAAGAACGGCCATTAAGGCGGTGATAATAGCCGGCGATAATTCGCCTTTGTTAATTAAAGCGTAACGAGGCGATAGCTCAAAGGTTTCATATAGTGGATCCGGCTACGCGATCTTCATCTTTGATCCTCTGCAATGCGACTCATGATTTATTCACAGGAAATTCCCGGGACGCTTTTATAGATCCCGATTTTATCTTGAAGCAAACTCGACAGAGATTTCTTTTATTACTGTACGAGACTCAATCAGTTAATCGAGATCCTCTCTCTCTCCTCTCTTTTTATATTATGTTTTTTTAATATTTAAATATTGCACATTTAAATCTTATTTATTGTGCCACAAGAGTTATATTTAAATCGTTCGAATAAAATTAAATTTACATATCTATCTCTATATATTTTCGATAATATAATTCAATCAC
Source organism: Prenolepis imparis (assembly GCF_030444845.1). Lineage (NCBI taxonomy): Eukaryota > Metazoa > Arthropoda > Insecta > Hymenoptera > Formicidae > Prenolepis > Prenolepis imparis. The sequence goes on from NW_028141164.1 coordinate 5,387,962, forward strand.
ATAATGTATATTAATACGTTGTTATTTGGCTCGCATTGCCATGCGAAACAGCCTTTTATTGCATACAAATAAGTGCCCTGATCTAATCGAACTTAATCGCATCCTGTTTAGAAAGACTTCGCCGCGAAACACTTTGCAATTTGCCGGCGAATAGAAAGCGACGACTTCGCGAGAAGAATCCTCGCGGGTAATATTTTCTCTCCTCCTTGACCGCTCTACCCGATCCGATCCCCCGCTTCTCCGGTCGACGTTGCAGCGTTGCAAAGAGAAGAGCGATTCCTTAATTTCCTATATTGTGGCTCGTCCCGGCTATCCCAGGACGCCCCGCTGCGTTATAGCGCGGTTTAATCACACTACAAGCGCGCATCCCTCGTTAGCGGGATATCGTACCCGCGGTGGCTATAATACGAGGCTACATTCCACGGTGCGAGAGATACGGCATGCCGTACAAGACATTTTCACCGTTCGCGACCGACGTCTAGGGCCTCTCTGCCGCGCGTTGCGGAATCGGTAATAACCTTTTGACTTTTCTTCTCTGAGAAACGGGGAACGAATCGGCGCCGTTGCGGATTATATATCGGATAGTCGGCATTTCTCGGCGAGCGAGATCGAGCGAGATATTATGCAACAACGCCGGTTTCGAATAAACCTCGTATTCCGAGGCGATTTTCTAATTGTGAATAATAACCTCGAGCCTTTCATCGCAAATCGAAAATCTCAAAGTAATATCACTGCATTTCTTTTACATAAAACTTGTCCAATTATTTTATCCTTTGTTACATACATAAAATCTTTACTAAAGGATCAGTACAGAGTATGAGGTGATAATAAAATATAATTTCTTCGATATGCGTAAAGAGAAGAGAAATCATTTTATGCAAAGTTTGATTTTTTTTTGTTATGTATCTTGATAAGTAGGATGATATTACATTTTTGTATACAAATATATTACCTTCACGTTTTTGGGAGGACAGCGAGTTGGGGGTGCACCGTTGAAAACATTCGTGGATGCCTCGCGTTGCCGATGTCGCTGGATCTATAATGATCCTTCGTGCTTGCCGAGTAGGAAATCAAGGAGAAATTGGCAGAGCAACTATATATATGTATCTACATCGCGAGAGCATCGCGCGCGGTTGAAAAACACTTGTAAGGAAACCGGAGAAAGAGACGGAGAGCTCGATGGGAGGAGGACGCTCGCAATAATTGTGATTTACGATTCGGTCGTTGGCAAAGTAAAGCGCGGCGAGTTCGTTTGAAACGGTGGCGACGCATTTCGCGGGGCAGAAGAACTCGTCGGCGGGATCGGGATGGAGAAAAAGGCGATGGGGTAAGACGAGCGAGAAAGGGAGGGAAGAAGCGAGGATTCGCCGGGGTTTCCTGCTTTTTGACAAATCGCTGATGGAAAATACAGGGAACCGTGGGAAACCGCGATGTACGAGGGCGTCGACTGGCCCCGCGAATCTGTGAGAATGGTCTCAACGATAGCGAGTCTTAATTGGCACTCTTTTCCGCGACCTTCCGGAACCGACGGCTTAATTAGCAAAGCTCGTAATTTTGCTACGCGCAGGAAGACGGAGAGAGACCGACTCTTTATAAACGTTAAATATATTCATGATGTAACGGCACGCACCTGATGATTCGCTAGACTTTAAGACGATTTTTTTTGTCACACAACGTGATCTTTCGCTTCTAATCTACAGAAATATTCCACGGCGGTTTGTAACGTCGTTCAAAGATTACGCGCAGTTGATTATATGGAGTTTGATAAGTCCTCAATGACTAAGTGTACGCAATATCGGGGCATGCAGGTCGGATTTTAGCATAAGAAAGGCTTAGCGAAACATTTCACAATGGCACATTGAGCCTTCGCGCGTTGGATCTCGGCAACACTCGTTTATCCGTCTCATTCTCTCCATCTTTATCTCGCTCGTATCTGGTTGTGCGTGTATTGGCGTAGAGGGTAGGACGCAATCAGTGCCCTTGATTTATCGTAGCAATATACATTAAGATACCGACATTAAAACTAGGGGAGTCTCCCGTGGATTCCGGGGCTCCATTACCGCTTAGAATAGAGAGAGGCGAGCTGTCGTCACGTTGCATCGAGATGCATGAGCGAGATTGAATTCTCAGCTGCGCTTGATCCGTTCGACATTTCTGAAATTAATGGCAATCGGTTACTTGTGCGCGGACGAACGTATCCCTTTTTGCTCATTAGCAATCGCGAAAGCCGCAACAGTTTATTCACATTGGCCAACAACGGATGCATATCAATGTTATCGATAATGAAATGAAAATTATATCATAACTGCATGAATATTCCAGCTAGCTTTTGATAATTCGAAATTTTGATAAAATGGTACACATATATACACTACACATACACTACATATACACATCGATATCGTCAACGTCACGAAAAAGCTTCAAACATTACTTAATAATTATAAATAGATTTATTCTTAAGTTTTTTGCATGTCATGATACAAAGTTATATATATTCGAGAATTATTTAATATTTACAAATTATTAATATTTCTTTGAAGAAATCGGTTTACTTTACGGAGAACTTTATTTGTACTTTTCCATCATTCGCTGGCTCACGAAAAGGCTCGCAATCTGAACTTACGATACACATAAGTCTTCGGAGTTATCAGAGACGTGATCGTGACTTTGGCGAATCGCATCACACGGCTCCGCCGCGCCCTTCAATGCGCTCTCCTCTCGATCTCCTTCATCCCATCTCTTTGCGATGAGGGGGACCAAGAGTATCGAGTGGTCATCGAGTTCTCGAGTTCCTCGAGAACTTTGGAAAGGGTCGCGGCGAGCTTGTCCAGTACCCGCCTGCCAATTACGGAACAGAGATCTAACCGTAGTAACGTGTAGTGTTTCCACCATTGTCTGCAGGACCGAGCGGGGCATACAGTCCGGACGCGACGATGGGTTACATGATGGACGGACAGGCGGCCAGCATGATGCACCGGCCGCCTGGTGATCCTACCTTCCACAATCAGTACCATTACCCAGAGTACTATGGACATCACATATAAAGGTTCGTATTGTACAGATACTGCGAATCTAATCGCCACGTTCGATCGGTTTCGCGTTAGAATACAGTATATTCGTCCTGGTGAACCAGCTTGTAGCCTGACAAAGATGAATGGCCACTAATTCTAATGATACATTTTATTTATGATAATTATATTCATCTTGCATAAAAAAGATATAAAGATATAAAATATAAATATATAAAAATATATTACAAATATTCTTTTAACGACTGTATATCTATATCTTTTTAATATCGTCTTATAAAATAATCGCGTTAGAATCGCGTTCAGAATGGCCAACGTTGCGTGTTTCAGAAGTACTTGCAAGATGGAACGGACGGTGGAACGACAGTTCTAGCGACATGAGAAGCGTGACGGACCTACCGTGTTCCGGCTGGCGTAGACCAGAATCGGAGGACAATGACGATCCATGATCGCCAGGACGATTTCTTGCCACGCCGCACGTCGAAATCCGTGACGCTCGGGTGCTCGGGGACGAGAGGAGAAGACACGAGGAAAAGAGAAAGGTGCAAAGGAGCGAGGTTCCCGGTTCAAGGAGGAAAGACGTGGCGGATGAAACGCCACGGGAGGCCAACGGGAAAAGAAAATCGTAGAACCGTCGAAGGAAGAGAGATACGGTTATACGAGATGGAGTGAAGTAGCTGCGGAAGCGGCGACGCAGGACACGGGGAAGATGAAACCGCGGCTTTGGTCTGGAGAATGACGCGGTGAAATTCATGTGATTGTTCTTTGTACAAATATCGCGGTGTAATAAAAAAATATTGTAGTGATTGAAGAATTTAAATGTTAAATTTTAATACGGTCGCGATCGAGATATATTAATGAAATATAAGTGATATATAGGCAATTTAGCGGGCATGTACATTAAAAAAAAAAGAGATAAACCCCCGGTGCTCGCACGGAATAGAGTATGTTCAAGTGCACAGACGATGCAAGGGAAGTATAAAAAGAGAGAAATTTTACCGAGAAAAAAAAGTGGAAATATATATATATTTTTATATGTATGTATGTACGTATGTATACATACACGTATGTATGTATTTATACATGCATATATATTAAAAATATATATATTATAAATAAATATAAATAGCGAGACACAAAAGAAGTGAATAGGAAAAGGAAACAAGATTATTAAATGGCACGAGATGATGGAGATGTTTAAAGATATACATATAAAAAGAAAACGGACACGCGCGCAAACACAACGGAGGAAAATTAGACCGAATGACATCGACGCGTGTGCCGGACTCGAGCGTCGAACATTCAACTGCATATATATATAGGAGACATTAAAATTTGTACAGTTATTAATTATAAATGAATTTACTAATTAAAGGAAAAATATATTATATATATAAATATATAATATTATATATATATATGTATATAATATAAATATATATATATATATATATATATATATATATATACATAACGAAGTAAAGAAAAAAACGTGTGGCCCTGGTTGTAATATAAGTCGAGCGTTGTAGTTGGACTGGGACGATTATCACGATATATTGCCGACGCGTAACTAGGCAGAAGAGAGAATTTCCGCGCAAATCGAGAGAGGAGAGCGGGAGACACGAGTGGCGCGAGTGAGAGAATATACGCGAGATAAACGTACTGAGGGATTCTAGATATAAATAAAAAAAAAATACGAAGATATAGGTAACAGTGAGAAAGAGAGAAAAGAAGAGATAAAGGGAAAGAGAGAGGATTGACGCTCTTCGTCGTATACTCGATGACGCAGCGATATCCCTCCGAGAGAGTCCCACCCTCTAAAATCCCAACCCAATCCAACCCCCCAAGCACAAGTGACACACACTTATACACACACTAAGACACACCGTTCTTTCAGCTTCGCAGAGATATAATATGCAGACCCACCGTACACACACAATTATACAGAACATAGCTCCCCCACGACCATAAGAATAATTAAACGGAAGTACACGCGTTTACAGTTTATTATAATATATTCTGTATAAAAAAAATAGTTAATTCAACTGTGAAAATATAAATTTGAGAGGGAGAGAAAACGCGGGATTCGATTGAGAGGACCGTCTTGCGGATCCGCGCTCGTTTTTCTAACGCACTGGTTTTTCCTCCGCGATAGAAAAACAAAAGTATCGGAGATCGAGAAGAACGATTCGTTTTTGTGATTTTATTTTTTTTTTTTGCTCATTTTCATGAAAATCTGTGATTATAACGTGAGATGCAAGAAAAAGAAAAGCACAAGCGAAATAAAAAATAAAATGATCGATATTGAAAATAATTTAATATCACGCATACATATATATATAAATATATAAGTATATATTAAATATATATACAATATATATGTATATATATATACATATATTACGCATATGTACTAATAGCGTTGTACGCGTACATTCTGATATTACGGTTGCAAAATGCATATTATTTTATATTTCGTAAATTCACGCTAGTTTTCCGTTATTCCTCTCTGTCTCCGTCCGAAACACAACATGGTTTCCGACGACATCTCAACAATCGCAAAAGAACCGACACACAAATTTAATTAAATTCAATTTAATTACATTCAATCAAAATCCGGTTACGGAGAGATTCGCTGAATTCTCGAAATCGTATGTATCGATTTATAATACATCGAATTTATTAGTTTACATTTACACCAATCTCTTTCATACATATATACTAAGTATTATTTTCATATTAAATTAATCTACAATTATCTAAACATCAGTTAATATGAATTCGTATTAAATTCATATTAAATTGATTAAATCTGATAATGTAAACATGGGATAAAATACAAGTTTGATAAGAATACTTAGTATGCATATCTCTCAAAGGGAACGATTTAAAACTAAGCTATAATATCGAGTTCTAAAGTTTCCTCGAATTTCTAAAATTCGGAGAAATTTGATTGTCGGCGTAAAAACAAAATTTGGATTGCACTTTTGTATTATCTATCAATCATAAAGCGAGATTTCAACGAATCGCACGTAAAACGAACGGAAATGGACAAAAGCGATCGTTGAGATGCTCGTCGTTTTCGGGATCACGTCGATATTCGCGGACGACATCATCATCCCTCTCTTGGAATCAATTAGCAACGAATCCGCGGCACGGGGAGCCCCCTTCGAATTTGACACTTCCCTTATCCTTTTCTCGTCGACAAAAACGAATCGGTATTATATCACCGCGATACCATCGTCGCCTCCCTTTCTGTATGCGCGTTTAGTTGCACATACACACATATACATTCATTCGCGAAGTATCGTTACGGCTGATCATGAACACAAATTCTCGTCTTTTTATTTTCGATCTTTCTCGCACTTTTTTTTTCTCTCGTTTTACGCACCCTTTTTTCGTCATATTTTCATAACCCGACGTTTTGATAAAATTATGATTATCGGTTTTTTTTCCGGCGACATGTTAGTTACGAAGGCGCAATCGAACGAAGGAGGGAATAGAATGCAATCAATCTCCAATCTGTATTTATCTCCTCCAATCGCTTGTCCCTCGTTCCCCAGTTACGGTATTTTGGAGGAATCTCTATATTTCTATACGAATCTTATCGCGCGCGCGTCTTTGATATACGTAAACATGTTAGCGAGCAAACGATGATAGAGAGATTAAGAAAAAAAAAAAATAAAGAGCGAACACGCGAGTTAGGGAACTGAAGCGAGGGGAGAGAGCGTTTCTTTTTTTCGATGAAGGGGAATGAATTTTCGAGAGACCTTTATAACGCGATACGCCAGACACAGAGCATGTTTATTAAGAGAAAAAAAATTTTAATGAAAATTAAAACGTCGATTATATATGTATATGTGAGTATGCAGATTCACGACGAATATAAAGGGTACGAAATAATAAAAAAAAAAACGTCCCTCGTTAACGTCACACGCGTCATACGAGGACGCGTGTCTCGTTGATCTCTCGACGATCGAGACACGACGGTTCGTTCGGAAGGATGGATCGTCGGCACCATCCTCTCTGATCGGAACGGAGGGTTGCGAAACGAGAGGATGACACACGAATAGAGGGAGCGCGAGAAGAGAAAGAGCATAAGACAAAAATTTTATCGATATTTTCAATACGCCCGCATACACGCAAATCTTGTATAAAAAAATTTTAATGTAACACAACTGCTCCCGCCGAGAGCTGAGCGGCAACGCGTCGGTGTTCCTCTTCACCGAACACATATCCCATTCGAGATCTATCCAGGAACAATTCCGATGGATACGCCGCGCGTAAGAAAACGATCTCGAGATCGTCTTTTACGAGGCCATTCGATGCCTCCCTTTTTGCGGCTAAGGAGGAACGTCGACGTTGCGCGTTGTGCCTCGCGCGATCGGCGTTCTAGTATACTAAACTAAAAAAAAAAAAGAAGATAACCCGCGTATACCGAAAGACTCAGGTGCGAGAAAAGTCAGTATAGCTACGGTCCTGGTTAAATCGGAACAATTATACGAATTCGTAAGTTACGTCGCGCCGAGCGAACGCACTTGCGTGTGCGTGGCTCCTCTGCGATAAGGATGCGCGCCGATCGATCATGCGATCTGCCTCCTCCCGAAGTAGACAGGTAGGTAGGTAGGAAATGGCACACGAGGAGATAGAGAGAAGGGCTCCTCGGTCGTATTAATCCGTCGAGTCCTTCTCTCGACGCGCCAATTCTCTCGTCGGGGAAATTAATCGCGGATCTCACCGCGATCAGGATGAAAACGGTATACGATAAAATAGACGGAAATTGTATACGTTACGCGCGAGATCGCGTCGCCGAGATGAGATCGCACGCGCGAGAGATCTCTCAGTTTGATGATTTTGACGAATTTAAATTTTGCTTCGTCTAATATCCATGATTAATTTCGGCGCGCACGATCTTCGATCATAAAAGATTAATTATATCTATATCATATAGTTATCGAGAACGAGACAATCAAGAAGTATACTAATCGATGACGGTCGACGCGTTCTTCTTTTACTTGTCATTGTGCGCAGCCACGAGAACGACGGCGCGTTTTTACGAATTATATTTGTTGACCAATATATTGTTTAATTTTTTGTTGAGGCCACCGTCTTTGGCCGCGCACGACGACACGTCAAATCATATGCGGTCGTACAAGAGCGATCGATTTCCCTAACGAAGAATGACGCTTAAGGAACGCTTACAGAGCGTTCACAAATCTGATTTGCAAAATAATCTGAAGATACAGGGATATGTTTTTTTTGTAGATTTTGTAAATTAACAGGAAATGAAAAAAGACACTTACCTGATTATGAAATACAGGGAGCAAGAAAAGCTTCAGTTCTCATTCCGACAATGGAGGGAGCGTAGTGGCTCTTGCAGGAGATGATTTCTGTGTTATATAGCTGTGGATATACATACGTCTTAGTACGAGATTTTCAATCTATATACTCGGGATCAGGATAAATTATTCCCTTTGTCAAAAATGATTATTTTAGGATGCTTTAATTGCTGGTGCGATACTTTGACTTTAACTCGTCTCTTGTCCGCTCGTATGCAGATGTATAAAAAAAATGACAACTCCAGCAGCAGCACAGATACTCTCGATAATGTATCATAAAAGATTTTTTTCCTTATTACGTCACATTAATATACTTGATGGAATAACTATTAAAATTATAATTAGAGAAAGAGAAGAGAGATTTAATTATTAAATGTGTAGCTTGCCTGAAAAGGTGTAAAAGAAGGATCAAAAGATGCAAACACACAGTGTTATATATATTTGAATAGGTTCTTTATATATACATTTATACACAATAATTTATACTTTATATAAAATATCAGTATTTATTTTATAAATTTTTAATAAATCTTGCATTATACAATATCTCTGTACTCTGAAACTTACATTTTCATTATTTTACAATTATTTTTTCTTAATGTCGTTCACGATGTGTCGACACAACAGCAAACTTAATTTAAAGAAATTAATGTAAATTGTCATAGTATTCGACAATCTATCGAATTCAATTACAATTGTAGTTTGATATAATTGAGGCATGCGCGAATTCGTGAAAAATAGAATTATTTTTAAAAAGAAATTTAAAAAAATATGAGCAAAGAGGAGATCGCATGATCGAGTACGCGCACAGATAATGGCAGACTCGAGCGAAGACTGGAGCGACCGGACGTCGTATTGGCTGTTCGTTTTATAAATGAGTTCACTCGATTGAATCATCGCCTTAAAAATGTATACGAAGTAACAGGTAAGGTCTATCTAAGTAATAATCATGTTAGAGGGTAAACATAACAAAGATTTTATGAGTGGCGACACGAGCGAGACGCGAAGACGGTGAGAGAGGACAACAGTAAATGCGTGTATGCATGCGTATGTATGTGTGTGTGCGTGGGTGTATGCGTGTGAAAAAAAATGAACGAGTGGAATAATGCGAAAGAGAGAAAAACGCGCGAGAAAAACGATCGAAGGAAAAAGAAAAACGTATGCGTGCATACGAACAGCAAGCGAGCCAGAGTGATGGAACAATGTATAATTATTGTGTAATTATGAACAATAAACGAGATAACGGCTACGACGTCGACGATTGCGACGATGATCATAATGATGATGATGCTGATGATGATGATGAGGACGATGCCATTCGCGGCGTCGCGACAAAGATCGCAGCTATCATCGTTATGATTATGAAAGCGATGCGAATCGATCACGATAACGGGGTCTGTGAAGCTGATACACGAATGACGGCGCATACGATGATGTGTATAGTAAGCTAAAATTTTATTATATCGGTATGAAATCAGATTTTTGCAATTGTTTGCGTATTGACGACCTATCGACGCCCTTAAGTAAGAAAATGAAGAAACTTCAAATAAATTAAAACAAAAAAGAATGAAATAAAAATTGTGTTCTGCTTTGTAAATCGTATCGCTCTTCGATATTTACTTACGATTGTGATAGTGAGGAAAGAATGAGATGAAAAACGAGAATGAGAGAGAGAGATGAGTGAAAGGGAGGAGAAAATGTGGGTGCGCAGGAGAACGAGAAAAAAAGAAACATGTGATTACGATATAGTTATATATGGCAGCCGAAAATCCTTTCTACGTGCTTATCGCGAGCACAGGAGACGTGCTCGTTGCCCGGATTGTACACTCTCGCGTATACGAAAAACGATAAGGGAAACGTGAAGAATGAAACGTGGTGATCTGCGAGACACCGCTGGTCAAAAGGTAAAACGGAGGATCGAAGAGTTGGGATACCGCACGTTGATGTAAAGTATTAAGTATTATGGGACTACGTGCATACATATAGTTGTACTAAAAAAAGGGCGCAAACGTCTCGAGCCATCACGTATCAAGATACACGTACACCACACATGCATACAGACACAGAGACACATAACACACACATACACAAATGCAAGGATACAGAGACGAAAAAGATCACACTCGATCATTTGTGTACTTGAACTGATCGGTTCTGTTTCATTAAACTTACGGATGGAACACGCGATGACGGAAAACGATGTCAAAGAGGTGGTCTATGTTAGAGAGTGTCCATTGTATAGTGTTTTTTGAAACGTGAGCATTAAATGCTACATCTTGTGTACATTCGCTGTGTTGCGCTTCATTATGCACGCTCGCGAGAAAACGTCGCGACGCCGTTGATGCCGAACATGGATTAGTCTCGCTTTTAATTCGAGAGAAACGACGTTAACTTTTCTCAGTCGTAATATTGATCCTTTTAATTATAAATTACTTTATTTATTTATTCCTTCGTCTGGTCACACTCGACATTCTGATTTCCGCGGCATAAAGTAAAAGTTAAACGGAGCTATCGAAAGAATTATGATTTTTTATTCGAGCATCACACGCGTCTCGCATTTTGTCGCGAGTGTTGACCATGTTCCAGTACCTAAGACTCCTTTTACAAATCTCTCGATCTATGCATTTTTAACTCAATTTTCTCAAAGAAGAAATGTGGATGTCAATTGTTTTCTTAAAATAACGAATCGTATGACAACGAGGAGATACTTTACTGTCGCTTAAATGGAAGAGTAATCTGTGCAGAAGAACGTAAAATCTTGTCAAGATCGTCGAAACGGGCGACATCGTCGTATCAAAATCGACCAACCACTCGTTTGTATGACCGACGTTTTATAGCACGGAGATCTTGGCAGGATAGGTGGGCGGAGGGTTGTTAGCGAGCTGTCGATGGCTTTGCTTTGTTATCCGCCATCCCCGGAGTCGCCTCCTACGAGCTCGAGCGAAAAGCGAAAGGGTGCCGTATAAAACACACATTTGCGATCCGTACGCATCCCCTGGACCGAGTCTCCTCCCCGCGTCTCGTTCTGTCTCTCGGCATACTGCCTGTTCTGAAATATGATAGGGCGGCTGGAGGGCTAGAAAGCACATCGCGGTGTTGCTGTAGGTGCCAATTACCGCTGATGGTTATTCCATGGAAATGGACCTTGTTACGCGGCCAGCGTCGACAATCGGGGAAGGTACCAATTATTTTTGCTGCCATCGATGCTTCCTGCCAGGCGTCATCCGGCGAAAGCGCCGAGTCGGCGGTTCGTCCGGCGTCGGTGTCAGAAACTCTAACGAGATACCGCGTGATGTCGAGGAACGCGCGGCGATCGAAATTTTCCGTCCCTTTTCTTCCCTTCACTTCATCCCTGAACAATCGTTCTATTCGACCTTTTTTTTTTTTCTTTAACTATTCATCTTTCATTGGCTGTTCTTTTCCGAAACAATTAAAATTAAACATAACATTTTAATAATTTTAGAGCATGATCGACATTATGTAAGTATATTATGCATATCTTAATATTCACGTTATTAAAAGGGCATAATAGCATTTTTTTCCCATCTACTTGTATTATTAATATTAAACTTTATTTTAAATTTAGTAATTATATCAACTTTTATAGATTATGTATAAACGTGCGTAACTAATTTTTAATTTGTTTTAATTTATTTCGACGCATTTTGATTTAAAAAATGTACAACTTTCTCCTAAAAATATACGGTTTAACGGTAAATATCCATTATAAAACCAATAATCGATAATAAAAAACAACTGTTCAATCTTGTCGAAATCAATTCTTCCGCTCTACTTATTTTCCTTCGTGATTAATTAATTGAGCGAGCAGTACTGACATTTAAATCATCTTTATATTTCGTTGTAGAACGTCGCTAAAGGGAACCGATCGAACGTATACGCGAAAGTTCCGCGAGCTTTTGGATTCGACTACTCATTCGCGAGACGGTAGCAATTTCTGCATTAGCCGGAAATCGCGCCAGCGGTAGCTTTAATCAGCCGTCGAAGCAGGCGATCCGTGAAGCCGTTAGAAAGTTCGTCGAACTAACTCGGTCGTCGTCTAACGCGGTAGTGCGCGTTAGAAAGCCGGTAATATATTAGACGCGGGAAGGCCCTGCGAGCAAACAATCTCGTAATGGCAGGACGGCACGGCTGACTGGTGGCGCGGTAATGAGATATTAGAGCTGAGCTTGGCCTGCTAGAAGGGAGCGGCCACTTCGGGGTAGTAATGCGCGATAGGCGCCCGTTTATGTCTCACGGAGCCGGGGGGTTGTTATTACGTAGCATTGCCGGGACGAGGGCTAGTATCGTTTGCTCTCTCTCGGGACACGATTACGACGCCGGGCTACCTCGATCCTCACTCAATGCGCGCAGCTCCGATCGCGAAATTGACACCGTCGGAAATGAATTTTCAAGCCTTAACTTTTAATTTTTAACTCATTACGCGCGTCTTTTTTTCGTTATCTCTTTTATTTTTCCTCATGATTTTACGTGATTTTAAATTTTTAATAATTAGTATTCTTAGTTGTGTATTACATGAATAAAATATTATGCGAATAATTAAAATATTTGTATAGAAAAATGTGTCATCAAATTTTTTATACTATTATTATTATTATTATTTAAAATGCATAATTTGTATTTTTATTATATCTTGATAGAGATTTACATTTAATAATAAATTTACTCAATTTTCTTATGTTGATAAAAAATAAATAAAACTACATATCTAATATAAGTATAAATTCCATGTGTTTTGATTATAGAGACTCATTCACCTCTGCACAAATTATAACTAAACCGTCGTGATAGTACGTCATCAAAGTAATTGGTGACTAAGCGACAGCGCTGCACATATCAAATGTCAACGACGCATAAATAGGTCGCATTCGGTGGATAGACAGGTCGAATGTGGTGTGTTTCGTGCAGGTGCAACATGTTAACGAAAAGCTCGTACTGACAGTCATTGATTGGCAATGATCAAAGCCCTAGTCTGCCACTCAACGTACTCGTAAATCGCGTATCCGAAATGCATATTAAAAGTTATGATGTAAAACGCTTCATCGCATATACACGAGTAGTTCAATATGCATTGATTTATCGATCTCTTGCATTTAATTCACTGATTTTCATTTTGATCACTTTTTATCGACTTTGTCATGTGCAAAATTTATTCATTGATAAGCTTGCGAATGCTCAAACTACCCATAAAAAATCACAACTATAATAAGACAATTATTCTTAAATTAATTTAAAAAAAAAGACAAAAAAAATTTCAAGATATTAAATTATATAGAGAGAAAAGATTTAACGCTCAATAATTCTGCTGAGAATGTCACGTAAAAATTCCGAATTCAAGTAAAATGTTGTCAGATAATCCTGAAATGTCGTACTTTACGAGGGAACCGTTTCTTTCGAGCGAAAGTAATCGCGGTGGCGGTCACGGGAATCGCTCGCGCCATTCATCAGCGGCGCATAAACAGGTCGCGCGAGATCCATTCCCCAATAAACAGCTCGAGTGTGGCATGATTCCGTCAGGGTAGCACAGTAGCCCAGAAGCGAAGTGGCGAAACGGTAGCAAGCAGGCGGCCGGCTGCGTCGACGGTCGTCTCTTCCTCTCGTTTTCATCCCCTCTGCCGCAGCCCTCTGCCGCCACTGCCACCGTCGCCGTCCTCTCTCTTTCCCTCGCGCCCACGTACGGACAAATGGGTGTCCCTGCATATGTAAAAGCGGCGCTGTGTTCGGCTCACCCTCGGCCAGCCATTTGTCAATGTCAAGGCGCGAGCGCCGTATCCATAGCAACACCCCCGGACGGCCGGGGGTGCGAGTGCGAGCGAGTACGAGCGAGCGGCGCGGGCAACCCTCGGTTTCGCGCGACTTCCATCCCCGCTGGCGGGACGCAACCCCCGGGCTTGGGTTTCCACCACCATGGGCCGCCGCCGCCGCCGCCTCCGCTACCCTCTACTACGCTCGCCGTAGCCGCTGGCTGCTGCCACCCTTCGCCGCTACCCCCTCGGCGACTACAACCCTGCCGCCACCGACCGGCTAGGTCCCCGCACGCACGCGCTCTCACGCCCTTCGTAACTCCTGATGACGCTACCCTTATTCTTGAGGGCGCCTCAGGACGAGCAGCCGCCAGCTGTTCTCGACGTTGATGATATTTTCGTGTAAATGCTCGAATTGTTTCTGGTAACGAAGATCTTTGTCAAATCAACGGTTGACTGTTTTAATTTTCCAGACTAGAGTTGTAAATATAACTGAAAGAGTCTAGATTTAACTTTAAAGTATCCCTGCGTTAAAAAAATATATATAATTCTAAAGAGATCTTGATAATGTATTGCTGATGTAAGCAAAGGGATGTAAGCAAAGGTTCCATTTCTTATGATTATAATAAAAATTGTCAACTTTTTGATTATACATCATTTTATTTTGTCATAATATAATTACAATTTTACTCTTTTTTAATTTTCTCAAATTTATAATTAATCTATATTCCAATTAAATACGTAAAGGAAGTAAAATATTTTAATTCGTAATTTTGTTAAGAGAATTATATAATATTATACTTATTACTGTCTGTAGAAATTATTCTATGCTTGTATAAGTATCAATCATAGGATATCGTACAGAATTTTTTTTTCAAAAAAAGTATATGTCAATTGGCATATAGTGCTCAATATATTTCGGAAATAGCGTGAATAACAGTCGACGGTTATTCAATGACATCTTATAAGACTCTCCCGTCACAGAGTTGGATGACGCGGCGTAAAAACGCTCAAAGACATGTACGTATCCCCCTGAGAAATTCTTTATCGCGTCATAATGTACAGAAAACAAAGAGAGGCTCGCAGGCGTGGAAACGGTAGGAATAGTGGAGCAAGTCACACGAAGGAGAAAGATACCGGCGAAAACGTAGGGAAAAAGAAAGATAGAGAAAGAGAAACTGAGTACGTCCTGTACACGCTAAGAGAGGAAAGAAAGTGAGGGAACGAGCGAGAGTTGTGCAGAGAGGGAGACGGAGGTCGACGATGGTGGAGAACGGTCGTCGAGCGGTCGGTCTAGGTGGTGCGGGCGGTAACGACTGCATAGCAAGACAGCTCGCTTAAATATGCAGGATGGGCGGCGGCGGGCAGCATTGTAGCGTGCTTGTAGCACGGAGCAACGGGGTGAACTCGGTACTGAGGGAAATGAAGGGAACGAACGTGCGAGAGAGGGAACGAGAGATAAACGGGGAAGGAAAGGGGACAGAGAGAAAGCGAGTGAGAGACAGAAGGGGTGAGAGAAAGGAGGAAGGAAAGAGAAAGGGGGTGAACGGGGTTGGAGAAAGAGAGAGAAAATGTAGAATGTGGGGTGGTCGGGGAGAGAAAGAGAGAGAGGAGAACGAGAGGAGAGAGCGAAGGTGGTCGCAGGCGCTTGCGCGGCCCGTAATGATTGACTGGCTCGCTGGCAGCCAACAGACAGACGTTCGCCCACCAGACCAACCAGCTCACCCCCGTGCTAACCCACCCCATCCCCTTCTTCCTGATCCTGCCGTCCACCGCGTATCCTCTCACTTTCTCTCTCTTCC
The DNA here is from genome assembly GCF_030444845.1 of Prenolepis imparis. Taxonomy (NCBI): domain Eukaryota; kingdom Metazoa; phylum Arthropoda; class Insecta; order Hymenoptera; family Formicidae; genus Prenolepis; species Prenolepis imparis. The sequence goes on from NW_028141164.1 coordinate 5,403,897, forward strand.
TTTCTCTCTCTCTCTCTCTCTCTCTCTCTCTCTCTCTCTCTCTCTCTCTCTCTCTCTCTCTCTCTCCCCCTATTTCTCTCGATCTCCCTTTCGCTCTTTCGTTCGGAACAACCTCTGCCGCCAGAACCATCGGCCCTGGAGCACAAACTCGCTCAAAAAGCTCGCAATACAATGCACGGTGCTTTCTCTCTCTCTTTCTCTCCTCCATTTCTTCCTTCCCCTCTTGTCCTCTATTCCTCACTACCGTGTCTCTCTTTTCTTCCGCGGCTCACCGAGCACTCTCCCGGCAATCCTCCCTTATCGCTACCCTTTCAACCCTTTCTTCACCGGAGCGCGATCCCGACCGCCGTGGATTCCCATATGTGGCTACGTACAAAAAGCAGCTATCGCCAGATAACCCCGGCCATTGAATCTTTAAAAGTTGGCTTATACTTGTATAATGCTATATCGATTCCCCCGTCAACGATCTGTGGGCGCGCGAGAGGGTGGAGCATGCGTTTTCGAAAATGCGGCCGTGGGACTTTTGGATTAAGCCGACCACTAAATAATCCCGGATAACATGAAAATAATTAAATGCGCTTTGATACGATGACGGCGAGTTTTTGGCCGTTGGCGTATAGAGATAGAGAGAGAAAAAGAGAGATAGAGAGAAAAGGGGGAAGGAGGGAAGAGAAAGAGGGAGAGAGAGAGTCTTGCGCGATGCTATTATATTATTATTAAATTAAAATGTCGAAATGTGTACGCGCAGATACGCGAGTGCTTCCACAATTTATAATTTACATTACAAAGAATATTCAATTAATTATATAATAGCGACGCATAATAAACTGAGCATTTTTCCGCGTGAAAATCAAATGCGGCCGTAATTCGCTTATATATATAATAACTTTTCGCACACTATCGCATCACACGAAGGAAACGAAAACTGCCAAAGTGAGCGACCAGAGTTTGTCTCTTTTGACGCGAGAATCTTATCCCTCGAAAGTCCTCGCTCGACGACGAGAGAAAAAGCGACGGCGTTGCTCTCTCCGTGGCGCACGTTGTTATTTTCTTTCCTCTTTTTTTCGAGGCGTTTAATCCAATACCGGCCATGCGTCCATCAACTACGGTCGCAAAGGTTTTGTCCCGGTGCCGAGCACGCCGTCGGCCATCCCCGTAAATTCGCGCGTGGCCGCGCGCAATGTTCTGCGTGTCGCATAAAGCGTAAAACCAACGTGAATTACGGTAGGATCGCGTTACACCGCCCGTGGCAGTCGGCGGCGTTCGACAATTCCCGCTGTCCTTCGTCCTTTTAGAAATTCATGTAATTTTTTGCCCGCCGGCGCCAGACGCGCCAATTTTCCCACGGAAAAGCGCACCGTTTTCGGCGCACCCGAAATTTAGGACTCTGGATTTTCCGATGTCTCTTTCTCTCCCCCGATCTCCTAAAATATATATATCTGTGCGCTTAAATCCGGCATCACATGTGTAACGTTTGAATTAACAGGCTCTCTCGTGCCTGAGCCGTATTAATAACTTTCTCGGTGTAACATACGAAATATACTGATTACATACATCGAGTATCATAAATTTCATTTAGAAACATGGCAGTCAAGTAAAATAGTTTTATACACTGCTCAAATATGTGATTGTAGAATTGTCATTTCATTTTTATCGATTTTTTGAAAGTTGCTGAGTATATGTACTGTAAAGATGTTGTTGGATCGACTGAAAAATTTAAACTCCAATTCGATTTTATTGGAGAATTCTAAAGCTATATACCTTAATTCCCTTAATTCTATCTCATTTATATGTGCCACGTTTCTTCCATCTCGAGACATAAAGTCAGTTAATGCTCTTGGAGCAAATACGGTTTAAATGCTTACTCTGAACAGCTGATCACTGTGCTAAAAATACCGACACTTTTCATCTCGTAGAGAAATCAGAAAGTCATTATGTATGGCGAATCTTCTAAACAACTTGATGCAAAAAGCAATATAATAAATGGAAAAAAAAAAAAAAAAATCTATAAAAAAAATAATTGTAAGAAAATACAAATTTTATGATCCCGTTTTTGTATATATATTTCCGATATTTGCATCACTTTGGTCCTATTTATTATATAAACAGAATGTAGTATTTTATAAATTACAAGCTCGTGAATTATGAAAATTTTAATTATCGCCGGTAATTAAAATTTAAAAAAATGTGTGAATAAATGTATTTAAAAATATAAGAAAATACTAATAAAATAATCCTCTGTTCGATAATAGCAAATCATGCATGAATCAGTCGCGGTCGTGTCGCGATCCAAGACTAGCTTGCAAGAGAGACCATAAATTCGCTCGAAGCGGAATTCAAGTGCGAACGAATTTGTAGGCTCTCACTTACACGGCCGTGGGCCTCGGCTGTAAATGGCCTTACAACCTCTCGGCAAGTAGCGACCGACAATTAATCGCGCGGCATTAAGCGTAAATGAACTTTCGCCCCTAGCGGCGAATTCGTCCGTTCCACGCGTTCAAATTCGATGTGAGAATCGACGTAGTTCTTGACCGACGTTCGTTAATAATTAAGTAGGAGTACATTAACTTATATACTACTTTGAAATTCTCTTTATAAAATACTACTATGCAAATGTTGCATCTAATCAATTTTTTTTGCAAAAGTAGAATTTATTAATGAAAAAATTATTATAGATACAGCTGATTGACACATTTTTTCTCAATCAATTTTTGCTTGAACAAAATACGAATAACCCAGAAAGACAAGATAAGCCATTAACATCGCGACATTCGTGTACAATGTGATAATTAACGATATAGTGTCATCGAAGCTCTTAATCTTTCGGTAAGGATTGTAATGTTCCTTGAAAATTAGCATAATAATATATCGTCGACCACCTCGACCAATTAAATGGCCATAAAGCGAACTGAGGTTTTGGCGACAATTCTACAGTATCGTGCTGAGCTAACTCGAAGAGGGGCTATTAATGAATAGTTCCTTCACGTAAAGTGTCAGAAGATAGTAAACTTGTCCTTTCATGTGCTAGATAACATTCCTTCGAGATTTGGTTTTGGGCCGGTAATATCGATTATCGAAGAATAGAGAATGTGCAACGACATAAACGCGCTTGCAATCGAATATATGTATAACTAACCACTGTTAATAATAATTTTACGAAGTGATTGAGTTGCCTAGACATTTTTTCTCGTACCTTATTTAATATTAGAATATGTCATTTTTATTCATCTTGATGCAAGTACTATTCAAGTGAATATTATACAACTAATTATAAGATTAATATCTTCATATAATTTTTTTATATCTCAAAAATTTTAATCAATTGACGATGATCAATCTCACGCTATTCGATCTCTCGAGACATCGCAACTTCCTCACTTCCTGACGATAAATCGTCCGAATCTTTAGCACACCGCATCGTTAAAGGATCGTTAACGGATCCTCTTCAAAGCCGACATGAGACAGATAGAACGATTTGTCAGGATTCGTGATGGGAGTCCTGTGAGGATTGTTGAAAGGGTACGGAAAGTATTATGAACGCGAAACACTATCATCAGATATGGTTGGCAGAATAAAGTTATTTTTATTGATAGTCCAAGTGTCAATTTTATACAAATCTTAAAATATGTATACATATAAACCTGCAATTAGATATTGGTATATTTACAATTATAGATATTAGTATATTTATTTACATTATTATCACTGTTTCAAAATTTTTACAAGTAAATTGTACTTAAAAAAAGTCTATGTGCCAAGATTTAATAATAATTATATTGTAGTAGTGTGTGACTCTCTATAAATTCATACAAAAACATTGTTTGATTTATCAAAGATTATTACTATTTTATATATTTTGATCAATATCTCTCGCATAAAAATCAGTACATTTGATTTCGTTATATTCTATAGTTAGCTTTGTATAACATTACAGCATCGTCGCCAAATTTATGGCGTTTAATTAGTCGAAATAGACAATGATATATTATTCCGTCCACATTTAGAACTGCTAATTTTATACAAAGTATATCCCGAAAAGTCTACTTCTTGCAAGTTTTCCAATAGACATTACATCACACATTCGCGCGCGAGGATTAATAATAATTTTTAAAAAGTCATATTCTTCCTTAATCATAAAATGTGGTGTAAGTTATAATACGAGATAGCTTGCGCGACCATTATTGGTTTATCTTGGACGACCTATTTGCACACGGTAAGCCTTTCTCGTAACGAACGACTGCCATAATCGAGGTCAACGATATTTTTCTTTTTCTTTTTTTTCCTTCAAGATATCGTTTTCCGGAGAAAATCTTACTCAAGACGATCAAGACATTTTTCGATACAAGGCGGCAGCCTCTTTTCCCATCCACAGCTCGCAGTATTGGAGTTGGTATTATTTCTACGGTATCACGGTATTCCCCGTGGGATGGAAGCGAAAAACTCCAGCTAACTCGCATCTGTATCAATTTATGCGGCCGACACGGTTGCCCGGCACAAAGCGGAAATGCCTGGCTACCAACTAGAAAAGAGGATAAAGTGAGGGAGCCCAGGAAAGGTTTGAAGCACCACACACATTTCGATTAACGTTACTCGCGTTTCATTTTCAAGCAAAATGTCGAAAAATCTAATAAGCTCATCTGTATTAATCGAAGTGTCATCACATATAAATTACTGTCTCGAATAAACAAAAGTTCAATGGACGTGGAATTATATTGCTGAAAATCTAATTAAATTATCGTAATATATAATATATATTTCCATTGTGATAACAATACCCCAATAATGCTCTTATTAACTTTGATTAATGTTAAATAAATATTTGACTTGTGCCCGGATATCTATCGTTTCACATATCATGTGTGTATGATAATATATTAATAGATTTTATTTTATTATACGCGAAATTATATTTTTTGTTCACCAGTATTATTTTACTAGCTAAAGCTCTAAAATAGAATCTTTCTTATCCCCCCCCCCCCCCGGAAAAGTAAGCTAAACAGTAATTAAGATGTTATTCGACGTAATTTGACGTGCAACGTTCGGGCATTTGTATTCGAACGATAAATTCCACGATTTCGTCGTCACTTCCGAGCGACTGTTCGCGCGACCGCGAGATCGTCTGTCCCAAAACAAATTGTTTGCACGCGCTAGGGTGGCGTACCCGCGGCTGCCACGGAATGAGTAATGGTGGGACACCGACCGACCGACCGACCGACTGAATTCCCGACTCTAAAACCCTGCAGAACGAGCATGAAGCTGCCAACTGGAAACTGGCTGAAGGGTTTTAACGTACGAAGCAACCGCGATCGGCGCAGATGGCAACGCGCGATACACGCGAGTGTGTACCCTTCTGGGACTTCAAATGGCGTACACACTCTCCTACGTAACCGGGGGCCATTTATCCGTACTCTTTCCTGATCAAAAAACGACGACATGGCAGCAGGTGCTCGTGAAAATCCGGGGAATGTCTTTCAGACTCAATCAATAGATAACAGACTTCTAAATAAACAGAAATTAGATTTTTTTTAATTTAGATGTTACTGACAGATGTAGATATGTAATATATGTGAGAGATATTTGCCACCGTTTATTTGACGTTTACAATTCGCGTTATCAAGAGATGCCTTATAAAAATTAATGTATTCGATGTAATAATTAGATTAGAAGAGGAGAAAACCAAAGCTAGCTAACACACGCGCATTTTAAAGATATTGGCCACAATTTACAATTATATTGCAAAATGAATACGAATGGCCACTTTTATAATTACACTTCTACAAGGTGCTACATGTTTTTTTAACGCTACTGAGTTTTTTAATGCTACTATCCAACCTATTAAAATATAGATATAATGAAAGAAGAAACGGGGCGATAGATGCACAAATTAATGGACGAGTATCACGCGTAATCCTGTATAGGATAGTAAACAACGGCGCGCGGGGACCCTTCCGCATTCTTATACAACCATAAATTATAGTCTAAGCCTGCGGGGATCGCGCATCCCCTGGGATTAACCGTAGGCCCAACGAACATGCACTCGCAGCAGGTATTTGCCTTTGATTATTTTTTAATTGCTCAACGCTATGCAAAGTCCGTTTGTCTTGCTTACGATACGTACGATTTCACGATGTTTCTCATTCAATATCAATCGTAAATCAAAATCAATTCTCTCGATACATCAATTATATAAATATATTTTTTTTCTGCGATAGAAATATTAATTAATAAAAACAATTGTTTTTTCTACAATTATATATAGCAACGCGTTTTAGTGACGGCTTTTCTTTATAAATATAAAATATCGATTAATGTGATCTCGATGCGTCATTCAAAGTTTTAAACATCTCTTTTTCCCCTTACGTTGTGTATTCGTCAGCCTAGAATAAAACGGTGAATGCACAGATGTAATAATCGTCTTTCGAATATGCATCGCGACTGCTTATGACTCTAGATTGATGAGCATTTCGCAGTAGAGACGGAAGGCCGATGGAAAATAATGAGTGCGGATTGTTAAACATGAGTGAGTACGTCAACGAGTGACGTCGGTCTCGTGCTACACGCGCCTCTGCGCGCACGGCACACGCACGTCTCGAACGAACGATTATGTCACTTTGGTAACGAGGATAGAAAGCAGCCGCGCGGTCATTTGTAACGTGACTCTGCGGAAATCATAGGAACGAGGAGAGGAGAGGAGAGGGCGCGGATCTCGAAGCGTTTTCTCCCGTTTCTCTCGGCCACCCCCGCGTCTATAGCCCTCCTCTCCCACATGCTGCGTCAGTTCTCGACTAATGGTATTAGTGTCATTGATAGTTGATTCCCTGTGTGCCGAGCAAATATGTATTTATTGATTCCGCGGAGAGAGCGAGAAAAGGAGTGAAGGAGGAAGGAGGTGAAAGAGGCAATGACGGCAGATGGGGAGGAGAACGGGAACGGTAAGAGCGGGCGCAATTTCACCCTTTCACGGTCCCTCGGACCGGAGAGGAAAGGGGTTGCCTGTCTTCCAGCCGAGTCAGAAACCAAGTTCCGACCGGAGTGCCTTTCACGTTCGCCGATATTAATGGCTTCCAACCGATTCGAGCCAAATGGAATGGCTAACGTGTAAATCGAGAATGTTTGCGCTGTCCTCGTGAGAGAGCATTCTCCGCGCGTACACTCGCAGTCGCGAGTTGTCGAGGGGGTGTATGGGAAGGGGTGGTGCGTCTCTCCGCGGAGATCGATGTAGCCTTGTTGAGGCTCGATTAATTATTCCTTTGCTTCTAAATATGGCACCGAGATATAACACTCTCTATCTGCATATCTCAATTTCGAAATATTACAAAGTTCATCAATTGAGCTAGGTAATATATTATTGTCAAATAAATAGTGAAGTTAAATTATTTACACGTTTCGAAAAATGAAAATCGTGACCTTTGTAAAAAAGTTTTTTCTTATGCAATTCTTCGCTATATTATATATCACCGTGATATATGTAAATGCTAAATTCGACAAGTCGTTTCGAGAGCGAGAGGCTTGTGTCATCGTGTCTAAATCTACCGAGTGAAAGCGACGGCTCGTTATCGTTCTCGTGACTTACGACGGTATTTGTAAATTAGTTGTCAAAGCGGAGTTAGAGAATCCGCGAGACAAGAGCGTCTTTCGAGGACTTACGAGGCATAAGCTTCACGTCCGCCAGAATGCGAGAGGAATCCCGAACCAGAAGAGGAAGGAAACGAACGAGAGACAGGAAGAGGACGATAGAGCGAGAGAAAGAGAGAAAGAGAAGACAGTATGGGTAAAGGAGTACTTTGTTATTCCGGTTGCAGCGAGAGAGTATCAGAATGGTAAGCGACTCGCGTCCATTAATCACGTTTATAGCGGCCCAATGTCGCAAGTCACTGTTGTACACTATGTAAACGCACGCGTGCACCCTCTCTCTTCTCTTTCTCTCTTTCTCTCTCTCACATACATACACGTATACTCTCTCTTATTCTCTTTCGTACTCTCGCTTCCGTACGGCGCCTCAATCGGTAGTTAATGGGGGGTATCGGTTCTTAGGTTCATTCAGAATGTTGCTACAGTCGCACCCTGGCGATGACGCAGCTCCGAACGCACCCTCGTAGACATACACATACGCAGCCGCGTCTAGATGAATTCTTACGCGACGCCTTTTGTTCGCCTCGCGTGCGTGCCCTGAATTCAATCCTTGTCCCTTTACGTGACGTTCTCGCGCCTCATCGATTATCCTTTAGAATCTCGCCAGTTCGGAGTTCGATATCGTGATACCTATTCCTATCGATTATCATCAGCGAGCGAGTTCTCCGAGTTATTAATTCGCCGTGTCATCTGTCAGCGATGAAACACCGCGCCTTATTCGCGCGACGCGCAAGCCTTTTTCCAGGACGGCGTGTTATCGGCGCGAATAGACCGAGCAGAACGCGCGCTTCTCGCGCAACAATAGAGTTCTTGAAATCCGAGAACACAAAGGTATTCCCATCACGGCGAAGCGGCGGCACCTTCGCACGTTCCGCTTTAGAAAAGCCGACGGTTGATACTTCCCTTAGCAGCGTGTAAAGAGAGAAAGAGAGGGAGAAAGGGAAACCTGGGACGTTCAAATTCTCCACGCTCGTCGGTTTCGCGGAGATACATATAAGAGTAGCTGCACCGGCCTGTCAGTTCGTGCTTTGTCGGGGCGCGTTAGCGCCGCGCGCACATCTCCGTCGATGTTGTTTTATTAATAAAATTCATAGGAACCCCCCGCGCGCGCGCGCGCGGTGGCTGGTTTTCACCCTCCCTGACCCACGACTGGCAACCGTGAAACGCGGGATAGAGGGACGCGCAAGGAACCGGGCCTTAGGAGAGAAGGGCGTATGCGGAAAAGGGAGACGCGGCGCGAAGCCAACAATAACAGTGACAACTCTCTGATTCAATAAAGCATAATATCTGGACCCGGGGCCGAGGAGCGTGGGACGTTGCAAGCGTCCTTTAGTCGGATACGACGCGGAATGAGAGCGAACGGCGACGGGACAACCCCGAGGGTTGCCATTGATATCAACATAAATCACAATAGGAATTTGTATTACAGTTACAGAGGCTCTGGTGGATAGGAAATAAGGAATGTAATAAAGAAAATTGGTAGCAAAGGAGAAGGGGAGAGAGAGAAATGGACGGAGAGAGAGAGAGAGAGAGAGATCTTTTCGCCGACGAGACGGAAAGCTCTTATGAGAAATACGAGTATTCCGTTCCGCAACGAAACGTCTCGTTCCGCGAAACGGTTACGTTAAAAGCAAAGCTGACGACAACGCGAAATAACACGCGCGCGATAAATGCAGGACGGGATAATGGCCTTCATGAGAGAACACCCGAGTGTCATCTCGCTGAATGAAAAACCAGAGTTCACGAGCGCAGCCGCGAGCGCGCCGAAATAATCCCGATTACCGCAGCGCGTCGTAATTTCAGCTTGATTGTCATTCGATTCGCTGTCACGCGCCCTCGAAATTGCGAGGCTCCAAAACATTCAATAGCATTACGGGGAAGGCAAATTAAAAACAAATATATCATCGATTTACCCCGCGACACCGATATATGTACATTTATTTGTTCTACGTTAAATTCTCCCCCTTCCTCCCGTTACGCGACCTGTTTTCAACTATTTACTTAATTTGCGCGCGTTTCGGGGGTGAGGGCGAAGAGGGGTGGCAAAACGTTCCGCAAATAGCGCTCGCGCTCGTCGCAATTTTAGTTCGCCATTTAACGAAAATAAAAATATCATCGCGTGAAATATACCGCTGTAGTTATTACGCGCATTAAAAAGCGATTCGTCGTTTTTAATCATTAACAGAGAGCTGCATTTTTCGCGCTCGAGCTTCGTTCTCGGGGCAAATTAATATTCATCGTCCGGATAACGTAGGCAGTTTAAAACTCGTCTCTATCGGAGGTTCGCGCTCAATGAAATATTATTTCGATAACGCGATAAGGGAGAGAAGACGACGAGAGTCGGTAGCGTTCTTGGCGCGAAAGGAAAACAATTAAAGTCGCAATTAAAAATGAATGTTTTTATTAGCCCCTTGCCCCTTTCCCGGCGAAACGCGAGGGTAAAATGCGTTGTGTATGCGCGCGCACGAGCGACGAGAGAAACTAAAGGGAAGAGCCAGAGGGAACGATAGCGAGAGCACAAACGCTAGGATCCTCTGTTGCAGAAACGAGACAGACGAGAGGGTTGGAAGGACGAGGGGGACCGCGCAGGGGAATACGAAGGGGGGAGGGGGATAGCTCGGAGGCGAGGAATGGGGAATTGTAATGAGCAGCTCGACAGTTACAAATGACAGGACGGAATTCGCGAACTGCGATAGAACCCAGCTTCTGCCTAAAGGCCGCTTTACACACCCGAACGGAAATGTTTCGTCCGTCGTAGGGCAATTTCACCTTACCCAAGGTCGTAACTCCGTGCTCTTCAGTCTGCCTGATCGTCAATATTTTTGAAATAATAGTATTTTAAGAAAGAAGTTTGTTTGCGCGCGCACAAAACACAGGGAGCGGAGTTTATCGAGAAATTTTGCGCCACGAACGATTGTTATCTCGATGATCAACGATTTTTATCTTGATTTTGGGAAGATCTCATCTTCGATTAATAATTTATATTTGTTCTCTCTTTTTATTCGTTTGAAATATTATATATCTAAATCCCTCGCGCGACTAAGCCATATGAGAATCTTGGTACTCGGTATTTTCTAATGTGAAACGGACCTAAAGTACTCTCTCTTCACCCTAATGATACGGTAAGCCTGCGTCACACTTGAAGTAACATTGTTGCTTACATGTACGCATTCCAAACGTTGGGCTCGACGTATACGGAACGATAAGGTATGCTGCTAACGATGCCAACGATGCCGGTTAATGCGTCGACGGCCGACACCGGAGTGAGAAGGGATGGCGGTCGAGCGGACGATATGCTATCCATGGTCCGTACTTACAAGGAATTTGCGATTTCGTTGGTGGCGTCGGATCTTGGGCTTCATTTCGCGCGATTCCCACAATGTAGAGCATTTTCAGACTGTCAGAGTATCGTGTGAACGTGTGAAATGTTTAAATAGAGAGAGAGAGAGATAAAGAAAGAGAGGACAATTAAAATAAAGAATATTCTTTTACTTATATAAAATTATTCTGGTTAATTTAATTATTTTAGTTGAGAATTAAAACCATATCTCGTAGTTAGCCATAATTGTCCATGTTCCAAGACATTTCTTTCATCTCGATCGAAGATCGAATTCTGCTTCATTTTTCGTACATTTTTAGCAGCGAAAAATTCTCTATTACGTACGGCAAGATTCTATTTTTCCACGATACGAGGAATCTGCGGTTAAAGCATCGGAGAGAGAAGACCTTCCATCGAGAAAAGCGCGAGATAAACCACGGAGGCGAATGGCGAAACCGCGAGAGGACTCGAAAAGAAGGCGGAACAGATCTCTGATCCCTCGGGGAGCGGAAGCAACGTCATACTACCGGATCCGAGATCTGATTCGGAATAAACGGCGGAAGACCCATATTCCGTCGGACGGTACCGAGGGAAAAAGAACAAGGCTAGAGACACGCATCTCGAAGGTTCTCATACGTATTACGATTCGGGGATATCCTGTATGAGAGAGAGACCACGCCGCTTCTGATCTGTATAAGAGATTTTATCGACTTGTATTTGCGGTGACCCTCTTAATGCGCCCTCCTCGCCGTTTCCAAATAACTCTGTTCTCTCAAATTGGATGCGAGCTGCTATCCGGATCTCTGTAATCGTGCGCAATCGTCGCGCGAATAACAATGTCGACCTTCCCATTCGAATACTCAACTTGTCTCTAAAACTCGTGATTTTGAGCAGCATAAGAGCTTCTATATTATAGAAACTTTAATTGCATATTTATCGTGTAATTATAAAATAAAAACCTCATTTTTCTTTCTCTCTAATATGCGCAATTGCAACTATTTTCTAATAAAAAGAGTGAAAGATAGACATTTCAGAGTTTTAACATTCTTATGCACTTTTTGCATTATTTTAACTTGGTGTCTTCAATTTTTTGAAAAAACATCGGTTTTTCTTTACATTGAAAGAGATAACTTTCATTATCCATTTTACGGTGGCCAGGGTATATTGGAAGAAAAACGGGCGCGAATTTTCGCTCGCCGGCACTCTCGGTACGCTTCACCATTAAATCGCATCGGAAGGATTACCATCCGTCACGGACCGTGGAAAGGCTCCAGCCCATCTACCTCGCGCACGAAAGGAGCCTGATGAGGTTCACGAAAAGGTCAACCGGAGATGCGCCGTTACTCTTCCACGCGAAGTTGTTAATAACCGGCAAGTCTGTTCGCGGTTGCAGATCGAGCTAATTGGATGCAAATAGTAAATACGAGCGAAGACGATATAAAATTGCCGATGCATCGAAGAAAGGAAAGCGAAGAGAAGGAGAGGTCCTGGGTGCACGAAGACGGTCGAAGGACGTTCGAAGGAAGAGCAGAGAGAGAAAGAGAGAGAGAGAGTTAGGTCGTCCTTAGTGGAGGAGGGTGCGGGAGAACGAAGGAAAGGTTCGGTACGTAGCAATATACGGGAGACTTAGCCGTGATAAATCCTTATATATGAGGCCGCACCGCGGCGGCCCTCTATATGAAACTCCCTCCGGAGCACCCCACGGGATTACCCTTATACCTCTCTGGTCGACCTATACCGTCGGAGAAAAGTCACTACGTTGCTACGTATAGGGCTAACGCCGCGCGTCCCCGTCTAGAAATAGAAAACAAATGAGGAGTCGAAGGAGTCGGATTTCCTCGCAAATCAATTCATGGAAATGGCTAATGTTAATCTTTGATACTTCATGACTCGGCAATTAATCTTGTCGATTCACCATTATCCATTAGACGCCGAGAGAGTGATGTTAATCTTGCAATCAAGTATATTACGAAATTATTTCGAAAATACGCAACGTATATGATTTTTTTTCCGATGAAAGAAAGGCTCTCCGTTTTCTTCCTTCCCTCTTCCTGCTATAACCGAATTTAGGAAATGACGCGCGACGAGGAATGACGTGCAATTTGGGGAGCCGAGAGGTGATTGCACGTTGCTGGGCCCGGCTTGCTACCGGGGGCTTTCCGCTACGTTTGGCGTTATAAAGATCCGTATCGGCGGCTATAGTGATTATCCGCGATGGCGACATAATCGTTACGTCGTTAACTCTTAACGGCGGGGCACGGCGTGATCCGGAGGGGGGTGTGCACGGAGTGTTTTGTTTTATCGCGTCGTACGGAAGCAGTTGCACCGTAATTCCGGAAAAAATTTCCAACCCTCCCTCCTCTCTTCCTCTCTCCTCGCGCGTACACACATGTGTGTCATAGGTGATTTCCGCGCGTTCAGAAATAAATCTCGCGCAATTCCGTGTTTTTAACCACTCGTTTCTGATCGCTCTAAGCACTCGCGCGATTACTGGCCGTGATGGCCGATCAAAAAATCATTCGAAAATCCGGTATCGTTCATTACGTCGTTCGACCGTGCAATAGCTTTTATTTGATTTATAGTGCCGCGAGCAAAAAAGATCGCATCGCCATTCGAAATGGCGGGCAGGGGTGGGAAATCATATATTTTTTATGCCTCGATAAATATCTCCACGGATGCAAAAATTGCAGAAGCGGATTAGAGTCGAGAAATCAATATCTTATTGTCTGTCATTCTTTTATAAATGAACAATAACTGTTTTTCGCATTTGACACATTATTTTCCCTAAAATAGAATCAATATAATATATTAATGGTCTCGCATATCATTAATCTTACAAATCGTTCCGATTCGCATTATCAAATTGATATATTTAATATATATAATAAATGATACATTCATATGGATATACATATATATATTATATATATATGTGCAAATATATGTATCACGTCAGCTGTGCTACAAAGAGAAGCTTTTCAATCCTCGGAGAGAGAAAGCTCGAGATAAAGTCATTATATCAGCCAATGCGGCGGGAGGGGAGGGAGGGGGATTGTTTTTATTTGACGTTTTAACGGCCAAGTGCCTGTTTTGAATTATAGAGGATATGTTCGACGCGTTCGCCTGTGTATTCGACGTTTTTATTTGAAAGCTGATTCGTTTTCCCCGTGCCGCTGAAATTTCCGGGGCCGCTGATGCGTATGACGTATGTAGAATATAAAATGCACAACGTATTATTGAACAATAGCCAGCCGATAATAGGTCCGAACGCGCGTCGGTGCGTGTCATTAATGGATTTATGCTTTCTGCGAATGCGATTCGAGAACGAGATTCCCTCGCCCTCGATCTCCTTCGTTTGCAATGATGATGATGATGATGACCATCGATCGACGCGACGCGACGCAGAAGCGAAATTATTAAGACGAATGGGACGGTCCGCGATGACGAACGCGTCGCTCGCGCAAACGATATATCCCGGGGGTTGCATCTATTATTATACGCGTTCTCGCAAAAATTGCCGAACTAGTATAAAACCCACTCGGTCAACCGACGCGCCGAGCGCGGTCGGGTCACTTTTCGGCGCGCGTAAAAACATTGCGTGTCGCGGAGAAAAATATGAAACTCCCCCACGCTATTAAAACAAAGAGAGTTTCGGGTACAGAGCATCAGCGGGCATAAAATGTTTGTCGTTTGCGATGGACAAACGGTTATCGCTGCGATTTTTGGTACGGACCAGCAAGTGAAAAGAGGAAAGGGAATGAGCGGAGAGGGATGATAACTCTCGTTGGAGGAAAATAGAAACAGAGAGAAAGAGAGAAGGAAAGAGAGAGTGAGAGAGGAAGAGAAAAAGAGGGAGAGAGAGAGAGAAATCGAACGACAATTATTATCGTGAAAACGGAATATCTCGCTGGGCAACGGGGGTTGTGCGCGGGAGAGGAGATGGTAGTCCACGTTGGGGTAATGGGCGAGAGAGGAAGGGGATGATCCAGCCGGATGCCATTCCCGGTTGCACCGGCCGTTCACAGAGAAAGAGAGGCTCGGCGAGGCAAAGGGGTGGCAGGGGGGAGGACAAAATCGGACGCGAGAGGGGCGGCTGGTGCCGGCTGCCATTGTGTTCGTTATAATTAAAAACGCGATTCGCAATTGCAAATTGGAAAATGGGAGAGAGCGTGCCGGTCGGCATTGTTTATGGGCTGTTCATTGATTTTTATGCGCCGAAATTAATGACCGACCCGCGATTTCGGGGCGTCGCCGTATAATCGTCGACGTGTATGTACGGGTGTCGTTATGCGCTCGTCCTATCGCGCATCGAATCCACAAAAAAAAAAAGAGAGATAGAGAGAGAAAAAGGGGAGGGAGGAGAGGGAACCGGAAGGGTACCGGACAAATGCGGAATTTGCAACGGGCCCGGGTATAACGAAGTGTGCGCGGCAGTGAATCTGCAAATACTGATATCTTGCTGATACAAGCGCTGCGCTGCAGCAAGAGAGAATAATTAAATAATTATCGGCGATAATATTTCGCGAAAAGCATCGATGATAATTTCTAGTAATCGCTAGTCAAACACTGTTGGATTTATGTCAAACTTGAAAGAAAACGAACGTGATAATAAGAGACTAACGAGTCTAGTGTAATTTTCACGTTGCACCATTTCCCAATATGAAACAAATGGGTAAATTTAACGTTACTGTAATATATACATAGATTTATGCGTTCCGATGCACGATTCGCAGATACGCGAAAAAGCACATATACACTCTTCATTTTTCCTCGCGCTTTTCTCCCGCGGCAAAATATCTCCGAGCGATTTATCACACTCGCGTTCTTAAGTCGGAAGTTGAAAATTCCCGGCGCTGCTGCTCGACAGACGCGACGGTACGGTACCGCTATAATGCTATAATTAGCGTTATCGTCGTAACGGAGACGAGACGAGGTATCGGGAAAATTGAGGAAAAGAGGACGGAGGAAAAGTACCGCGCGGAGCCGGGGAGACCCGGACCATTAGCCAATCTGGCGGTAATGCGATCGGAGCTAATGGCCGCACGGCATCCGATAGCTCTTAAATAACTCGCGAGTTGTGCGGCATTGCACGTACAAACACACTCCCGATTCTACGCACACCAGCTCAAACTCTCGCGCTCTCGGGATTTATCAATTCGGCGGAACTTCCTCCTATCTGGGATTCACCGCGAGAGCTCTCGGCATCGGCCGATGAATGTTTACTGCGCGCGGATTGCATCTGGCAAGCTCGAAAATATTACAGCTGAATAATACACAGCCGGATCAAATAACAATTAACTTTAAACTCTAAATAGTACTACACGTATCCCGTAAGATATGTATTGTATACATAGTTTTCCGCGACGGAAATCAATCGCTTTTCGGCGTTTGCATATAGAGTGGTGTATCGCAAAATACGAAGGGGAGGATTAGTGATATAAAATATTTTTCATATTACTGCTGCACACAACAATGTCATTCCATATATCAGATAACTCGAATAAATGAGAACAACCCTTTTATATACATTTTCAGCCATATAAAGTACCCAACATTTTTCATCAAATTATCATTTTTCAAAATAAATATATATTTTTCGTTATTTTTGAATCAACTTTGTTTTACGAAACTATATATTATCTTTATTTCCGCAAGCACAACTTTTTTTATCCGTGTGATGGTGATGAACATTTATATCTACAGTATCGACTACCACTAAATCAATAAAAATTCGCTGCATTTCACTACGTATAGATGCACTACTGGTATAAATGATGCTACGTACAAATGTACGTTTGTTTAATGATAGAGCATATTTTGCATATCAGTTTTTTTTTAATTGTTACTCCGAATCGATTCACATTTGCGACACGTAAAAAGCACAGCTCTACATTATTATTCTATATTATTATTTAAAACAATGTAGAAAAAAAGTATATAACATATATCGAGAGTTGCCTTCGATTTTTTCCGCGCGCAGCCGCCGTAATAAGGATCGCGGTCGGAGAAGGGTGGTAGTATCGGATAGTGATTTCTTAAGTAAGTATAAATCCGAATGACGCGCTCGTAAAAGATATTTCCTCAACGTAACCGGAATAGAGCGAGGGCGGCTCTCTCCTCGCGCGCCGAAAAGTCTTCCCGGCTCTCTCGAGATCGAGATCTTTGACCAGGACGTCCTCTCTCCGCTCTCTCTCGTGTCTCCGGTTTACGTGTCGCATTACATCGCCGACTTATGTCGACCGGATGGCCGAGTTTTACGACATTCCCCGTCGTTTTCTCGAGCGAAGCGTGCACGCGCACGGAAAAGAGTATCGCGTATATAAGTGCGCGGATGCGTCGCCGGAGAGAAGAGGACGCGATGTTTATTTTATTATATCGTAACCCGCGGCGGGCTCTTACGACTTTCTGATTGATAAGACTGCCATCGAAACGAGCTGTTTCACGGCCGTATAGGCTTTAACGCGCGGCTCGCGTTGTTACGGTTCAACTTTTTAGGCCTGGCCCGGTCTTCCGAGAGCTAACCTTGTGGTCCACTAATCTTTGGGGATCTCCGAAGTGACCGGAGTGAATGATGCGCGTCCCGACTCTCTCTTTCTCTCTGCCACATATATCGCTCCTTTATTCACTGTGTTGCACGATAACTGTGATTCATCGTCGGACATGACGGTTTATTAAAAAAAAAAAAAAAAATTGTTTAAGCGTGTCGCGGATGGGGGTGTTTAATTATGAGTGTTTAACTTTCAATTTTTTCCTTTAACGTTCGTTCAGTTAAAAATAGCGCGAGATAATTGGACGGACATGACGGTAGCGTGCGACGCGAGATCGTGAAAAATTGCTCCAGCCGGGTTATCCCGCTAATCTCGTGCGCGTTTTCAGCACGCAATGAATGTAAAGCAGTTATGAAGCCCGTACGAAATATTTGCGTGATTAATACTCGCGACAGTCTAACAAATCGTCAACGCTGGTCTCGCGATAGCGCGAGAGATCCATCGATATGGAGATAGAAAAAGAGAGAGATGGCGAATTTCTGACATTTTCGTTCCGTTCCATTTGCAAAATTCGGAATAGTCCGAAGGAAAGAGGAAGTCTCGAAGACGCGCGACCACACGACGGCGAAAGCATTTTTCGCGGCAAATGTTCCGTGACGGGGTGAACAGTCGCCTCTCCACACTCCACACTGCTTTTAGATGTCCACCCCTAAACAAATTTACGTTCGGCCGGCAAATAAATGTTCGGCAATAGCCGCGCCCTTACGTACTTGGTCGAAATTCCGAAAACCGTTTGCGTCGTACCTGGCTACGCCTCGGAAACATTACGGCTTGTAAGCGCCAAATTTACACTTCTGCGTTCATTCGAAGCACTTAAATCGTCTTTTCGGTCATCATGTAGAAAATAGAGAACACGCTTAACGCGATATGCAAGGATAAAATGAATAGGATAGTGATTTAAAATGATGACATAATAATATTCTACCCGCTAAGGCATATTAAGGAACAGATCTTAACGATAGGACGGTAATTTTCTATGAGTATAAACGCTACTCGATAGATTACAAGAGAAATTCCGACGATCGAGACGCAGAGATACGAGATTCTTTGAGGGACATCGATTCGATAATGGGGATATCGTTCTGTGGAACGCATAAATTTCGTGGCCCGGTCCACAGGTAACCATATCCTCGTGAGACACCATCCTTTCGGTCGAAGGTGATTCATCTAATCTAAAATCTTGTCGCTGCCACATATAAGATTTCCCCAGCGGTGTATCGAATTATTTTGACCTGTCCATAGGAGAATACAGCGTATCTCTCAGTGATCCACACAATCTCTCTTTCGTTATTTTGTTATTTAAGTGTTATTTTTCTCGGATCCAAGATGTACCGAATGAAAAAAATTAATTCTATTCAACATTTTATCCATATAGCAAGTAATTTCTATCTTGTTTAATTATTTATTTATTTTGCTAAATTTTTTAATAAAATTCTTACGTTTAAGATTCTTTTTATTTAAATTGTACTTATCGTTATCTATAAAGAAAGTAACATATTATAATGTTAATGTTTAACTATAATTTATTTATTTTGCTAAATTTCTCTCAGATATCTCGTCCAAGACTATTATCTATTTTATCCATTTTTAAATACCGTGCAATGTGATAAATAAATATCGATATATTAAAGAAACTTTGTCGAAGAGAAAGGGAGAACGAGAGAGAATAATTGTAAATTTGGAAAACACCCGGCACTTTTACATGAGGATACATTTCAGGGACTAACAAATTCTTTCTGAGGCGAAGAGTGATCGCTCGTCACCGCCTTCGAACGGCGACTATCTTCTTGTGTGTCAGATTATTTGTCAAAAGTCACCGTGATCGACGCATCAACCTCCCTCTAAGCTGTTTAAAATATGCGGTTAATAATATTCTCACATTTGGACGGATTGCCGCGTCAGCGCCGTGCTCGATAGAGACGCGTTAATAAAAGAGCTTCGCGGTCAGATAGGTATCGACAATTAATATACGACGATCCAGGGGGTTCGGGTGGTTCACGGCGCCGGGACGCGACGGGGATGGGAGGAAGAGGGTCTCGGAGAAAGAGATATGTCTCAGGATAACCACCTAGAGAGAGAAAGGGGGACGAGAAAAAGAGAATACGCAGATAGACAGGTGGATCTTGTGTCTTACTAGAAGTAAAAGATCTGACTAGCACACACTCACACACAATACCGATATTCACTAATAAATAATAAAATTTAAAATGATGCTTCAAATTATATACGCGTCAATTATATCGTCTGGACGTCTCAGACGCATTGATTAAAGTTCAAATTAAATTAATTCGCCCGAAAATGGATTAACCGTGTCTCGAAAGGAATAAAAGCGTAATGACTCGGGTCGGCGAAACGTAGTGTCTCGTAAAGTCAATTTTATCGACTGTACGCTGTCACGCGAATTATGTACGGGTGCCAATCATATTCCTTAATTGCATTAGCCGCTATATCCTATTGTGCAAATTTTCTTGCGTTTTACAAATTGACGAGAATCGTACGAGAAGAATATTTCATTGGGTTATCGGTATATATATATATATATATATATATATATTTCTCTAGACATTTCAAAGCAATTAAACTCGTTAGAAGCCACGATTGCAGAACAGTTTTATACGTCTCCTATTTCGCGACCAAAGCAGCAAACGTCGTGTTCGCTGAACGTCGCGTCGATAAATCTGTTTGGAAATCGGAAATCCGTATGTTGAGACACAAAGGACGAAGGATGATGCCACGTATATCGTCGATATACGATGCCGGTATATACGAAATATCGCCCAACCGTATACTGCTCCCGTCGCCGTAAGTTTTCGGTGTCCAGAAGCGCAATACCGATTTTAATTTAGCTGCCTGCGATCGCCGGCTCGCGCGTCGTCACCGCAAAGAATCGCAGGACGGACGTGATAATTATCGCCGAGTCAAAGAACGATCCTCGATGTCCGCGTTCATCGACACTACACGCAAATATACGGCAAATATACGACACATGTATAATATGTATACATATGGATATATAGATGTATACACGTTATACTACCCCCCCCCCCCCCGAACGCGCCCCGGGCTCCCTTTTGATGTTACACACACGGCACTGCGCCGTGTGCCAGGAAACTCATTTTCTGAAGCCTGTCCTCGGCTGTCCGCGGACCGTCGGCAGGCGGGCGGATTACATATTTCCATTTGGCAATCGACTGGCCTCCTCTTTCTGTCTAGCCGTGCGCCGCTTGACGTACATACGTAGCTTACTTTATACCGCCGAGGTAAAAAACGAATCCCAGACACGAGGCGGCCTCTTGTCAGTGACTAATTAACGGTAGACGTCGACGTTGCCTCGACGATAGAAAGGAACCTGTCACGTGTATTTTTTTCAATACGATCCGACTCTCCGATTCGCGGATTTCCACACATCGGCGATATCGATTCGCAAAATCTCGCGTCTTTCCCCAGCCTGAGTCGTTACGGATGATGCAGTGAGGATTCTTCTCTTTTTTAGCGCTTCAGTTGAAACGAGTTCGAAGTAAATTGCTAAAGCGAATGTTGTTGAAAGGTTCTCCGACGAGACTTGTATATACATTTACTTCTCTATATTTTATAAAAAATTTAATATTTCCCTACTTGCGTCGACATATATTTACAATCCTATATATTTAGTAGTATATATTTTGGACAACCGCGACGCAAACGAGCGAGGTTGGTCAGTCCGCAACCGTGGCCAGAATTCGCGACACCCACCCAGATACATCCCGCATCCACGTAGAGGATGCACCGCGGGTATTCGGACCGGCTGTTTTTCTCACCGCATCGATTAGCGTCTATTTATAATGATTTGGCGCGATGCCTCGGGGGGTTCCTGGAACCTGGAAGAGAGAGCCCATCCGGAGATAAGGGATCGTCCTTGCCGCGATGCCGCAGCCGGATCGACGATGCATTCGCAATTGCGAGAGGAGAATCTCCCGTGCATCCTTTCGGTGCCTTTCGTCTCGTACAACCACGAGGGAGACAGAAAGAGAGCGAGAGACAGAGAGAGATGACAAGTAGGACTTGCCGATTCGCGTCATGCAAGCTACCGGGAAGCCGGGCAATGTCCTGCATTGCGATGCGACGGACGACGTGTATCGTCCGTCAATCATCCCAGAGACACGTACCCGTCATCGCGTACTCTGCATGTAATATAACCAAACACCATCGTGGCCAAACGTGTAAACAACGCGCATTGCCGTTTACGTCGTGCCGCCATCTTCCCGCGCGCTATCGCGACGAATTGACTGGACCATCGCGACATGGATGGACAAATGGATCAAGATTTATTTGAGGCATACGCGCGCTAGGAAATTAAGCGGGAACTCGGGAACGAGGACGAAATTCCATCCGCTGAATATGCGTCAACGCGCGCGAATCTATGTATATTCATATGGAATAATAAATTTATTCAATTATGCCTCGTATCTTAAGTCACGTGTAACACGAATGTTAAAAATTAATAAAGATATGTGCACGCACAAATATATTTCTATATGATATTTTTTTCACTGTGTGTGTGTTAATAGATTAACTAAGATAATTCTTTTCGCGTATCGTTATCCCGAAGGGCAGAGCGAAGAAAACGGCGTGAGGACGGCAGAAAAGAACGATAGAAGACGAGGCCTCCCTCGTGGTCGCGGGGACGGTGCAGGGAGAGAAAGAGAGAGAGAGAGAAAATTCAGAGATGGTATCGGGTTGCGGCCGAACGGAACGTTGTTACATTCAAATTAGAGTGGACGACGGTATGCGTACCTGAGAGTCGCGTCGGGTCGTTGTCGTCTTCGGGACGCCAGGAGAGGACCGTCCTTCTGGCGTCCGAGCCGTATATACGGGCGGTTCGCTTATACACACCGCGGCAACACACCGTGGTGGAGAGGACTTACGGACGAAGGATCGTATTCAAAACAGCGGGTGGCTCCCAAGCCCTCGAGCCGTCATGCGATCTTGTCCTTCCACAACGAGCGGGTCCCATCGCGCTCCGTCTCGAGGCGGAATTTCAATACACTCGTATATTTAACGAACGTCCGACCGTATCCCCCTTGCTCCCAACCCTCTTCCCGCGCGTTTTCGCTCCCGCGTCCTCCGCTTCTTTCACCGCTTCTTCTATATACCTTGTCTTTCTTTTCGTCCTTTTCTTATCCCGCTTCACCCGTTTATTCGCCCGACGCTTTTTCGTCCTTCGCCCCTACGCTTGTTCCTCCTTTTTCCCCCGTTGAGTTTCTTCAAGTTCCCCTCGATATATACCCGAGAGGAGAACTCGTTCGCCGACCGCGGAATCGTCTTTTTGTATTTCCCCGCCGCGAAAGAGAGGAATCGGGGAAGACGCGTCGCGGCTGTGAGACTGGAATCGGGAATTTATCGTCAGTTAAACGGGCTCGTTCCCCGGCCATCTTATCCCGGACGAAGGCCTTTTGACGGACCCCTGGTGTCCCCGATCGTTTGCTCGCTTCGGCCGCGAATCTCGAGACGCGTAGGTATACACCAACGACAGAATTAGTGATGTAAATCGCCACGGACGCTACAACTCCGACGAGGAAAAGAATTTTTAAATGTGTCACGCGATTTATTTGTTTAACGACTTTTGCGATTTTAATTAAAAAATATATTTATACGTTTTGGAATTATAATAATGAGCTATAAAATACATGTATATGAATTGTATACAACATTGCAACAATAGCATTGATATGAAAGATGCCAAGATGTAACAGCTAGCTTAAGTTGCATCTCTTAGCAAACCTAATAATATATATCTAAGCATATCGATTATTAAGTATATTGATTAGTAACGTGTTTGCATTAACAAATTACTTCAAATGACATCTGAAATATTAAAATAAATTGCGCTTGACAGCGACGTATCCGTGACATAGAAATCTATTGTCAGGTGGAAGTAGTGTGACTGTCATCGCGTTTCCATCAATGTTTTTTTTGTCTGAAATCTATCGTTACTCGTACGTTAACCTCCTGACAATTAACCTGCGTTACTTTACCCACGTCGTATCGCGTGCCAGAAATTTCCGCGAAAGGAAGAACGCGCGATGCATTTAGTCGATCGGCAAGGTCGTTCCTACGATCGACGGTCTCGTCTTCCCTTCGATTGTTAATGATCTCTACGCGCGACTCTCCTGTCTGCTAAACTTCCGTTGTTAGCATAATTTTCGCATTTATAATTCTGTCCTATCTCTCATATCTTTAACATTGAACAGTATTAAGCAAACTGATTTACTCTTATGTCAGAACGTATCTCAAGCCTTACGATCGAAGTTTTATTTATTATATATTTCTTACAGAAAAATTATTGCCTATCATTAGACATGAATTATGGTAACAAATTTAAATAATATGTCACACTTTGTTATATGCAACATCAAGTTGTTGAGCTATATTTATAATTTAAAAAAACAACATAGAAATGTAATTAAAAAATATTGTAATTTATGAGCAAATCTTATTACCATTAAGCATAAAGTATCAAAAAATTTGTGTTATGTAATTCTTAGTTAATATTACGAAGAAAAACTGACAAAGAATCAGGACATTTCGAACTACAACCCTCGACAGCAAGAACGATAGCAAGACGAACCCTCGCCCTATACGCGTTAATTGGCCCACTTGGGGATTTCTGACGCTACACGTGCAGTTTTCTCCTTCTGTAGGTTTCTGCCACGTGCCACACAGCCACGTTAAGCTTTCTTACTAATATCGTTTAATGATTCAATGTATTTCCTTTACATCATAGAAAGTATAAGAGATATTGCAAAAAAAAGATAGCTAATTATTATATACGTAATTATTTATATTCCAAACAAGTTAGTTTACGAACTTGAGCATCTTTGGAATAATCGTTGAAAGATGTTCCAGTATTGACCAAAGTATCTACAATGCACATGTAACGAAAAGATAATACTTTAAGCGCGCGAATCGGTACCACTTCAACCTCCAGGGTACTTTTGACAGAGAACATTACGAGTTTTGCCGCACAAAGAAGCGGAACCACGCTGAAAGAAGAGTGACGCCCCTCGAATAAAGTATGGCTCTGTTTACCCCGAGCTAATGGCCGTTGGATCGACCATCGTCCACCATGTAACTCAACTGACTCCGCGCTTCCTACACATTTTATAGACATATATATCCACTAGCTAACGATCAACGAAAGAAGCGGCGATTACTAAAGGAAAACCAAGAAAACTAAACGCGAGAGTAAGTGTTCTTTTTTAACCAGATAATAGTTTATACTATGGCTTGAAAAGAGTCGCAGGATCAATTTAAAATGAAAAATGGATTGATATTATCGAGAAAAAAATAATTAGTAAATATATTAGCTATAGTATATTATAAGATCACTTTTAATTTTATTTAAAAAAGGCACGTTAAATCGATTTTCACAAGTATTGTTGCCTCTTCTCCGCGATGCACCAATACTTGTAAGAATCGACTTAACGTGCCTTTCTTAGAGAGGGATGTTATAATATTTTAAATTCGCGATTAATATTTTTGACAATTATCAGAGCTGATTTTTGTCAAAAAATATTAATCGCGGATAAGATATTATAACATATTATTTAAAACATATGTTACTATTTTAATATTTTCAACATATTATATGTATATACCCCCATTACCGCTATAGAAATATTATAAAATAAACTATTTCTCACTCACCGATACTTTACACGGCACTCTCGACACGACGCGTGAATCGCACTGTGTATCGCAATGCTACCTGTAACAAATAAAATACATATATATATTAGAATAATCTTATTATTTTGCATTCTAACATACACAATATAAATATGTAAGCTAGAATTAACGATAGATATATTCACGGATCGCAACACATTCGCGCGCGCGAAAACAGATTAAGTTGGGTTATGTAGGCAAGAGATTTTGCATCGAATTTTTCGCGAAATATGCGTTTCGAACAATTACGACTAGGTACATATTAACGTTGAAATTATGATATGCGATTGATAAATATTACAATACAAAGGTTAGAAATCGTTTCTAACGATTATGCTTACTAATTAATCACAGCGGGACGCAGCTCCAACTGCCTGATACTCGCGGCGTTTCGGTAATGGCCGCTATTTTACAAACATCGGCAACTTCATTCTAATAGCGCGCGCGCGATACTATATGTATACATGACTTAATATTAATAATTAATTAAAACTCGAAGGAGATGCGTTCGAAAAGATATAGCTTTAGAAAAAAAAAATATTAATCGAGAATAAGGTATTATAACATATTATTTACAACATATTACTATTTTATAACTTTTACCATATTATTATTTTAAAATTTAATTAGCAAATTATAACATACACAATATAAATATAAATATATAAGCTAGCATATTTAATTAGCAAATTCGCGCTTTATTAATATTGTTTTATAAAAATCAGCTGATTAAAGCGTTAATTTTTAAAATAATATGTTATAAAAATTAAAATAATGTTTTAAATAATATGTTACAATACTTTAAACACGATTAATATTTTTAACAGTTATCAGCTGATTTCTATCAAAAAATATTAATTGAAAATAAGGTATTATAACATATTATTTACAACATATAACTTTTAATTTTTTACCATATTATTATTTTAAAATTTAATTAGCAAATTAACGCTTTAATCAGCTGATTTCTGTGAAAAAATATTAATCGAGTTTAAACAAACTTTATATTATTTTTTTTTAAATATCATTCGTTTTAATATAAAATCGAAGAATAGCGTGCGCGTAAGCGCGCGCTTGTGTTGTTCTAGTAATTTTATAAAATGCATTAAATTTGTACTTATAAAAATTTTGTAAAAAATTATCATTGCTAAAGTATTAATAAAAAAGTTAAAGTAATAAAAAATTAAATTATAGAAGATATGCGTGCACGACATATATGTAATATTTTGATTCAATCGCATCTTGTCCATCGCACCCCCGCTGATATTTTCTGACATAAACGTATCGAAAGACAGCGTCGCTTTCGCGGATAATAAATTGTGATTGTGGTACGAGGAAGATGTTAGACCTCCGCGGGATATCTACGTCCGACGAATTGTGACATCTCTGTCCAGAGGTGGCAGGGGCGTACATTGTCTTCGCCTTCATCTGCTCACCTCTCGACCCTCCTTTACATAGGTACGTACGATACACTGCCGCGACGACAAGAGGCATGTGCCTTTGAAAAAAAGGGGGCTATATATTACTTTCATATTTTAAATTACTCATTCTAAAATTACTGCTGCTAGAAGTTATTGTTTCACATCGTGTAGCGCCTAAATTTATTTATAGAATTATAATCAAAGAAAATTTTTAATAAAATGGCTACTTAAAAAAATTTTCTTTTTTGCAAAAGTGTTATTTCTCCAGAACAGAAATTGTTCGCGTAGACTGCAAAGAAAACGCAACACGGCGTTTGTTTATAACTTTCACTACCAACATTGGACGAGTCATTGACTAGCAGAGGGCTCTTTGCATAACGCCGGCTGCGACGAGACAAATGGCGATCGTTTGGACGCGAAGCGTCGGAAGTAATGGCTGCCCTTCTGGCCCTCTTTTTCAGCTTTTTCAGGCCAGCATTATTGCGTGGCCCGGTGTGTCCCCCATTTCGCCCGTGCTCCAAGTACAAAATAACGAGAGAGTGCGTACGAACCGTCCGTCCGACGCGCTTTACCCCGGCCGCATATAACCGCCGAAACGAACCATTTGTCATCTGTAATTAAAGAATAACGTTTTCCTCTTTGCGCCGAACTGGGGAGAGAACTGGCCGAGAGCGTAATCACGCTCTTCGCCGCACGTTCCGCGTAATCTGAATGCGCGGTCTTTTTTTTTCTCTCCTTTTATTTGTCCCGGACGACCATCGGAAACACATCCGAACGATATACATTTAACAAAAGTTAATCCCGCGATATAATTATTGTTTTGTTATATCGTAATTAATTATCGAATTAATGCGACAATTAATCAGGATCCGCGTATGCGCCAGCATACTTCATAAATATTAATCTCGCGATAATTACTGAGCCACGGTGCAAACAACGGATAACAATTTGCACGTTTTAACGAGGCGCGCTTGGATTTGTTTCAACGACAAAAGGGGAAACAGGGGTTTCCTGATTGCGATATCCGAACTACACAATACCGAGACCTATAATTAATCAGTTATGAATATTGGTTATTTTTAATAAAATAAATATATGATTAAATTCTAGTTAAGAAAAAATCCAAATGTCACTGTGAATGTACGTGTACTACGTAAGTAAATGACACGAATGAGCGCATAAATGTATATAAATCTTTTTTTCGTCGAATTGTAGCGCAAAAACGCATCAGGATGATAACACCGACCTCTCTCTTCTCGGAAAGATATTTTTCTTTACAAGCAGAAGCATCGGCTTTTTTTTTATTTGACAATCCGGTCAGGTCTGCCCCCGACGGCGCGAACAAATTGTTATAATCGACGCGATGCCTTAAGTACAACGGCTTCGTGACAAGATGTGGCAGGATAAGAATGATACGTGTCTCATTGTGCGACAACGGCGACGACCTGGTGAAGTGAGGAAAGAGAGGATGAGACAGACGAAGAGCGGAAGAGGAGGCGAGGAGGATGGACGAGCGATCAGAGGCCCATCAAAATGCAAGGCGTTTCTTCGGGCCCGATTCCCGATTGCCGAGGCCTTTGGCCAACTCGCGATGCCTACTTACGGACACCTGCATGCTGTTGCATTAAATAAATCACCGTCGAAACACACAGTTCGCTCGTTTCGCGCGGTGGTCCTCATCTCCATGCACTTTTATCGCGAGAAATGAGCGGCTCGAAGAGATCGAGAGATTTATCGCGATATCGAAAAGACTCTCCCCCCCAACCCACAAGGATTCTTTGAAATATATCCGTTCCGCGAATCTCATGTTTGCAAATTAAAGCATATCAAACGAGATAATTAAGTGCGTCTTCTGTCGAATTGCATCCCAATGTCGACTCTATTATACTTACAATAGCCGCGCGTTAATTAACACCGACATCCCGTTCGACTTCGGTAATAATGAGGCAAAGCCGACAACATACGCTAATTAACGGGGATTAGTGAATAATTAGCTAATTAGAGAGAAACATATCGCGATTAGAGGAAAAATATTCTACAAACCTCTCTTGTGTGATTAAATAGTAGTTAGTGAAAGTGCAATGCTATACCATTAAAATTACTGTCGAAACTATATTAAAAAGTATTTGAAAATAATTAAATAGCTAATTGAACGATGTGAAATTATATGAAATTTTCCCGTTATTTTGAATAAATATTTAATTTAATTTTTTTCGAAGGTCCTACTTTAATCAAATATGCCAAGAACGCCAAGTATTTTCTATTAAAAATTCTATTCTTTTTTTCTTTTTATGACATCAATTCGACTTTTTTTTATAAAATAAAGATAGCTCTAGAATTTTCAATTCGATGTAATTCTGTTTAAAATATATGAGACAGATCTTCTGTCAAATATTATGCTAATTCTAGGAATAGGACGATATAGATGCGAGTGAAAGAGACAAAACGAGAAAGACAGGGAAGCGCAGCGGGGTCAGAGAGGTACTTAAGATCCGCGGAGGCTGATGTATTTATAAGGAAGAAGATTTGCATATACGATGCAGCAGATCATCGATAACAAAGTTCTGTATACAGAGCGGCGCGTCTCAGAGATTCAAAGAGACTTTGTACCATTATATCCGCGATCTTTCTCTCTTTTTCTCTCTTTCTCTATATCTCGGTATCCTTCCTTCCTTCTCATTGTCAGACAGGCGAATTGCCAACTCCGCGAGCAAAATAAGCGTTTATATATTGCTGCTAATGTTTCATCCTAGTCTTTACTTTGCTTTTTTCTATCGACGCGACCGAAATAAAACGGCGTTTCCCTGACCGCTGACCCTATGCGACGCAACCTTGTTTTATGTATATCAAGTTAAAAAATTTGTACGCTGGTGTCTGTTTGGTACCAAATGATTCTGTAATCAATGTACTATTAAAATGTATAATCGATGAATTTTTGGCTCGTCTTAAAATATTAGAAATCGATACTTTTTTACCGCTGACCCTGTGCGACGAACCTTATTTTATGTTTATCAAATTAAAAAATTTGTACGCTGGTGTCTGCATGGTACGAAAAGATTCTGTAATCAATGTACTATTAAAATGTATAATCGATGAATTTTTGGCTCGTCTTAAAATATTAGAAATCTATACTTTTTTACCGCTGACCCTATGCGACGCAACCTTGTTTTATGTATATCAAGTTAAAAAATTTGTACGCTGGTGTCTGTTTGGTACCAAATGATTCTGTAATCAATGTACTATTAAAATGTATAATCGATGAATTTTTCGCTCGTCTTAAAATATTAGAAATCGATACTTTTTTGACGCGGACCCTGTCGACGCATCCTTATTTTATGTTTATCATATTAAAAAATTTGTACGCTGGTGTCTGCATGGTACCAAAAGATTCTGTAATCGATGTACTATTAAAATGTATAATCGATGAATTTTTGGCTCGTCTTAAAATATTGGAAATTGATAATTTTTTGACGCGGACCCTGTGCGACGCATCCTTATTTTATGTTTATCAAGTTAAAAAATTTGTACGCTGGTGTCTGTTTGGCACCAAATGATTCTGTAATAAATGTACTATTAAAATGTATAATCGATGAATTTTTGGCTCGTCTTAAAATATTAGAAATTGATACTTTTTTGACGCGGACTCTGTGCGACGCATCCTTATTTTATGTTTATCGTATTAAAAAATTTGTACGCTGGTGTCTGCATGGTACCAAAAGATTCTGTAATCAATGTACTATTAAAATGTATAATCGATGAATTTTTGGCTCGTCTTAAAATATTAGAAATCTATACTTTTTTACCGCTGACCCTATGCGACGCAACCTTGTTTTATGTATATCAAGTTAAAAAATTTGTACGCTGGTGTCTGTTTGGTACCAAATGATTCTGTAATCAATGTACTATTAAAATGTATAATCGATGAATTTTTGGCTCGTCTTAAAATATTAGAAATCGATACTTTTTTGACGCGGACCCTGTCGACGCATCCTTATTTTATGTTTATCATATTAAAAAATTTGTACGCTGGTGTCTGCATGGTACCAAAAGATTCTGTAATCGATGTATTATTAAAATGTATAATCGATGAATTTTTGGCTCGTCTTAAAATATTAGAAATTGATAATTTTTTGACGCGGACCCTGTGCGACGCGTCCTTATTTTATGTTTATCAAATTAAAAAATTTGTACGCTGGTGTCTGCATGATACCAAAAGATTCTGTAATCGATGTACTATTAAAATGTATAATCGATGAATTTTTGGCTCGTCTTAAAATATTAGAAATTGATACTTTTTTGACGCGGACTCTGTGCGACGCATCCTTATTTTATGTTTATCGTATTAAAAAATTTGTACGCTGGTGTCTGCATGGTACCAAAAGATTCTGTAATCAATGTACTATTAAAATGTATAATCGATGAATTTTTGGCTCGTCTTAAAATATTAGAAATCTATACTTTTTTACCGCTGACCCTATGCGACGCAACCTTGTTTTATGTATATCAAGTTAAAAAATTTGTACGCTGGTGTCTGTTTGGTACCAAATGATTCTGTAATCAATGTACTATTAAAATGTATAATCGATGAATTTTTGGCTCGTCTTAAAATATTAGAAATCGATACTTTTTTGACGCGGACCCTGTCGACGCATCCTTATTTTATGTTTATCATATTAAAAAATTTGTACGCTGGTGTCTGCATGGTACCAAAAGATTCTGTAATCGATGTACTATTAAAATGTATAATCGATGAATTTTTGGCTCATCTTAAAATATTGGAAATTGATAATTTTTTGACGCGGACCCTGTGCGACGCATCCTTATTTTATGTTTATCAAGTTAAAAAATTTGTACGCTGGTGTCTGTTTGGCACCAAATGATTCTGTAATAAATGTACTATTAAAATGTATAATCGATGAATTTTTGGCTCGTCTTAAAATATTAGAAATTGATACTTTTTTGACGCGGACCCTGTGCGACGCATCCTTATTTTATATTTATCGTATTAAAAAATTAGTACGCTGGTGTCTGCATGGTACCAAAAGATTCTGTAATCAATGTACTATTAAAATGTATAATCGATGAATTTTTGGCTCGTCTTAAAATATTAGAAATCTATACTTTTTTACCGCTGACCCTATGCGACGCAACCTTGTTTTATGTATATCAAGTTAAAAAATTTGTACGCTGGTGTGTGTTTGGTACCAAAAGATTCTGTAATCAATGTACTATTAAAATGTATAATCGATGAATTTTTGGCTCGTCTTAAAATATTAGAAATCTATACTTTTTTACCGCTGACCCTATGCGACGCAACCTTGTTTTATGTATATCAAGTTAAAAAATTTGTACGCTGGTGTCTGTTTGGTACCAAATGATTCTGTAATCAATGTACTATTAAAATGTATAATCGATGAATTTTTGGCTCGTCTTAAAATATTAGAAATCGATACTTTTTTGACGCGGACCCTGTCGACGCATCCTTATTTTATGTTTATCATATTAAAAAATTTGTACGCTGGTGTCTGCATGGTACCAAAAGATTCTGTAATCGATGTACTATTAAAATGTATAATCGATGAATTTTTGGCTCATCTTAAAATATTGGAAATTGATAATTTTTTGACGCGGACCCTGTGCGACGCATCCTTATTTTATGTTTATCAAGTTAAAAAATTTGTACGCTGGTGTCTGTTTGGCACCAAATGATTCTGTAATAAATGTACTATTAAAATGTATAATCGATGAATTTTTGGCTCGTCTTAAAATATTAGAAATTGATACTTTTTTGACGCGGACCCTGTGCGACGCATCCTTATTTTATATTTATCGTATTAAAAAATTAGTACGCTGGTGTCTGCATGGTACCAAAAGATTCTGTAATCAATGTACTATTAAAATGTATAATCGATGAATTTTTGGCTCGTCTTAAAATATTAGAAATCTATACTTTTTTACCGCTGACCCTATGCGACGCAACCTTGTTTTATGTATATCAAGTTAAAAAATTTGTACGCTGGTGTGTGTTTGGTACCAAATGATTCTGTAATCAATGTACTATTAAAATGTATAATCGATGAATTTTTGGCTCGTCTTAAAATATTAGAAATCGATACTTTTTTGACGCGGACCCTGTCGACGCATCCTTATTTTATGTTTATCATATTAAAAAATTTGTACGCTGGTGTCTGCATGGTACCAAAAGATTCTGTAATCGATGTACTATTAAAATGTATAATCGATGAATTTTTGGCTCGTCTTAAAATATTAGAAATTGATAATTTTTTGACGCGGACCCTATGCGACGCAACCTTGTTTTATGTATATCAAGTTAAAAAATTTGTACGCTGGTGTCTGTTTGGTACCAAATGATTCTGTAATCAATGTACTATTAAAATGTATAATCGATTAATTTTTGGCTCGTCTTAAAATATTAGAAATCGATACTTTTTTGACGCGGACCCTGTCGACGCATCCTTATTTTATGTTTATCATATTAAAAAATTTGTACGCTGGTGTCTGCATGGTACCAAAAGATTCTGTAATCGATGTACTATTAAAATGTATAATCGATGAATTTTTGGCTCGTCTTAAAATATTAGAAATCGATACTTTTTTAACGCGGACCCTGTCGACGCATCCTTATTTTATGTTTATCATATTAAAAAATTTGTACGCTGGTGTCTGCATGGTACCAAAAGATTCTGTAATCGATGTACTATTAAAATGTATAATCGATGAATTTTTGGCTCGTCTTAAAATATTAGAAATTGATAATTTTTTGACGCGGACCCTGTGCGACGCATCCTTATTTTATGTTTATCAAGTAAAAAATTTGTACGCTGGTGTCTGTTTGGCACCAAATGATTCTGTAATAAATATACTATTAAAATGTATAATCGATGAATTTTTGGCTCGTCTTAAAATATTAGAAATTGATACTTTTTTGACGCGGACCCTGTGCGACGCATCCTTATTTTATGTTTATCGTATTAAAAAATTTGTACGCTGGTCTGTGCATGGTACCAAAAGATTCTGTAATCAATGTACTATTAAAATGTATAATCGATGAATTTTTGGCTCGTCTTAAAATATTAGAAATCTATACTTTTTTACCGCTGACCCTATGCGACGCAACCTTGTTATGTATATCAAGTTAAAAAATTTGTACGCTGGTGTCTCTTTGGTACCAAATGATTCTGTAATCAATGTACTATTAAAATGTATAATCGATGAATTTTTGGCTCGTCTTAAAATATTAGAAATCGATACTTTTTTGACGCGGATCCTGTTGACGCATCCATATTTTATGTTTATCATATTAAAAAATTTGTACGCTGGTGTCTGCATGGTACCAAAAGATTCTGTAATCGATGTACTATTAAAATGTATAATCGATGAATTTTTGGCTCGTCTTAAAATATTAGAAATTGATAATTTTTTGACGCGGACCCTGTGCGACGCATCCTTATTTTATGTTTATCGTATTAAAAAATTTGTACGCTGGTGTCTGCATGGTACCAAAAGATTCTGTAATCAATGTACTATTAAAATGTATAATCGATGAATTTTTGGCTCGTCTTAAAATATTAGAAATTGATAATTTTTTGACGCGGACCCTGTGCGACGCATCCTTATTTTATGTTTATCAAGTTAAAAAATTTGTACGCTGGTGACTGTTTGGCACCAAATGATTCTGTAATAAATGTACTATTAAAATGTATAATCGATGAATTTTTGGCTCGTCTTAAAATATTAGAAATTGATACTTTTTTGACGCGGACCCTGTGCGACGCATCCTTATTTTATGTTTATCGTATTAAAAAATTTGTACGCTGGTGTCTGCATGGTACCAAAAGATTCTGTAATCAATGTACTATTAAAATGTATAATCGATGAATTTTTGGCTCTTCTTAAAATATTAGAAATCGATACTTTTTTACCGCTGACCCTGTGCGACGCATCCTTATTTTATGTTTATCAAGTTAAAAAATTTGTACGCTGTTGTCTGTTTGGCACCAAATGATTCTGTAATAAATGTACTATTAAAATGTATAATCGATGAATTTTTGGCTCGTCTTAAAATATTAGAAATTCATACTTTTTTGACGCGGACTCTGTGCGACGCATCCTTATTTTATGTTTATCGTATTAAAAAATTTGTACGCTGGTGTCTGCATGGTACCAAAAGATTCTGTAATCAATGTACTATTAAAATGTATAATCGATGAATTTTTGGCTCGTCTTAAAATATTAGAAATCTATACTTTTTTACCGCTGACCCTATGCGACGCAACCTTGTTTTATGTATATCAAGTTAAAAAATTTGTACGCTGGTGTCTGCATGGTACCAAAAGATTCTGTAATCGATGTACTATTAAAATGTATAATCGATGAATTTTTGGCTCGTCTTAAAATATTAGAAATTGATACTTTTTTGACGCGGACTCTGTGCGACGCATCCTTATTTTATGTTTATCGTATTAAAAAATTTGTACGCTGGTGTCTGCATGGTACCAAAAGATTCTGTAATCAATGTACTATTAAAATGTATAATCGATGAATTTTTGGCTCGTCTTAAAATATTAGAAATCTATACTTTTTTACCGCTGACCCTATGCGACGCAACCTTGTTTTATGTATATCAAGTTAAAAAATTTGTACGCTGGTGTCTGTTTGGTACCAAATGATTCTGTAATCAATGTACTATTAAAATGTATAATCGATGAATTTTTGGCTCGTCTTAAAATATTAGAAATCGATACTTTTTTGACGCGGACCCTGTCGACGCATCCTTATTTTATGTTTATCATATTAAAAAATTTGTACGCTGGTGTCTGC
The DNA here is from genome assembly GCF_030444845.1 of Prenolepis imparis. Taxonomy (NCBI): domain Eukaryota; kingdom Metazoa; phylum Arthropoda; class Insecta; order Hymenoptera; family Formicidae; genus Prenolepis; species Prenolepis imparis. The sequence continues at coordinate 5,439,365 of NW_028141164.1, forward strand.
ATGGTACCAAAAGATTCTGTAATCGATGTATTATTAAAATGTATAATCGATGAATTTTTGGCTCGTCTTAAAATATTAGAAATTGATACTTTTTTGACGCGGACCCTGTGCGACGCGTCCTTATTTTATGTTTATCAAATTAAAAAATTTGTACGCTGGTGTCTGCATGGTACCAAAAGATTCTGTAATCGATGTACTATTAAAATGTATAATCGATGAATTTTTGGCTCGTCTTAAAATATTGGAAATTGATAATTTTTTGACGCGGACCCTGTGCGACGCATCCTTATTTTATGTTTATCAAGTTAAAAAATTTGTACGCTGGTGTCTGTTTGGCACCAAATGATTCTGTAATAAATGTACTATTAAAATGTATAATCGATGAATTTTTGGCTCGTCTTAAAATATTAGAAATTGATACTTTTTTGACGCGGACCCTGTGCGACGCATCCTTAATTTATGTTTATCGTATTAAAAAATTTGTACGCTGGTGTCTGCATGGTACGAAAAGATTCTGTAATCAATGTACTATTAAAATGTATAATCGATGAATTTTTGGCTCGTCTTAAAATATTAGAAATCTATACTTTTTTACCGCTGACCCTATGCGACGCAACCTTGTTTTATGTATATCAAGTTAAAAAATTTGTACGCTGGTGTCTGTTTGGTACCAAATGATTCTGTAATCAATGTACTATTAAAATGTATAATCGATGAATTTTTCGCTCGTCTTAAAATATTAGAAATCGATACTTTTTTGACGCGGACCCTGTCGACGCATCCTTATTTTATGTTTATCATATTAAAAAATTTGTACGCTGGTGTCTGCATGGTACCAAAAGATTCTGTAATCGATGTACTATTAAAATGTATAATCGATGAATTTTTGGCTCGTCTTAAAATATTGGAAATTGATAATTTTTTGACGCGGACCCTGTGCGACGCATCCTTATTTTATGTTTATCAAGTTAAAAAATTTGTACGCTGGTGTCTGTTTGGCACCAAATGATTCTGTAATAAATGTACTATTAAAATGTATAATCGATGAATTTTTGGCTCGTCTTAAAATATTAGAAATTGATACTTTTTTGACGCGGACTCTGTGCGACGCATCCTTATTTTATGTTTATCGTATTAAAAAATTTGTACGCTGGTGTCTGCATGGTACCAAAAGATTCTGTAATCAATGTACTATTAAAATGTATAATCGATGAATTTTTGGCTCGTCTTAAAATATTAGAAATCTATACTTTTTTACCGCTGACCCTATGCGACGCAACCTTGTTTTATGTATATCAAGTTAAAAAATTTGTACGCTGGTGTCTGTTTGGTACCAAATGATTCTGTAATCAATGTACTATTAAAATGTATAATCGATGAATTTTTGGCTCGTCTTAAAATATTAGAAATCGATACTTTTTTGACGCGGAACCTGTCGACGCATCCTTATTTTATGTTTATCATATTAAAAAATTTGTACGCTGGTGTCTGCATGGTACCAAAAGATTCTGTAATCGATGTATTATTAAAATGTATAATCGATGAATTTTTGGCTCGTCTTAAAATATTAGAAATTGATAATTTTTTGACGCGGACCCTGTGCGACGCGTCCTTATTTTATGTTTATCAAATTAAAAAATTTGTACGCTGGTGTCTGCATGGTACCAAAAGATTCTGTAATCGATGTACTATTAAAATGTATAATCGATGAATTTTTGGCTCGTCTTAAAATATTAGAAATTGATACTTTTTTGACGCGGACTCTGTGCGACGCATCCTTATTTTATGTTTATCGTATTAAAAAATTTGTACGCTGGTGTCTGCATGGTACCAAAAGATTCTGTAATCAATGTACTATTAAAATGTATAATCGATGAATTTTTGGCTCGTCTTAAAATATTAGAAATCTATACTTTTTTACCGCTGACCCTATGCGACGCAACCTTGTTTTATGTATATCAAGTTAAAAAATTTGTACGCTGGTGTCTGTTTGGTACCAAATGATTCTGTAATCAATGTACTATTAAAATGTATAATCGATGAATTTTTGGCTCGTCTTAAAATATTAGAAATCGATACTTTTTTGACGCGGACCCTGTCGACGCATCCTTATTTTATGTTTATCATATTAAAAAATTTGTACGCTGGTGTCTGCATGGTACCAAAAGATTCTGTAATCGATGTACTATTAAAATGTATAATCGATGAATTTTTGGCTCATCTTAAAATATTGGAAATTGATAATTTTTTGACGCGGACCCTGTGCGACGCATCCTTATTTTATGTTTATCAAGTTAAAAAATTTGTACGCTGGTGTCTGTTTGGCACCAAATGATTCTGTAATAAATGTACTATTAAAATGTATAATCGATGAATTTTTGGCTCGTCTTAAAATATTAGAAATTGATACTTTTTTGACGCGGACCCTGTGCGACGCATCCTTATTTTATATTTATCGTATTAAAAAATTAGTACGCTGGTGTCTGCATGGTACCAAAAGATTCTGTAATCAATGTACTATTAAAATGTATAATCGATGAATTTTTGGCTCGTCTTAAAATATTAGAAATCTATACTTTTTTACCGCTGACCCTATGCGACGCAACCTTGTTTTATGTATATCAAGTTAAAAAATTTGTACGCTGGTGTGTGTTTGGTACCAAAAGATTCTGTAATCAATGTACTATTAAAATGTATAATCGATGAATTTTTGGCTCGTCTTAAAATATTAGAAATCTATACTTTTTTACCGCTGACCCTATGCGACGCAACCTTGTTTTATGTATATCAAGTTAAAAAATTTGTACGCTGGTGTCTGTTTGGTACCAAATGATTCTGTAATCAATGTACTATTAAAATGTATAATCGATGAATTTTTGGCTCGTCTTAAAATATTAGAAATCGATACTTTTTTGACGCGGACCCTGTCGACGCATCCTTATTTTATGTTTATCATATTAAAAAATTTGTACGCTGGTGTCTGCATGGTACCAAAAGATTCTGTAATCGATGTACTATTAAAATGTATAATCGATGAATTTTTGGCTCATCTTAAAATATTGGAAATTGATAATTTTTTGACGCGGACCCTGTGCGACGCATCCTTATTTTATGTTTATCAAGTTAAAAAATTTGTACCCTGGTGTCTGTTTGGCACCAAATGATTCTGTAATAAATGTACTATTAAAATGTATAATCGATGAATTTTTGGCTCGTCTTAAAATATTAGAAATTGATACTTTTTTGACGCGGACCCTGTGCGACGCATCCTTATTTTATATTTATCGTATTAAAAAATTAGTACGCTGGTGTCTGCATGGTACCAAAAGATTCTGTAATCAATGTACTATTAAAATGTATAATCGATGAATTTTTGGCTCGTCTTAAAATATTAGAAATCTATACTTTTTTACCGCTGACCCTATGCGACGCAACCTTGTTTTATGTATATCAAGTTAAAAAATTTGTACGCTGGTGTGTGTTTGGTACCAAATGATTCTGTAATCAATGTACTATTAAAATGTATAATCGATGAATTTTTGGCTCGTCTTAAAATATTAGAAATCGATACTTTTTTGACGCGGACCCTGTCGACGCATCCTTATTTTATGTTTATCATATTAAAAAATTTGTACGCTGGTGTCTGCATGGTACCAAAAGATTCTGTAATCGATGTACTATTAAAATGTATAATCGATGAATTTTTGGCTCGTCTTAAAATATTAGAAATTGATAATTTTTTGACGCGGACCCTATGCGACGCAACCTTGTTTTATGTATATCAAGTTAAAAAATTTGTACGCTGGTGTCTGTTTGGTACCAAATGATTCTGTAATCAATGTACTATTAAAATGTATAATCGATTAATTTTTGGCTCGTCTTAAAATATTAGAATTCGATACTTTTTTGACGCGGACCCTGTCGACGCATCCTTATTTTATGTTTATCATATTAAAAAATTTGTACGCTGGTGTCTGCATGGTACCAAAAGATTCTGTAATCGATGTACTATTAAAATGTATAATCGATGAATTTTTGGCTCGTCTTAAAATATTAGAAATCGATACTTTTTTAACGCGGACCCTGTCGACGCATCCTTATTTTATGTTTATCATATTAAAAAATTTGTACGCTGGTGTCTGCATGGTACCAAAAGATTCTGTAATCGATGTATTATTAAAATGTATAATCGATGAATTTTTGGCTCGTCTTAAAATATTAGAAATTGATAATTTTTTGACGCGGACCCTGTGCGACGCGTCCTTATTTTATGTTTATCAAATTAAAAAATTTGTACGCTGGTGTCTGCATGGTACCAAAAGATTCTGTAATCGATGTACTATTAAAATGTATAATCGATGAATTTTTGGCTCGTCTTAAAATATTAGAAATTGATACTTTTTTGACGCGGACTCTGTGCGACGCATCCTTATTTTATGTTTATCGTATTAAAAAATTTGTACGCTGGTGTCTGCATGGTACCAAAAGATTCTGTAATCAATGTACTATTAAAATGTATAATCGATAAATTTTTGGCTCGTCTTAAAATATTAGAAATCTATACTTTTTTACCGCTGACCCTATGCGACGCAACCTTGTTTTATGTATATCAAGTTAAAAAATTTGTACGCTGGTGTCTGTTTGGTACCAAATGATTCTGTAATCAATGTACTATTAAAATGTATAATCGATGAATTTTTGGCTCGTCTTAAAATATTAGAAATTGATAATTTTTTGACGCGGACCCTGTGCGACGCATCCTTATTTTATGTTTATCAAGTTAAAAAATTTGTACGCTGGTGTCTGTTTGGCACCAAATGATTCAGTAATAAATGTACTATTAAAATGTATAATCGATGAATTTTTGGCTCGTCTTAAAATATTACAAATTGATACTTTTTTGACGCGGACCCTGTGCGACGCATCCTTATTTTATGTTTATCGTATTAAAAAATTTGTACGCTGGTGTCTGCATGGTACCAAAAGATTCTGTAATCAATGTACTATTAAAATGTATAATCGATGAATTTTTGGCTCTTCTTAAAATATTAGAAATCGATACTTTTTTACCGCGGACCCTGTGCGACGCATCCTTATTTTATGTTTATCAAGTTAAAAAATTTGTACGCTGGTGTCTGTTTGGCACCAAATGATTCTGTAATAAATGTACTATTAAAATATATAATCGATGAATTTTTGGCTCGTCTTAAAATATTAGAAATTGATACTTTTTTGACGCGGACCCTGTGCGACGCATCCTTATTTTATGTTTATCAAGTTAAAAAATTTGTACGCTGGTGTCTGTTTGGCACCAAATGATTCTGTAATAAATGTACTATTAAAATGTATAATCGATGAATTTTTGGCTCGTCTTAAAATATTAGAAATTGATACTTTTTTGACGCGGACCCTGTGCGACGCATCCTTATTTTATGTTTATCGTATTAAAAAATTTGTACGCTGGTGTCTGCATGGTACCAAAAGATTCTGTAATCAATGTACTATTAAAATGTATAATCGATAAATTTTTGGCTCGTCTTAAAATATTAGAAATCTATACTTTTTTACCGCTGACCCTATGCGACGCAACCTTGTTTTATGTATATCAAGTTAAAAAATTTGTACGCTGGTGTCTGTTTGGTACCAAATGATTCTGTAATCAATGTACTATTAAAATGTATAATCGATGAATTTTTGGCTCGTCTTAAAATATTAGAAATTGATAATTTTTTGACGCGGACCCTGTGCGACGCATCCTTATTTTATGTTTATCAAGTTAAAAAATTTGTACGCTGGTGTCTGTTTGGCACCAAATGATTCAGTAATAAATGTACTATTAAAATGTATAATCGATGAATTTTTGGCTCGTCTTAAAATATTAGAAATTGATACTTTTTTGACGCGGACCCTGTGCGACGCATCCTTATTTTATGTTTATCGTATTAAAAAATTTGTACGCTGGTGTCTGCATGGTACCAAAAGATTCTGTAATCAATGTACTATTAAAATGTATAATCGATGAATTTTTGGCTCTTCTTAAAATATTAGAAATCGATACTTTTTTACCGCTGACCCTGTGCGACGCATCCTTATTTTATGTTTATCAAATTAAAAAATTTGTACGCTGGTGTCTGCATGGTACCAAAAGATTCTGTAATCAATGTACTATTAAAATGTATAATCGATGAATTTTTGGCTCGTCTTAAAATATTAGAAATCTATACTTTTTTACCGCTGACCCTATGCGACGCAACCTTGTTTTATGTATATCAAGTTAAAAAATTTGTACGCCGGTGTCTGTTTAGTACCAAATGATTCTGTAATCAATGTACTATTAAAATGTATAATCGATGAATTTTTGGCTCGTCTTAAAATATTAGAAATCTATACTTTTTTACCGCTGACCCTATGCGACGCAACCTTGTTTTATGTATATCAAGTTAAAAAATTTGTACGCTGGTGTCTGTTTGGTACCAAATGATTCTGTAATCAATGTACTATTAAAATGTATAATCGATGAATTTTTGGCTGGTCTTAAAATATTAGAAATCGATACTTTTTTGACGCGGACCCTGTCGACGCATCCTTATTTTATGTTTATCATATTAAAAAATTTGTACGCTGGTGTCTGCATGGTACCAAAAGATTCTGTAATCGATGTACTATTAAAATGTATAATCGATGAATTTTTGGCTCGTCTTAAAATATTAGAAATTGATAATTTTTTGACGCGGACCCTGTGCGACGCATCCTTATTTTATGTTTATCAAGTTAAAAAATTTGTACGCTGGTGTCTGTTTGGCACCAAATGATTCTGTTATCGATGTACTATTAAAATGTATAATCGATGAATTTTTGGCTCGTCTTAAAATATTAGAAATCTATACTTTTTTGACGCGGACCCTGTCGACGCATCCTTATTTTATGTTTATCATATTAAAAAATTTGTACGCTGGTGTCTGCATGGTACCAAAAGATTCTGTTATCGATGTACTATTAAAATGTATAATCGATGAATTTTTGGCTCGTCTTAAAATATTAGAAATCTATAATTTTTTACCGCTGACCCTATGCGACGCAACCTTGTTTTATGTATATCAAGTTAAAAAATTTGTACGCTGGTGTCTGTTTGGTACCAAATAATTCTGTAATCAATGTACTATTAAAATGTATAATCGATGAATTTTTGGCTCGTCTTAAAATATTAGAAATCGATACTTTTTTGACGCGGACCCTGTCGACGCATCCTTATTTTATGTTTATCATATTAAAAAATTTGTACGCTGGTGTCTGCATGGTACCAAAAGATTCTGTAATCGATGTACTATTAAAATGTATAATCGATGAATTTTTGGCTCGTCTTAAAATATTAGAAATTGATAATTTTTTGACGCGGACCCTGTGCGACGCATCCTTATTTTATGTTTATCAAGTTAAAAAATTTGTACGCTGGTGTCTGTTTGGCACCAAATGATTCTGTAATAAATGTACTATTAAAATGTATATTCGATGAATTTTTGGCTCGTCTTAAAATATTAGAAATCGATACTTTTTTGACGCGGACCCTGTGCGACACATCCTTATTTTATGTTTATCGTATTAAAAAATTTGTACGCTGGTGTCTGCATGGTAGCAAAAGATTATGTAATCAATGTACTATTAAAATGTATAATCGATGAATTTTTGGCTCGTCTTAAAATATTAGAAATCGATACTTTTTTACCGCTGACCCTGTGCGACGCATCCTTATTTTATGTTTATCAAATTAAAAAATTTGTACGCTGGTGTCTGCATGGTACCAAAAGATTTTGTAATCAATGTACTATTAAAATGTATAATCGATGAATTTTTGGCTCGTCTTAAAATATTAGAAATCTATACTATTTTACCGCTGACCCTATGCGACGCAACCTTGTTTTATGTATATCAAGTTAAAAAATTTGTACGCTGGTGTCTGTTTGGTACCAAATGATTCTGTAATAAATGTACTATTAAAATGTATAATCGATGAATTTTTGGCTCGTCTTAAAATATTAGAAATTGATACTTTTTTGACGCGGACCCTGTGCGACGCATCCTTATTTTATGTTTATCGTATTAAAAAATTTGTACGCTGGTGTCTGCATGGTACCAAAAGATTCTGTAATCAATGTACTATTAAAATGTATAATCGATAAATTTTTGGCTCGTCTTAAAATATTAGAAATCTATACTTTTTTACCGCTGACCCTATGCGACGCAACCTTGTTTTATGTATATCAAGTTAAAAAATTTGTACGCTGGTGTCTGTTTGGTACCAAATGATTCTGTAATCAATGTACTATTAAAATGTATAATCGATGAATTTTTGGCTCGTCTTAAAATATTAGAAATTGATAATTTTTTGACGCGGACCCTGTGCGACGCATCCTTATTTTATGTTTATCAAGTTAAAAAATTTGTACGCTGGTGTCTGTTTGGCACCAAATGATTCAGTAATAAATGTACTATTAAAATGTATAATCGATGAATTTTTGGCTCGTCTTAAAATATTAGAAATTGATACTTTTTTGACGCGGACCCTGTGCGACGCATCCTTATTTTATGTTTATCGTATTAAAAAATTTGTACGCTGGTGTCTGCATGGTACCAAAAGATTCTGTAATCAATGTACTATTAAAATGTATAATCGATGAATTTTTGGCTCTTCTTAAAATATTAGAAATCGATACTTTTTTACCGCTGACCCTGTGCGACGCATCCTTATTTTATGTTTATCAAATTAAAAAATTTGTACGCTGGTGTCTGCATGGTACCAAAAGATTCTGTAATCAATGTACTATTAAAATGTATAATCGATGAATTTTTGGCTCGTCTTAAAATATTAGAAATCTATACTTTTTTACCGCTGACCCTATGCGACGCAACCTTGTTTTATGTATATCAAGTTAAAAAATTTGTACGCCGGTGTCTGTTTAGTACCAAATGATTCTGTAATCAATGTACTATTAAAATGTATAATCGATGAATTTTTGGCTCGTCTTAAAATATTAGAAATCTATACTTTTTTACCGCTGACCCTATGCGACGCAACCTTGTTTTATGTATATCAAGTTAAAAAATTTGTACGCTGGTGTCTGTTTGGTACCAAATGATTCTGTAATCAATGTACTATTAAAATGTATAATCGATGAATTTTTGGCTCGTCTTAAAATATTAGAAATCGATACTTTTTTGACGCGGACCCTGTCGACGCATCCTTATTTTATGTTTATCATATTAAAAAATTTGTACGCTGGTGTCTGCATGGTACCAAAAGATTCTGTAATCGATGTACTATTAAAATGTATAATCGATGAATTTTTGGCTCGTCTTAAAATATTAGAAATTGATAATTTTTTGACGCGGACCCTGTGCGACGCATCCTTATTTTATGTTTATCAAGTTAAAAAATTTGTACGCTGGTGTCTGTTTGGCACCAAATGATTCTGTTATCGATGTACTATTAAAATGTATAATCGATGAATTTTTGGCTCGTCTTAAAATATTAGAAATCTATACTTTTTTGACGCGGACCCTGTCGACGCATCCTTATTTTATGTTTATCATATTAAAAAATTTGTACGCTGGTGTCTGCATGGTACCAAAAGATTCTGTTATCGATGTACTATTAAAATGTATAATCGATGAATTTTTGGCTCGTCTTAAAATATTAGAAATCTATAATTTTTTACCGCTGACCCTATGCGACGCAACCTTGTTTTATGTATATCAAGTTAAAAAATTTGTACGCTGGTGTCTGTTTGGTACCAAATAATTCTGTAATCAATGTACTATTAAAATGTATAATCGATGAATTTTTGGCTCGTCTTAAAATATTAGAAATCGATACTTTTTTGACGCGGACCCTGTCGACGCATCCTTATTTTATGTTTATCATATTAAAAAATTTGTACGCTGGTGTCTGCATGGTACCAAAAGATTCTGTAATCGATGTACTATTAAAATGTATAATCGATGAATTTTTGGCTCGTCTTAAAATATTAGAAATTGATAATTTTTTGACGCGGACCCTGTGCGACGCATCCTTATTTTATGTTTATCAAGTTAAAAAATTTGTACGCTGGTGTCTGTTTGGCACCAAATGATTCTGTAATAAATGTACTATTAAAATGTATATTCGATGAATTTTTGGCTCGTCTTAAAATATTAGAAATCGATACTTTTTTGACGCGGACCCTGTGCGACACATCCTTATTTTATGTTTATCGTATTAAAAAATTTGTACGCTGGTGTCTGCATGGTAGCAAAAGATTATGTAATCAATGTACTATTAAAATGTATAATCGATGAATTTTTGGCTCGTCTTAAAATATTAGAAATCGATACTTTTTTACCGCTGACCCTGTGCGACGCATCCTTATTTTATGTTTATCAAATTAAAAAATTTGTACGCTGGTGTCTGCATGGTACCAAAAGATTTTGTAATCAATGTACTATTAAAATGTATAATCGATGAATTTTTGGCTCGTCTTAAAATATTAGAAATCTATACTTTTTTACCGCTGACCCTATGCGACGCAACCTTGTTTTATGTATATCAAGTTAAAAAATTTGTACGCTGGTGTCTGTTTGGTACCAAATGATTCTGTAATCAATGTACTATTAAAATGTATAATCGATGAATTTTTGGCTCGTCTTAAAATATTAGAAATCGATACTTTTTTGACGCGGACCCTGTCGACGCATCCTTATTTTATGTTTATCGTATTAAAAAATTTGTACGCTGGTGTCTGCATGGTACCAAAAGATTCTGTAATCGATGTACTATTAAAATGTATAATCGATGAATTTTTGACATTGACTTATGAAGCAATCGCTTTTTCGCCTAAATGTGCATTTCGATACCAACGCACTCGACAATTTCGAAATGAAATGAATTGTGATTAATGCTGTACTTGTTATGATCATAATTGTATATTATGTTTAGATATTATGATTATAAGAATCGTTCATTTCATTTGAGTTATAATTTTAAGTTATAAATTATTTTATTGAGAATAAATATCTGATATTAATGTTATAGTATCGGAAATGCTGAGAAAAGTACTAGATGACTGTCATAAATAAATATATCATAGTATGTCATGGTATATCACATCACATAGTAAATAGTATATCATATTATATATCAGATCGATAGTGAATATGCAGCAATTCTATCAAGTAAACTCCGCGAGACCATAGCTTCAAATATTGTTAAACAAATAAATACTTAATACGAGGAATCATTTTTTCGAATAAAGTCTCAATGTTTTATTATTTTTAAAATATAAATTATTTTTTACTTTAGAATTTGTAACAATTATGCATACGTATAATTACTGCGTTTAAATTGAAATACGCGATATTAAAATAATGTGTATAAGAAAATGTATAAGAGAAATGAAACAAAAACAACTCTTTTTTTGAGCAGATTTGATTTCTTATGCTTAGAAAATACACAAAACTATATAAGTTTCAAAAAGATCAGAGCGTCAATCATTATTACAAAAGTTTCATCAATATTTTTAGTATTTTCAAATTGAAATATGGAATATTTTATAAATACATTATACAATGATATAAAATATTACCGTAGATAAACTTTCATCCTCCACCCACATTATTTAACGTAGCCATACGTGATTGGAGCGAGTAATTAAAGGACGGCTAATTAATGGATAATTAACAGATTACACTGTGAAAAGGAGATATCGACGAGAAGTGACTCGCCGCGATCGAACCCCGATTATCCCCTCTGAGTTTCCTCGCGACGATATCTTTAGAATTGACTGCAATCTCTTTGATCAAGGTACATCTCCTGCGTGCCGATCCTTTCTTCTTTGTCGCCTTGCCGGTATCGGCTAGCCGCATTGTTAATTGTTTGATCGACAAGATAACGACCGCGTCTTACTTGTGCCACTATATCCTTAACTCTTCCATGCTTTCGTTCGATCTGTGTACTATCTCCTGTTTCTTTTTTTTAAGTTGGAGTGCGCAAACCTACCTTTGCAATTCCGAAATCTCGATCTTATATATTCTACTCTGACGGCGAATTAGTGAATTTTTGTCATTGCCGCAATTTTTCTACGGTACGTAAAATAAGTGGGAATAAGCAGTCATGGCATTTCAAAGAATTTACGTTGATCAATTAACAATCGAATCATGTTTAAATGTAATAAATTATTCTTGTTTTAATTAAATCTAGCATGTTAAAACGTTACGTAACTTAGCATATAAAGTAAAAAATAGTATATGTGCGTGCAGTTAAAGTTATTTTTAAACTCATTAATATCACAAGAATATATTATTATATGATGGACGATCTTGAAGAGCACAAATCTCAATTTATAAAACCGATCCGCTCATTAAAAAAAAAAAAAAAAAAAAAAAACGGATAGCGAAAGAGTAACTTGGCAAAACATGCAGAAAGGAAAGATCGATTGCTCGCGTTAATTGGCAGCAAGTCCGTGTCGATTCGCCTCGCGATGTCAACGAGGGATCAATACCTTGCAACGTAAATAGGCTCTGGCGGATTAATTAAGTACACAAAACGCATATACCGTGAGCGATTGCTTCGGGCGATTCTCATTAAGATATTCACCGGTCCGTTTCTTATCTAAGAAGTGACAGCACTCAATCAAAGAATCAGGATCGCCGCTGTGGCAAACGTGTTGTCAATCACGACGGGCACGACGGATCTCTTCACTCGCGGCAACTCTGCCTCCTTTTCCCCCTCTCGTCCTACTTCCTCCGACAACTGTCTTCTTTAAGACCATGAATCGCATATCTGTATCTTTTATCCATCTAATCGCGATGAAGGATGAAGATATCTTCCTTTCTCTTTCTTGTCGCGAACGTACTCTTTTTCTTGTCGAATGATTCTGTCTTGATAGGCGGATTATTGATAATTAGACAGATCGTTAAGTCGACTTATTTTTGTAGAAAAAAATTAAACATTTGAGTGGAGAATTTGAAAAACATTTGCGAGGTGCATCGATACAACAGACGCGTAATATAAAAAAATGCAATATTATTTAAATCGTTTTTCATTCTCTAGCCGATTTATGCATCCGAGTTTTTCTGTTCATTCAAGATTGCCCGATAAACCAACTCGGAGTGTGGCCGTGCATTTTAGGAACTTTGAAGCTAGCGCGCTCCGCGCGTCTAGTCGTTAATTAGACGAAATTTAATTTCGGTCTGTGAGAAGTACACCGCCGTCCCGAAGCCGGACGAAGGACGCAGAATTAGCAGAGTCGAAGTAAGAGCGGGTGGCTTGTTAAACAAATTTAATATTCCGACCGGCGCAACCCTCCCATCGTAACCCACCCCAAGAAAACTTGCGGAGAACTTGTTACCGCGTTAGCCCGGAAGGCACATCAAATTCGTCTGTTCCGGGACGACCTCGCCGCGTGTTCCAGCCGAGTCTCGCCCAACTCTCGCGACGGATTCCCGACGCGCCATCTTGTTTCTACAACCCTGTAGGCTGCATTTACCTTCTCGCCTCCGTAGGAAACTGCATCGAGCGCAAGACGGCGGTGCCGCTTTTGAGCAGTTCAAAGTAGCTCCGAGGCACCGGCTGGGCCCACCAAGAGGAGTATGCGGGAGAGTCGGAAGGTGGGTAGAACCGAGAGAAGGGGGTGTTCTAGCCGGAGCTCGGATGCAGGGGTAGTAGTAGATATAAGTAGGTAGGTTAGACGGGTAAGCTGAGGAGCAGACTAGGAAGTAGCGTCGTCGAGACGCCGTAACTTCTGCCACCCTTGTGCCAACCTGACGCCCGTGCGGCCTCTCAGGATATGCATGTAAGTTTCCCCCGCGGCGACACGTACCTTGTCCCATTCCCTCCAACGACGCTGGCTCTATACTGATCTTGTCCTATCCTATCATATCCTCAACCCGCAACGGTATACAACCATCTATATATATATAGCGATGCGCTATGTACGTAGCGCATGTTGGCCATATCTTCGATCTTTGCCACTTTACATTTTCGCAAATATCAAAAAGTTTAAGAAACGCGAAAAAATATTCCGTGCGGATAAAAAAATAGATGTATGTATAAAAGAATATACATATATGAATATATATGTATCGTATATTAGAAAAATAAGCGAGTATCGTTGCAAAAGATTGTTGTCTCTTCTCAATTTAATATGAATAAAACTTGAAAAATAAAATTACAAAAAAAAAAACAATATTAGATTATCCTTGGAGTTATAAATTATACCTAATAATATATTTTTTTTCAATCATAATTCAATTTTAATGATTACTTGCTATTTGCAAAAAGCGTATTGCAATTCGTAGCAAGATGGCTTGGCATGAAAGTTTAATTAAGTACAAGCGCATTAAGTAAAAAGGCTCCAATGCATCATCGCGATTCAGAGATCGGCTGATAAGATTCCTGTAGAAATCGCGGAACGAGCCACGTTTCATCTAACCCCAGTGAGACCGTATCGTCATGCGATCCAATTCGTAAATAAAGTTGGCAAGGAGCAAACTGCAATCGTGCACGCCCACATAACTTCCATAATGGCGCAACGATTCCGTTGGCATGGCCCACCCGTCGGACGAAGGTATCGCAAGGGTAGCATAATGATTGCGTGCCCGGGGGCAATGAGAAGTGGTTCGAGAGCGATAGCGATCGTAGGCGCGAGCGAGAGAGGAAACAAAGGGAGACGAGTGGGTGCTGGGTGTTGACGCGGGGGCGGCGCGGGGTGGTACCGACACCAACTCGACCACCTGCACCCCAGGTAATCGTGGCAACCTGTAAGGTCGTTCGTATCACGCTTACGACTTACCCCCGTATCTGCGCTGCGATATCCAACCGCGCTATCCATAAGATATACTGCGGACTTCCTATCTTGTTTCTGTTCATTAGCGTTTTCTTTAAGTGCTGAGATTGCCTTAACTTTTTTTTTCAAGATATTACAGAAAAAGATTTAATAAAATATTAGAAACAAATATTTACGTAAATATGAGACAACTTATTAAATTATTTTTTTTTTGTACAACAGATCTTAAAAATCTCAAAATAAATCTGATAAATTTTTTATTAATCTTTTTGTTGTCATAAAAATTTATTTAGAAGATTTATTTTTAATCCGTATTTTCGATGCAGTGAAACATTTGTGCAACACAGCTAATCTCTCTTTGTACGAACACTGCATGAAATTCTACATAAAGTATCGATCTGAAATCATCATTAAGCGAGCATAAATTTACGGTCGCAGGATACGTGAAACTAATGACGTTCTCACTATGCAATGGGACGGTACACGGCCATCCTGCTCAACCATTTCCGCGACAACCGCTCTCGAGGTCAATGAATTTCGTAAGCACTCAGGTACATCTAGTAGAAGCGCACTTAACTATGCCAGACTGCTGGCTACGCTCAGTAATATATATAAGAGGTCGGACTAGGTCTGACTATGCGAGGCACGCGAGGGGGCTGCTTGTAAATTCTCTCCGAAATGAGAGTGTCACCACGCTCACCCGCCACCCCTTTCCATCGTTCCTTCTCCTTCCGTTCCTAACTCTCCTTGTCTTCTCTATATGCGAGCAACGCGCGCTTCTCTCCTCTTTCCTCCGCGACCCACCGTAGCTCGATCTTCAGTTCCAGAGTCCTCCCCGTATATACCGCATGAATTCTCAATGAGTTTTCGCCTATATTTCTCTCTCTCTCTCCTCTTCTCTCCTCCCTTTTCTCTTTCTCCCTTTATCTCTATCTTTCTCTTTTCAACTTGTAATTTTTTTTCTCTTCTCTTACTTCCATTCACGCGCTCTTATAAAATCATTGGTCCGTTTTAGATGTAATAAATTTGTCAGAGCCCACAATTCCCCTTAATAAAAATGATATCTTTCGAACCTAAAAGGAGATAGTAATCATATCGACGCTAACGTAGCGTATGCAACGTACAATGCGGGTAACGTAATCTCACTCGTCCGGAGGAAATACTGCGGGCGTTCGATAGTCCCAGATCTTCGATCTCGAGACGAGCTGGAGGCTCATAGATGCGCCGAATCCTCCCCCGCTTGCAATTTCAACACATTCCCGCGCGATTCCGTATTCCCGTCGAGGAGTCGGTCGTCCGTGAGACGGAGCAAACAAGTTCTCCAAACCTATTTCCCTAACTCTTGCTTCCACCCCCGCCCTCCCTCTCTCTCTCTCTCTCTCTCTCTCTCTTTCTCTTGCTCTCGGAGGAGTCATGGATCACTGCGCGGTGGCATGTGATGGTACGCTGTATGGCAAACGTCCGATGGCCTCTCGGTCTCGTAAGGGAAGGTGGCTTACTATGCCTGATGGTATATCCTGCTCCGCTTCCAACAGCGAGCGAAGAACGACGAGAGTGCGGTGCGCTGCCACGCATAATTGTGTATCAACACGCAATGTGTGCGGCCAACTTGATAACGTGATGAATGTTGACATATTCCCTAATGCCGATATTACATACGACCCGCCACCCCGGTCTCCGCGTGTTGCCATCCCACCTCCCCCTTTTATCATCACGCCTTGTCGTCCCTTCGCGATGATGTACGGCGATACCAGGTCTCCTCTGCGCGTCGGGGAATGGCGAAGACGCCCGAAGCTACATTGTTTATGGCTCTACCTGAGCAAGATGCGTTCGATAACGATTTCTATATAGGGATATATAGAGATGTGATTTGACAGAAATATAAATTATTAAAATTACATTAGAACTCTGGATCTTTTTCACTCATTTCTTTCTTTTATCATTGAAGATTAACTTGGATTGATTTAACTTTTCCTTGCGACCAATATTTCAACTTTAAGACTGCAAGATAAATTTTTGTCAATAAATTGTAAATTAAAATTTGTCGTTTTTTTCATTATTCCGTATATTTTTCTTAAAATTGTCAAGACTCTTTCTTTCTCTTCATTCTATAAATGGAAAATCGATTTAACGGTTTGCTTACCCCATTCATCTGAATCGTCGGACTGATTTCGTCGCAGATTCCCACAATAAATCCTTACAAATAAGCTAAACAATTTGGCGTAATATCGGAAGAGCACGTAGCAGTATCGCTATAGGGGTTCCGGAGCGTATACGCATACATGATAGGTCGAGGGGTTGAATCGAAAAGTGGTGGTTCGGTTTTTCTTTTCGAGGGTGCTCGAGAGATCGGAAAAAAGCCCCGACGACGCTGCCGTGGTCTAGGGCGGATGGCGTTACCCTCGTAAACCAGAAGGGAGGCAGAATCGGAACAGAACGTCGCGACCAAGACGCGAGAGAGAGAGAGAGAGAGAGACGGGGGAATGGGGGCAGAGAGACGGGGACATTTTCCCTCCGTTGGGTTTCAACGGGAGAGCCAAAACGTGGCGCGGCATGCGGGCCACGTTTCTCTTATTTATCGTTTCCCGATGCTTATGTTTTACTAGGCCGTACCATCCCGTGCCGTGCCGCGGTACACGATAACGCCAGCAAGGAGTGGAATCACTGAGGGAACCAATAACGTGATGTATTATACATAATGCATGGTCCATCCTCTTCGCCCGGTTGCTACCTTGCTACCTGCGTGTACGTGCACGAGTCTACGTCTCGTCGAAGAGAAAAAAGAGAATAGAAGAGAGGGTTGAGATCTCTCGAACGGGTGGAGGATGAGAGGTCCTCGATAATGGATCGTCGCGAGAAACAAATTCGATTTTCGATCAAGTAAGACGCCCCTGCGTCTACAAATCAGTTTGCATTTTCGGGTTTTAACATCATGGATGATCCAAAGCGATTAAATTGTTGATGATCGAAAAATGATGTTGCCACGTGTGCTATATAATATGATTTTCTCTAAATTTTCTTTCAGACAAGTTTGATCTAAAAATCGATAGTTTTACCAACGTCAGCCAAAAACTTTAACCGTGTCTCCTTGCATTTTTCTCAATTCATTGGTTTATTGACGAAAAATTGCTTCTAAGTCTTTTATTTGATCAATGAAGAAAAGCAATTAGATTTGCGCGAATTTATAATGCAGCACGAGATGAATTGCAAGAGACAAAGAGCGAGCTTCCCTTATTTGCAAAATTAATTTTATACCGAATATCGAACTCGTGAAACTTTATCTATCTGTTCGTTTTTTGAACCAGTTATATTTTATATATCGGAAATAACTATTTATTTTGTCTACGACTTTATTTCGCTTCAATAATGACATTAATTCGTGCCTTATTTGATTAATCATGAAATATTTTTCAATCTTATCTTAAAATTTAATTTTTTTAAATAAAATTTTTAGTTTAACTTTATCAAGTAATATTTTAAAAATTACTTTATAATATGCAATTATAATCTTTTCTTCACTAAATCCGAGAAAATATCAATAATCATCGCAAGTCGAAAGTTGCTTATTGTGTCTATGAAAACAGACAGAGTCGCAACGGAAACTACGTTGTGGCGGGGTAAACATGCGAAATGGCTTTGCATTCGAAATACTTTAATATAGGAGGGCACATAACTCAAACCGTTCTCTAAATCATGGTTGCTTCGAGGCGGTGGATGTTTCAATTTCCTTGAGGCGCAATGTGATGGTCCGCATACGGGTTTGCAACAGAAAAAAAAAAAAAAAGAAAAAGAGAAAGGAAAAAAGATGAGATAGGAGAAAGAGAGTCACAGGCGGGGAAATGCGATACGTTAATTTCGATATGTTCGCCCGGACGATGACAGTGCGACTTCGAAAGGAAAATACTGAAAACTGTGTGTCGCTGCCCTTTCAATTTCGTCAATAACAGGCTCGGGGAAAACGACGCCACGTTCAAATCTAATATTTAAAAAGCGACGAGGATCAGGGAAAATTGTTCGTGTGAGCAATAAAAGTCGACGAGAAACGAGCGTGCGCGTCGTTTCGTACTGGATGTAGCTGGATATCGGTGAGTGTATCAATAATTGATATCGGTAATCGACCAGTTGACGTATCACCAGCGTGGAACACGGGGCAAACCTAGATAGACGCGCAGCGGATACATTTCATATTTAGATAAAAAATACGAGCGAGTGATAATTTAAAAGATGGTTGAGGAAGGAGGTTGCGCAATCAGCGCGGGGTGCGACATTGATTATAAAATCGAAGTGTTAATGGAAAAAGAGGGTGGAAGAGACTCTCAATAAGATCAGCCATCCTGCGATAATTTATTTTAAGAAAAATATTTAAATCGCGGTTTTCATGCGTTTTCGACGAATAAATATTTTCCACACACACACATATATATGTAACAAACCAAAAGAAAAATATAGTATTTAAATAAACTACTTTTAATCGGAGAAAAATTCAGAAATAATCGGACGTTACTTTCGAGTGTTTACCTGCGAGAAGCGCGCTTTAAATAAGCGATTCTCATTAATTAATCACTTTGTTAACGATCCAGCAATTACCACGCTCGCCTAATTGAAGCTTACATTTGCGTTTATGGAACATATCGCATCGAGCAAACGCGGAGGCGCTGTCGTTACCGGCGAGGTAGACAAGTTTCATTTGCGTTATTTATTCGGAGCGAGGCGGCGTACGAGAGCTCGGTCGGTGCGTAATTATAGTGGGCGATGGGACGGAAGGGGCCAGGGGATGGGGCTGGTGATATAGGGGTGGTAGTCGAAAGGGCGAGGCCGGGAGAAACAGAAACAAAAAGAGTTCACCGACAGAAACGGGGAAGAGTCCGGTCTTCCATTAGCGCACCCTTGATTACTTTTTCTCATCTCGGCATCTAAATAAATAAAATATCGAGATCTCGCACCTCGGTCGACCGTCGTAGCGACGTCGCGACGCTTAGATAAGACATAATGGCGAACGGAGGAAAGTGACTTTATTTAATTACAAGAAGTCCTCTGTAGCTAGTTGCAGAGAAGCGTGATATTCTCGTTTATTAATGTCAAAATTGTCGGTTTTCGCCGAGATTGTTCGTCGCGAGCGAAAGATTTTTCTTTCGTTTCGTAAATCAAACATTATTACAACTTTGCCTCTTTATGTACTTAATATACTACTTGTGCGATAATGCATTTTTCTTATTATGAATACGTTAGATAGCAATTCGTATTACTTGTGCAATTTTGTAGCCATATCACGGATACTCGGATCGTCAAAATGAACTCTTCTTCATATTCTCAAAAATCGGAAGCGATACGTTACAATCGACCAGCGTAATAAATACGTCGTAATCGCTCTTGAAATGCGCGGGAAAATTTACGGTATCGAAATACGGTTTCGTGCAGGGGACGATCGAGAGTAACATTACTCGCGCGGTTAATTAGGTCGAAATTGGCCGTCGTTGCGCAATTTTTCGCCGCCATTTTTCGCACGTAACCGATGAATCATCAGAGGTTCCCGGTGACCAACGCGGTAATAACCGGCCGCGATTTCGCGTCGATCGGTATGCAAAGTGGCGCGAGGCCCCCCCCCCCCCCGATCCCGTAAATCATAGCCGCGGCTACGCGATTCAGCATTCTTTCCCATTGCCCATTCGCCACACCGCCTACGCCATCACCTCGCCCTGCCGGCAACCCCCATTATCACGCCTGGCAAAAATAAGGCGGCGAGAGCCCTACCCTCCGCCCGGTTTTAACGAGGCCCTGGCGATCAGTGTAGACTCTTAAACACCCCGATTAGCTGGCTGTCACGAGCAGCCCACCCTCGGCCCCACCTCATTCTTTTCTTTAATTCGTTTTTTTTTTATCGAGCCAGAGGTAATTAGGGTGGCATCCCTGCAGTCAGCGGCTCCCTCGCCATCTCCCGTTCTCTCTTCTTCCCTTCTCCACTCTTCAAATTCCCTCTGCCCCTTCTCGCAACCCTAGCACGTCCCCGCTGGCCGACCCCGCGGCGGGTTCCGCGTTTTAATGAGATTTAGGACGCTGTTGCTAGCTAAATTTTCATAAGGTCCTGCGAGATTGCCGCGACTCTTTCTTTTCTCGAACCCTCTGACCGGCTTTGCTTCTTTTACAGTTTCTTTTACTCGTTCGCGATTTCTCATTTCTTTCTCTCGCGTGACAAGTTCTAAATAATTCTAATATATCCTAGATAATTTTCTATAGTTCACAAAAGATATAAATGCACCAAAAGAAATTAATCCTTTTATATGCAGATAGTGCTTATTAAATATTTTTTAATGAAAATACTTGGTATACATTTTACGCGCAACGATATTAAACACTATTGTGCTTTCCTAAGTTTGGCCAAATAATTAGCTCGCAACGAAGAACCTTTGTTAAGCGACGTTCGAGATCTTAGCATCTAAGCATGCCACGCGCGGTCGAGATGGCGGTTGAGGAGAGGTCCTAATGTACGGAAAGAGCTTTCCGCCGTAGCGCGGCTGCGGAGAGCCGAGCTGTGTAGCTGAAATGGATGAAGGAGAGGCGAAAGGCAGATTAGGTGCGGCGTTAGCGTTAGCAAGAAGCGCGTCCAGGGGAATTCGTCTCGCGGCTTAACAACCGGAGACTTAAGGCAACCACGAAGGCTATGGGAGTCTCTCTCATTCACACATATATACACACCGGAGAGTCCGTATTGTTCGCAGATACAGACCCGGTTCCTCCGTCTCTTTCGCGTCTTTGCCGAAATATGGACTCTTTACTTTGCTCGATCGCATCGGCGATGCGTCACGCCGGATTAAGGAAACGACATAGCTTTGCACGACTGCTTTGAGAAACGCAATATGTTGTTTTTACGTTCGGAAATATTATAAAAATATGTCGGTGCCGTAAAAAGATTTGACTGCGTTGAATGGTATTTTTCCATTACGATAAATTACAGAAACTAAAGATCGATGTATTACAGATAAATTAATAATTGCGTGCATAATTGATATAGAATTGCGCACGATTTTAATATAAATTGTTACAGAGAACATCTATTTATTTTAAAGAATAACTTATATCTGAATTTTTTGCTAAAAAAAATTGTAAAAGAGTTGATATACAAACATATATATGTATTTGCTGAGAGAGAAATATTGGCAAAAATATTGCAAAAAATCTCGAAATATTTTCAATTCTCTCGGCGCCGTTCCCAGCTTCTCGCCACGGCAAACCTAAATTAAGAACCACTCGGGCGCCCCAATGTGAAACAATGCTTGCTCCCAATACTCGATATCGCGCACGAGACCGGAAACACCGGGTGGAACGAAGACCGGCTTTCCGAAATATCGAGATTTACCGTGTCGAATTTCACGGTGCACCGCTCGCAAAAATCGTCGGTAGCTTTTCGCGGTGCGGTCCACGCTTCTTTCTCGTTCTGCGAGAGAGTTTTAACGCCATACAGCTTACAATGCAAAGGGAAACTGTGTGGCGCCCGAAACATTAGCATTTCGCAGCTGCGGCGACGTTTTTCACGGGGACTTGACAAAAAGGAACGTAAGCTCGTCCACGACGATCAGCGGCGTAAAACTGGCGCGGGAACGGAAGTGGTGGTAATGGTAAATGACGAGAAGGCAGACGGGAATTTGCAGTTTCCGTGAATGCACGCGTGCTGATTTCTCGGCTGTTCTTTTTCGCACCGAAAGGATTTAGTAACTGGATTTATTAGTTCGCACTATGTCGGCTGTTACAGAGTTTATTCAGAGTGTATAGTTTGCAGAGGAATGAAATCCTTGTTGAAACGCGTTGCTCTTCTTGTCAGATTATAAACCATGTTTATATAACATGAATCGTATATTTCTTTTGAAAATTTATAAATTCTAATTGACGATATAAAAAAAAGTGTAACAAATAATATTACTCTGATTCAATTATTATTTCTGTAATAGAAATTATTTCTCTCTTTTATATATTATTTATATGTAAGTCTGTTACATATTTTTTGCGTTAAAACATTCACAATAAGAAATTAAGCAAAATAAATGTATGAGAGAGAATGATGATAAAAAAATTAAGTTAAAATTTTCACGCAAACACTTTTGGCTCGGTTTTCAAGGACTGGCGCAGCCATGCCAACGTGGGATTTTAACTTGTTCCTACCAGTATCATACATACCGTCGCTCTCAAGAATCGGAATCGCGTACCGCAAACAATACACGTTGTAGGCAAGCCGTGTCCATGCATAATTCAAATAGTCGCACAGCCGTCCGTGGAACCGCGGAACCGAGCGAATTTTCTCTTCCGTTCCTGCCTCCGCTCCTAGTAAATACGTAATCAGACCTCGCTATCATCCCGTCCTATTCCTTCCTCCATCCTATCTCTTCCTCCTTGTATCGTTTCGTCTCCCTCCTTTCTCTCCTCTCTCTGTGATCCCGTCGTACAACCCGTTTCTCGTCCCAGCCCGTCTCATTCAACCCCCCGCGCCTCCGCGAACACCGACACCATCGTCGTACACACCTCAGCCGTCCCCCGACGGCTATCCCCCGTCTCCATCCTTCAGCTACCGGAGCACACAGTTATTCCGATACGAGTTTACACGCCGGCGCCCATAAAACACGTATGAGATCTTCTGTACCGCATTGCGACACTTTGACGGCGCTGGCTCAAGTCACGTTTACAGACCAGGTATGCATCCTACTCTCTCAACAATGAGAATCACGAATCGTTCGTACGCTGCGTAGTCGAGATCTCAAATATATTCATAAAAAATGTCGATCTCTATTATGTATAAATCGTAATCGATATCTTTATTATAAACAGTGTAATTTCCGCGAGTAAATTTTAAAATTTAACGCGTGTATATCGTGTACTTCAACAAGCTCAATGTTCCCGATCAAAGAACGAGGCAAGTCTTTTTTTCATCTTTAGCAAAGTCTCAAATGTATACACACGCATCTTATGCACTTATCATTAATGCCGTTCGCCAAGTAAAAGGCCAGTGATGCCGTTTGCCAATAACCCCGAAGCCCATTCACATTTTTATCCTTTTCTATGCCGCAAGGAGACCACCTACTAGCACTTTAATATCTCTGCGTCGAAACCGGCGGACCGGATAAACGTCCGTACGGTCTTGACGTGAGCGAAAGAGAGAGTTATGAATCCGGTAGCCATACTGCGCGGAATTCCCCGAGATCGTCGATCATCTATCGATGAAGGACAGAAATACAGAAGATAATCGGGATTGCAATTTAAAAAAATCTAAAACATCACTCGAATTTTTTGAAAGCAATTTTCATTGCAAACTACGATTATATAAAAGGAAGAACGCGCTCGTTGGCTTATCATCGAGGAGGGTTAATGACACGAGTGGCTCGCGTAATTCACGAGCACCTTTCGCGACCGAGAGAGCTGAGAGGAAGGTGGATCCTGGAAGGTGGCGGAAGGTTATCCTGGCGTGTATATATATATATATGCGCGCTGCGAGTATCTGGACTTATGACGGAAACAATTTAGAGGCTTTGGGCGCAAGGCGGACGTGTACGAAGCCACCAGCAGCCACCGGGGGAATGTGTTCTCAGGGTGTGCGACGGCGGTATCCATTGGGACGAATACGGCGGCATGCGTGGAGGGAGCTAAGCCGCAATAAGTCGAGGGATGAGCGCGAGATGTGGCCGAATCGTACCGCGCATACTGATACCGTATTCCGTGGACGGGGAAAGAAAGAGGGTGGAGGAAGGGAACGCCGGTAGATCTCTCCCTTTCTCCGGCTCGGCTTGGCTCTTATTGCCCGTCCGCTCGCGTTTCACGGCGAGAATTTTCGAGTAACAACGCGGGATCGCGTCAGGCCGGCGGTTCATCGTCGAAAATGAATCCATTGTTCGGTGATCTCGCGTGAAACGCGCGACTATAGCCGTAACGTTACGCGTTTGAATAATGAGACGTACCGCGGGGAACTCGCAAGCCGCAAGTTGTCTCGTTGTCAATGTGATAAAATTAAAAAAAAAAAAAAAAAATAAAGACGCTGAGAAATGCGCGAAGCGGAAATTATCGGATTGGCATTCGATCTTAGTCAAGCGTTATAACTCAAGATATATGTTCGTACGTTGTCGCGTTGTCATATGCTTCTCCGGCTGCGTTTGAAAAATAACCATCTATGAATTGCAAAAGGCTTCGCGTTATTCCGCATCTCATTTCGCGAGCTGTCCATTATTTCCACTGGAGAATATAATGGATTGGACAAAAATTAAATTAAATGAAAAAATAGACAAGAAAATAAAATAAAAATATAGACCACACATGCTTCGATATTTTGGATAGAAACAATTATATGCATAAAAATAGGACTGTGACCGCTTTTATTAAAAGTCATACGAAAAAGTCGCGATTAAATACTATCGATTATTAATATAATTAATGTAATAAAATAAGACCCTCTTATCGACATGAGTGATTATATTGCTACTTTAGTTGTCATCGATATAGAGAAGCGCAAATAACATTAATCAAACGCCTTAATAAGCTGAACGGACATCACAGATATCACGATGAGATAATGTCCTCCGCGAGGAGAGGATACGCGCGTTATTTACTTCTCAGCGCGATCTCGTGTTATCCCTATCCTATGAACGAGGAGAATATGGGGAGGAAGACGTCGACTACGTGGCTTCCCGTTGTGCAATGGCGGTGCTCTCGCATCGGACTTTTCGAGTAGTAGGTAGAAGGGCGTCACGGCGAGTGAAGACGGACGTCGCGACGCTACTATAAATCGTGGGCTTACCCGCCAACGAAGAGCGGGTCCCCCATCCCTTCGAGCGTTCCTTCTCCTTTTCGCGTCCTCCTCTATCTAACTCTCCTCTCGCTCTCGTCACCGCAGGACGACCTTCTTTCCGAAAGCCACGAGCAGCGACGACGAGGTCTCCTCTCGTCGTCGCGGGAGGCTAACTCTTGGCCGGCGCGCGAGACGACTTTGATTATACTACAACTGCCCGGATTTTATGGGACGCTGCTCGATCCCTCGCTAACATAATGCCGGCGTTATGGCTTAAACGTGAGCAATTAAGCGAGTTAGATCATTTGCGCCACATGCAGGGTCGAGGGTAAATATTTTACTTTTCCTCTCTTTCTGAATAGGATATTGATGTAGAGAAGAACTTTCTGTACAGTCTAGAATTATATTTAGATTTGAAACTAAC
Source organism: Prenolepis imparis (assembly GCF_030444845.1). Lineage (NCBI taxonomy): Eukaryota > Metazoa > Arthropoda > Insecta > Hymenoptera > Formicidae > Prenolepis > Prenolepis imparis. Next base: position 5,465,367 of record NW_028141164.1, read on the forward strand.
TCTTGATCTTAATTATATTCGCGTCCAGTAGAGTCCATATTTCTTTGATATAATTTTTATCGCTCTTCTTCATGTCAAGATAATAAACTCGAGTTATATTTTTCAAATAAAATTAAATTATGTTTAAGAATTCAATAACGAGACATTGTAACGATTCTTTGCACCGTTATTATGTTTTCATAATTTAGCTTATGCTGAGAACATCGTATATAAGTTAAATTATATATATAATAATATTAATATAATAATATTAATATTAATATTTTACAAGTCAAGATATTTAATATTGCCCCCGCGGGAGGCAGATATGTTTAATTGGGTCACTATATACATTCTTCTCGTGCCAGAGGAAAGCGAGATGGCGAGAAAATAAAAAGATAAGAAGCAATACCGCCGTGGAAGAGGCTCAGTTTTGCGCTGCCGTAGACTAATTTCCTCCGGCTATTCTCCGGACCGTGCAGAAAGTTCTGGATGATGTACTCGTCCCTAGAGCCTTAAAACCGGCGACTGTTCACGGACTGGATATTATTCAGAGTGGGTACGAATATACATATACCATTACGCACGTACTAACTATCCAGCGAAATGAAGTGGCTCGTACTCGCAATAAAAATGCCTCGAATTACGCGGGCACGTCTCGCCGTTCCGAAAGAAATTAAAAAGTAATTAAAACAACCGGAGCTCTCGCGGCTTTCCAGCTAACGCTCGAGACCCTTTCGCAGCGAGGGTGCGAAGAAGAACGTCTAATGGCAGAATCAATATTTGACAGAAAATAAAAACATAAATCATGAAGAATTTAATCAAGCTGACGCTTTTATAGACCGGGATTAAGATAAATCTGCTGGTCGAAATTTTCAGCCAATGGAGTGTATCGATGTCAAAGACATTTTCTTATGCAAATGAAAGCTAAAAAAAAAAAAGATTTAATAATAATTCATTAAGTGTACTTGATAAATGCACGATGGACAAAATATATACAAAAATTCATCCAGCTTAATTCCCCAACGCGTAGACATTCGCGGGGAAGCTCGCGACGTAAAGAGATTTTCCCTTTCGCGTATACAGTCTCTCTGACTCGCGTGTTTCCTCGCGCAGGAAGAGAAGGGGGAGGACGATTTAATAACGACGCGGTAAATTAAAATGATAGACGTCATCCCCCGACTGGCGGCCACTGAGAGCCCATCAATTAATGGAAGCCTCTACTTCATTTGCCTATAAATAAATAATCGTCAAGTGCCTCCGCTCTCTCGTACGAGAGGTGTCACTCGGCATCGAGCGGAGGTGGAAGAGAGTAGGATGAGAAGCCAGCAGGAGGATGGCTTTCAAATATTAACGCCGTCTCGTGGACGTCACATACGTTTTACCCTTCCTCCCCCGTTCTACATTCGGACGGATGCGTGCGAGCTTCGCCATCGAGATCTCTTACACGTCGTGCTGTTTTCCTCGTCTATCAGTGTGCGCGGTGACGTCTCGCAGGATGCACACGTGAAATGTGACTTTGAATCTAGTAACTATCTATCCTAGCGATATAAGAAAACGGAGGGTCTATAAGAGCCTTTAAAAGTTACGTACTCGTATTTATTTTATCGTACTTTTTTCAATTATACTATGAAATAAGAAAAACACCTACATATTAATTTTTTATATGTACAAAAAAAAAGAAAAACAAAATAATATTTTTAACAAGAAATTATAGTAGATGATCGCGTTATTTATCTAAAATATTCGAAAAGGTAGATCTAGTTGGAAACGATGCAGAAATCATATCGCAATCGCGCGAGACCGTGACAATCAAAAGTAATTCGATAGATACGACGACATCGGGGGTGCGAAGGGAAAGGACAGGGAGTGAGGAAGAGGGAGGGAGGGATGGTAAATGCGAAAGCCAACCAATGACACGCCGGAAATATTTGGCAGCTGATGGCGAGTATTTGAGGGGAGAGGCAGAGTCGGTACCTCCGGCTGGTAATTAAAAATGTCTCTCGACCCTTTCCGCCCAATCCCTCCCTTTCCCTCCCCCTCCACCCCATTTCATTGCCACATTCGCCACATCCCTTCGACGTCCCTCGTGCGTCGCGATGTCGCCACGAGGCTGTCTAACAGGAATGCATTGCCAGGGACTAATGAAAAACCTCATCGGCGTGTGTGACGCTAATGAGAAAGACTGCCAGCGAGCTCGACAGTGGCGATTGAAATTCGCGAAGAAACGCCGGCGCGGATGTATATCGGCTGGTAGACGGGCTGGTTTTCACGGCGGACAGTTTTTATGGAATGACGAGGCCGTCATGCACTTCCACTCTCTCTCCCCCTCTTTTTTTCCTCTCCCCCTTTTTTTTATTATCTTCCGACAATGACCGCGAGAGAGATATGTCGAGCTTCGCATGTGCCATTTAATAGGGAACAGTAGCCGGGAGTCAGTCGTTAAAAAAAAATAAAAAAAAAAAAAAAAAAACGCGTTACATCGTCAGCGAATTCGAGCTTCGTCAGAGAGTTCCTTCGCTTTTTAGCCTTCGTTAATGCAGTCTATTTCATCCGCGCTCTCGTCGTCAATATATTTCCTTAACGATCTCAATGACAGTGACGGGGCGAACACGTCGTGACGCGCCAAGTAATTACATTTGGCCATTATAACGTTACTCGTCGATGAGCGGTCAAAGGTCACGCTACAACCGTGAAAACTCGGATGAAATTAACGCGTGCTTTCGATAAAATCATAGAGAAAGATATTGTATTTTCTTATTGTATTTCTATCTAAATAAATGGACACTCCATAAAGCTTCGTTCGATAATTAAAAGTCTCATTTATACACAAACGTAAGAGTTTAAAGGTATATATATAAAAGCGAAAAATCGAAGAATGGAACGCATCAATGTTAAGCCCTCGGAATGGAATCGGTCCGGAACATAAATTCCAACAGAGCCGTGTTAGGGAGGCGGGCGCCGGTGAAGGGCCCTAGAGCGGCCGTCGAGGGTTAATGCGACAAGAACCCGCAGCTTCCCGATACGCAGCGAAGCGATGCGCTTGCAAGTAACTTGTAACCGGCCGGCATCGGGGCTAGGTAGCGGCAGCGTGAATGATGCGGAGGCGGTAGTGACGTCATTAGCAATTCCGATCTCGTCGGGCGGAAATTATGTCCAGTGCGCCGCGAGTCGCTCTCAATATCCTCCTCCCCCGCCGGCACCGTCCCACCATGTGTCAGCACGAGCATGCACGCATACACACACACACATACACGCATAAATACATACACATGCGCGACCACGTACACACACGTGCCACGTGAGATTCCTTCGCTTCCGGTTTCCGGTACGGGAACGGCTTTGCCGTGATTGGCTCGGCCGCGCGAGCAAACTCGCCGAAGCAAGGCAATGCCAGACCCGATATCGATGCCCCGATATAGAACCGACTGTCATTCCGCGTTCTGTGCCTGCGAAACACCGAAACGAGACAGTGTACCGCGATAATTAGATAGAGAGATGCCGTACCGAGAGATCGTACGTCGATTTCTTCGCTCGACGAACAAAGCTCTGGAAATATCCCTTCGTGATCGCCGGCTTTGTTACAAATATGTTTCACGGACAGCAAGCAGGCGCTTTATGCGTCCCATCGCTTTTATAAAATCCGAATTATCCGTTATTATAAAATAACAAAGGATTTAATTAAATTAGTGATTTATAATGAGGTATGCATTAAATTAAATTAAATTAAATTTACCTTTTAACTGTTTATTAACAGAGATGCCACTAACTAAAACATTTGCAAATATCATTAGCGAAATTTCGCAAATATATATATTATTTATGCGTAGAGCAAGAATATTTATATAATATAAATATTCTTGCTCTACGCATAAATAATATATATATATTCGCAAAATATGCGCGTGCAAAATTTCTGTTTTATTTCTCGCACAAAGTATATCCATGAAATGATGCGTTAACGCGTTTTCCGCAACAACACAACGGAGAGACGCGGTTTATATATCAACCTCCATCGATATCAAACGGCAGGACTGTCGAGCTGTCGATCCCTTTCTAGGTATCGCGAACCTATATACGTTCCCGCGGGAGAGACTCAAGATTCCGTCCCTTCTCTTTTCTCCGCGCCGCGATTTTAGAGTCGCGAGATATATATTATATTCGGCATTCAGTTTTTCGCCTAGAAATATCCTTCTTCCCCAGGGTCCAATGCGATAACTCATTCCTCCTCGCCTGAAGTTACACTGGCTGCGCCTTTCCGCCAGCAATGTGTATCGCCGCGCAATGAATCAAGCAGGGAGGAGTAATGGCGCAATGAAAATATCGCGGAAAACGCGCTTTCGACGGGGACTCTCTCATATAGAGATTTGCTCGCGTTACTTCCCACGATATACACGCGCGTTCTCATTAACGTGAAACGCGTACGCTCAATTAACAAGCCGTCGACCGCTTCGAGACTATTATACGACCACGAGACATTTTCTTACGGCGACAGTTTCGCCAGTTTATATATCCTGATCGTGTGTGTGTGTATATAAACAAAAAGTGAGAAGTAGGTCGACGTTAAAAAGGTGTTTCGACGGCGGTGATCTCGCAGCCGGATAAGAATTCCAAGTTTTAACGAACCTCTCTCTCTTTTTCTCTCCCTCTTTCGTGTAGGCTCGTACGAACGATTCGAGTTTTCGCACCTTGCATGGCCAGGTTTATTTCCGGTAGTGAGGTAAGAACGAGAAACGGGCAAGAGAACAGCAAAGGTGGGACGGGATGTCGAGCTCGAGCACAGGCCTCGATGCTAATTTTCACGCGGCTCGAGCATTAATTCTAATTAAATATGTGCGCGCGAGGGGCCACGCGGTGAGATAAGCGGGACGAAAGGCAATTTGTACGGGGACGCCGGTCGGTTTCCGAGATAAAAATAAAGGACGACGGTGGAAGAGGAGAAAAAGTTTCGAAGAGAGGAATATATCCCCCGGCCCCCCGGCCTCTCTCTCTCCCGAAACCCTCACCCTCCGGACTCCGCGTCTCTCGCCTTCGGGCCGATATCCAAGTGAGATGTTTAATCATTCGGTAGATTGAATCCGCGGGTCTCTTCCACTCGACGGTGAATATCTTAGCATGCGATGTTTCTCAAATTGAACGCCAGCTCTCGAGCTCTCTTCTCGCGCGTCCAACGACGATAACAAATCGGCCATCGTTTCTTCGTATTTATTTATACGAATATCGCCGCGATATCGCCGAACCGCGGAACGCACTTTAAAATATTCCCGACGGATGGCTGCCTCGTCTCGTCCGTATCTACTGCGACGCGACATCGAATCTCGTAGACAATTCGGGGGATAGAAGAGTAGAAAGATACGGATAGATTCGGAGCAGAAAAAAAATTGGAAACCGTACCAGGTCCATTAATTGTGCACCTGCAATACGGTGAGGTCGAAACGTGTATAGGTAGAGTGTGTATTAAATACTAATCGCCCGCTGTCGAAAGACCGGGAAGGATTTCGTTTTCCCGAACGATTCATCGAATGCGCCTTGGCTGTTTACTGGGGCGCAAGAACTGAAAATATATATCGGTGGGCGTGGAGTGTGTGGCAGCAGTTGGTTCATGGTCGGCAGGTCGGGAGTGCATTGAGTTACAACTTAGCTTATACAGCCACCGAAGCCGCTGCCGCCACTCTACCGCCGCAACGAACGGCGGTAACAGCCGCCGCCGTCGTTACGCTGCAAGATTCTATCCGCAGATTGCTGACTAGCCTGTGCTCCCGTTGGCTGTGTCTGTATATTTATACATGTCTGTGTATGTGTACCTTCTACTTTTCGTGCTTCTCTTTTTTCGTCCGTACGGCGATTTCAGAAAAATCGCGGCCGAAACTAAACGATCAGCTGTTCCGCGCGAGCGAGCCCCGGCGCTATTCCTTCTCCCGCTTATTTACGATGTAATTGTATAGAATGCGCCAAGATCTCGAGCCGGCTCTCTCGTGGTCTGCATTACGGTAATAATTCTGGATAAATAATGTCGGTATTTTCTCGTGATAAAAAAAAACGTTATGATATTACGATATCAACTCCAAATTTTTTAAGCATCATGAAAATATTCAGACAATTCGCAGATTTTTACATTCCATTCTGCGATCATTGTCATTTAAATTTCAGCTTTCTTTTCCTATTTTCTGAGCAAGTTTTGTGAAGAAAAAATAAAAAAACTTAAATTAGCAACTTAAAAGAGAACCAGAGCTGTTCTCTTTATGTGACAATATATTATTCCTTCATTATTCTCGAGTAAATTTTAGTTAAATAGAATTTTTTGATTTAATGATTTATTAGTAAGATATGTCGATATCATTAGATACCGAAGGATTAACAATATTAAAGATACCATTGAAACTAGTTTTTGCTAACACAGATCTAACCGTAATTATGCAGCTACGTTAAAGGAATGTTTTTAGCATTGCCTTGCGATATGGATCGAGTGGGAAATTAGCAAATTTCTCACCTAGACGAGACAGTGATTTTCTAAATATAAATCATACTGCAATTCACGTTTTACAAGCCCCAGGCAAGAAAGTAGATTGACCCGAGCGAGGAGTTAATTTAGCGAGCTGTCGCGAATCAAGGCGTTTCCCTTACCTTTTACGTTTTATTTTTCTGCTACGTCGAACCGGCTGCATTTCCCGCGATAAGATCTTGGAACTCTTTCTCTGGAAAGATCGAGTTGCAGGAGATGGTGGAACCGAATGTACCAACAACGCGCAAATCCCGTTTGCGTTTTCTGTCGTGTTGCAAGCAACGACGATGACCAGAGAACCGTCGCGATTTTCAATTTGAAGGTTTCTACTCGATTTTCCAGCTCCCGAACAATTGACCGAGTGTTGATTGCACTCGTCGAAACGTAAAATTTTATGTATCCGGAACAAAAAGAGAACGAAACATATATCATCCTATTGCTTCGACAAACTTGAAAATAATAATGAATAATAATGAATGTTCATACGAATTTTAACTCTCACGAATTTCGAAATAATAATATTGCGCTTTCTAATTTATAATATAAGTGTAGGCTTTAATATGACACACAGCATCTGACAGAGGATTCTAAAGATTACGTAACATAAATAACATGCTGGTAGAAAGATCCAGTGAACAAATATTCATGTAAATACCATATCCTTTCTATATTTCTGTATTTATAGCAGTGTGTATAATATCGTTTTTCGCAAATGTAGCATATGTCCTCGTACATGCGTGCTCTCGCATCGCCGATTATCATTTAAATGTATTCACGCTTAGTTGGCCGCAAGGCGTGCCGGTGACTTCAGTACTTTGAAGGAGGAGCGAGGACCTTTGCGGAGGAGTCCCTCTTCTTGGCCTCTCTCCTCGGAGAGAGGATCGCCCCATCTCGCTCCTTCCAAGCATGCTGCCTCCGTCTCTTTCTCATTCGGCCGGCATCGTTACGCTGACTTATGAAGACCGTGGAATACGATTCTTATGCGGCCCTTACTGCCTCTTATTTCGCCTCTTTGCCTCGCGAGCGACCTTCGCCGCTCGTTTCTACCACGCGTGCGTTTATTTAGCGATATCGCGGAGTAGTAATATCGTGGATTTGTCAGACGTGAAATATAGGTACGTCGCGAATCTGCCAAATGTTTGATGAAAGTTCAGAATCGAAGTATATGCTGATACGATATTTTCTCCCTATGTTATTATTATTCTATATTTTTATAATTGACCTAGCATGGATTCTTCACAAATAACTTAACAAGCATTATATAAAATAATGCAAAATTATATTATTATATGATGCCGGTATCGCATAAAAATTATTAAATCCGATTGAAACAATTTACAGAATGAAGATTATGTTTTCAACTTGTCGCTATCGTAAACTCTTATCCTTTATCTGCCGTTTTAATGAGGTGCACGCACTACTCGAACATCCGAGGACTATTTTGTATTTGTTTCTCGTCAGAACTTTGCATACGGCCATAGGTGTGTGTCACCGTTCCGCGATATGCAAATGGCAAAGTATGTATCAGAAGTCTGTAGTGTTTTTATATTAAGATACCAGGAGTTATACCAATCAACTTATAAGGATTTCTTCCTTCATTGAATCGAAGATCATCGTTCGCGAGCGATGATCGAGCTCTCCATTACTCATTGGATGTATCATGCAAATAGATCTTTTAATATCAGCATGGTATAAAGTCAAAGACACGTTTTTTATCAAAACATTTCTCAGATGCATAAATTGATAGAGGTATACGATCGATGAAATAATTCTATTTACATTTAAAAGAGAGACAGCTATATATTTTTAATATACGAATTTCTTATAGATATAGTAAATAATATCAAGTTTGATCTGTTATAACATACTGATATCTCGCAAAGATCTATATCGTTAATCGAAATATTTATAAAAATTCCGATTATATCTCACGATAAGCATACTGTATCGCGACAAGTTATTAGAGAACGGGATTGTGGAGTAGTGCGGAATAATTTCAGCGGAATCCTGCGCGATTTATTACGCGTTAAGCACTCTCGACGAACCTGGTGACCCGTTTGCGCGAATGACAAGATTTACGACGATTAAATTCAGGTATGCCAGGTCAGGTTTCCTGATCGCGGATTGATGGCACCTTCGGCCGCCCTCTGGCCTGGGAAGATCGGTGCCAACTTCAATATTTGACTGTCAGGAATTTCTCCGGCGGTCTTATCGCGGAAACCGCGGTCGCGGGAGCCGCGACGTGTCACGACTCGCTCCTCTCTTCTCGCTGACTACCGAGATTTACAATGAGTTTCCGGCATAACCTGGAAGGAAGTTTGCTCGCGTCCCGGGCCGGGACCGCTACTATGTACCCATAAACGTTATCGCGGACGTATCGCGCATTCCGGATGGCAAACAGTCCTTCCGCCGATGCGGAGAGACGATGTCGCCTCGACGACGTAGCTGCACGCGAAGAGAAACGCGCGTGTAATCACGAGCAACGCGGGAAAAATATAGCGCGTCTTCGAGATCCGGTCTTAATGCCAATGATTTACGATTTTTATATGATGTATACTCTTTACTGTCGAGAAACGCTTCCGATTGCCCCGCAAGGTTTCCGTGCGGATAAGGAGATCGTAAAAATTCTGAGCGAATAATATGCAGACATGTAGAAGAGTATATGTGAAAATGTGCACGAGGCATCGTGTTAAACTATTTCGTTACGATATAGTTAATAGTTGCCATAGTATGTAGATATCGCTAGGTTTCAACATTTTACGAGATAAGTTTTGCGTATCCGATTGGTGTGTATATTTTTATGCGATTCTTCACACGACACGTGTAACCCTCACCCGTGCGATCTCTCGCGAAGCTGCTTACGACTTGAAGAAACTTCGTGAGAGGTCAACTAAAATGTCAGCTGGAAGGTTGTATCGTTACGCTCGTATACACGTGGACCGTTATATTCATTGCACAAGTATGTACATAACGTCGATTAACGTGCGCCTTGATGATTCTACAATTTTATTGCGCGACGTTGCGATATTTTAAGCAGTTTCTTTTATTTCCGTCCTTGTGCGTCGACGGCTTTTTTTTATTTCTGTGTCTTGCGCGCGACACTTTGTCCCCCATTTACGTAAAGAGACAGAAATATATTCGCGATTATTACCGTGTGACACGTTCAGCTCTATCAACGTCGTGGTTTAAAATCGTACTCGGCATTATTTCGGTCGTGTTATGCTAGAGAAAATAAGGTGACGACGTGTTACCAGATAAGTGAAATATTATCGTGAAAATAAAGAGTAACGACTCTCCGGGAAACAAATCGATCTATCACTGTCAAAATAGCTCAGGATCAATGTTCGCACTACGGATGTTTCTCTCTTTCTCGAACAGATTTAGCCTCGCGAATACATAAAAACTATTAGCTGTCGAAATCTCTGACAAATCTTATTTTTATATAATCTTGTGTATTCTAAATATACATACGTATATATATATATACGTACACTATGAATATGCAATCGCTCGCACGCAAATCACGTACGTCACCTATGAGGAATCGCGACAGGAACTAGGCGGGCAACGGGACACGTCGTAAACTCGAGAAACGACAACCTCGTATACGAGGGGTTGTCTCGCGTCGTCGTTTCCATCCCTCGCATGACCGGGGAGAAAAAAAAAAGAAGAAGAACGGATCGAACCGAAACAAAGATTACCGCAGAGTTTGATGTTTGAGGCTTTATAGACGCGCGACAGATCGCGGAAGTAAGGACGCGTGTCCGTCTGCTGAGAGACGTCTCGAGCTTTTACGAGTCATAAAGCCAGTTGTGCTTCTCACGACCCGCTTCCGACGGCGACGGCCAACGTCAACGACCCTCTTTCTTTCCGACTCGCGCGACCTTACGCTGAGCTAACTGATAATAATGCCACTTTTATTGTACAATAACCCTTAAACGCGACGATAAAACGGCTCTTTATGGCATCAAAAATGAAATAGCCCGGTGCGTGTGCCGCGGGCATACGGAAAAAGGGAGGAGAACGTTGCCGGAAGGCAACGCGGACAGGTGCGCCGGCAAAATGTTCCCTGTCCCTTCTCTCCTCTCCTCTCCTTTACTCTCCTCGAGCGATCATCTTTTCCCTAGGGGTCAACATCGTGTCGTGAAACGAAAGGAACACGTTGCTACATCTTACGGTAGAACGAGAAACCGTGCTGTTCCTGGGTTCCCTCCGTTCTGGCTCACCCGTTATCCACGGTGCCACTTTTGCCACGAGCGCGCAATTTATGCGATAGCTTCGTTAATACGTAATGAATATTAATTATTTGCCAACGACGACGACGTCGGCGGCGGCGGCGGCGACGACGGTGGGAACAGGGCACGGTATTGTAATTTGTAATCTGCCTGAATAAAAGTGCGTACGGCGACTGGCCGCGGGTGCGTGCTCTTTGCATCGATATGAAGTATCGCTTCGTTATACGCCGCGTAATAAACTGGCGTGCGGAGGGCCGATAGTGGCAATGAAAAATTTTCGAGCGAGAGGGGAAAAAGAGGGTAGAGGACGCGGGGAGAGAACGAAAACCCATCAGCGCTCGATATGTTTTCAGACGCGATAATATTTCTTAAGGTCGCGAGACGAATGCAATCAGTTTCTTCGGATCATTTCAAAAATATCCATCTGCTTATACGTTGAAAATGTTCGATTATTTTTTTTTAATTTGATTTTTCCTGATAATAATTAGTGGTAATTGCAATTTTCTATAACACGTTTCTTTTAGAAATAGTAATAATAATAATTACGAGAAAAATATATATTATACACACATGAAATTTGATTTTATTTTCTAAAAGTTAGGTGCAGATTTTTTTTTCCCGTTGCATTCGCGTGTTCCTGGAGGCAAGGACGCGCGGCGCGGCGGATAATTAAAAATCCGAGAACGTACAGAAAACGCCTACATCCCGTGCTCGTAGACAGCCGGTTCCAACAATTAAATCGTTAGCAATTATTAGGACGAGATGCGTCCCTTACGGTCGTCTTTGGCCGTCCCGACTCCGGGCATCGCTTTCTCTCCTCCCGTGCCTCGCAGCATCCTCGTGATGCAGATGACGTATTCCGGATCATAGGCGCCGAAGCCTGATTGTGAGATTCGTATCCATATAGAGAAATTTACGATCGAAAGGCGGATCGATATAAACGGCGATTCTTCGAGATTCAATCAAGCAAGCCGATTATAAGAGGCAGTGTCGAGAGGAGCATTCTTAGGAAAGTTTTAATGGAGATGCCACAGAATGACGCTATATGCTGTATATTAATAGCTTCAATAAGAAATTTATTATATCAGAATCATCGAAACTTCTTTTTAAATTTGAATATCTTTTGGTTCTATAGAATTGTTATTACATTGAAATAAGCTATGTGCTATTAAAAAAATCGAGCAACAATTTCATCATAAACTTGCAGACGAATTCATCAGTTTCTTTAATCAGTAGATTTTGTCTATAAACATATTTCTCAAGAGTTCGCTAGGCAAACTCGCGGCGCCAATGCACGCGCCTCTAAATACTAATCATCAGACTACGCGCGAGCGGAAGACGTGGAAGACGCGGAAAAAAGATGGAGAAGGAGGAAGAGAACAAGAAGAAAAGAAGAGAAGTAAGAGAGGAACCGAGAGAAGGTAGAAAATGGATATAGAGGAGGAGGGAAGAGAGAGAAAGAGCAGCAACAACGGCAGCACGGGCCAGCAGTTGGTGCACGGCTGTATTTTAATTATACCGCAGGCTGCGAGAGCCTCGTCCAATCTCGTTGTTTCTCTCTCTTCCCTTCCCCTGTTCCATGGCCTCTCTTCTTCCCTTCGCAGACGAGAGCCGTGGTGCACCACCGAAATGCGAAGAAATAAAAACAGGCGGGACGGCCCACCGCTTCAGCCCTCTGAACCGTGTCCGTCGGCTTCAGCATCGGTCCGCTCCAACTCCTGATCGTTTCTCCCTCTTCCTCCACCCTATATATCCTCGCTCTACCGTGTTTTCTGCCGGTTCTCTCTTACTTCGGTTTACTTCCTCCGCGAGACTGTCTGGTTTTATGCCCGACGCTTAGTCGGCCCGCTTTTATAATTGACGCACTTCGACATTTCCTTTTGCAATTAGATTACGGGATATCGTACCGCAAAACGTGATATATTTTTACGATTATCCTTAAGAACATTATCCTGAGAACATTGCGACTTCTCTCTCACTTTCTCTTTCTAGAAGTCATAATAGAGATACCGTAAAGCATATTAAAAGTTCTAATAGGCACTGCTAATTATCTGCGTAATTGCTGTTTATCAATGCTATCGTGGTTCTTTTTGGACAACGTTTGCATCGTTTAACAATATATCCGTACACAGTCTGATAAGTTCTTTAATTATAAATACGGTAACAAATTAAAGAGCAGGGAAGATCAAACGAAAATACCCAACATAAACATACTATGTAACAGATGCAAGTTCATAACAGAGTAATTGCATGTTTCATCAAATGTTCTGTATTAATTATGATAGAATACAATGCAGTCACTGCATCAGCCCGATAGATCGTCACTCGTATGAAATAATTAGACACGGAGATTGAATGGTGGAGTCTGGGATATGATTTCGCGATGGTTCGTTGTCTATTTCATATCAGCAAAGCGTAGCTAATCTCCATTAGCACCGATTAGCTTCTTCCCTATCCGAATTGGTCCCGCCTGTCACTCTCGGTCTCGTCGTTCACAAAAAAATTACTAGATTTTTAAATCATTAAAAAAAATATATAATATCCTTTGCGCGCTAAAGCTTTGATATCACATCCACGATCGCTCGTTTCGAAACTTGTGTGACAATCGATAAATTCGATCAAGTACGTCCATTGTGTTAATATTAACCTTTGCTTTTAACGTTCTATTATATATAAAAAAAATTATTTACATAAAATATAATTCATGAAATTTTTGTATTATCAAGAATTATTTTCCTTTACAGCCATTTATATTCAGATTTCAAGAACGTGTGAGTGTATATGTGATGTATGTGCGTATCACAACTCAAAGAGGTTTTTTATGACTATCAAAGCACATTGATTATCTAATTATAATTTACGTCGCCATTAATGCGTGAGGAACGTCTCAAGATAATTGGATCGCCAAGACGTACCCAGTCTTGTATCGTTTGTGTGTATCGTGCGATTTTAATGACCGTATACTTCGCCATGCACATTTTCTGACTTCCACATCGCGCGTATCCCATAATTATTAAATTACAACACATGTAACGCGCGTTACCACCGCAAAAATAATAAAATAAAATAAAATAAACACTTAAGGCGAATAACACGGGAATTCGTGTACAGTGAAATTAACTTTTGTGATTCGGAAAAGATATTTTATAAATAAATGCATCATTTTATAGATAAATTCAAACAATATAAAAAATTTTTAATTTAATAATGTCTACATTAAGCGACCTAAAAATAGATTTATCTTTAAGATTATTGCATTCAAATCGAGTTTAAAAATATTTTTTTTATCTTTGTGTGTTCTTATGTGTTTAACGTGAAATAACATAATCTCTAAAAATATATACGTTTTTTTCTCGATTAGATATTGTCGTCGTAACGTTCAGGGATGTTGCACGACGTACCTGATCCGTTCGATCTCGATTATCACGGGCCGCGCGTGATTTATCGTTTTGTCATGGCGCTGTTTGATACGGCGCGATCGAAATCTAGACCGGGGATATTCTCGCTCCTTGCCTACACCCACCTTTAGGCATTCACGAACGAGGCATAAATCTCGGTCGTGAGTTATAGCGCGGCGCGTAGGTAGGTACGTGTGCGCGCATAAACGTAGCCGATGCACCAAGTATACCCGTGTTATTATTTCACGGTCCGCGCCGGCGTACTCATTATATATCCGTTTCAACATCGAATCGCGTCAACGTTTAGTGCCCAATTTGGTTGCCCCCACGTATATCCCTCGGCCTCGTCTGTTTCTACTTATGTAGACAGTTCCGTCCGCGTTGCGACGCTTTAATCCGCGAAACGAGCTCGTTTCGGATAAACTCCTCGTTTAAGTGAAACTCCGACTCTCGAGTGGGGTCTTAAGTCCTTATCCCTCGCTCTTAACCCGAGACATATACACCGTTTCGAAGGAGAGATCGATGAAAAGCGTTTCTGCCCACCCGGATATAAATCAAAGCGTTACAATCCGCGATCCACTTTTTCGTGATCAGCTGTAATGTAGCTTATTCCACGGGGAACAGAAAATAAATACTTATTGTTAGATAAGTAAATTGAGATGGAAAATTAACACGGAAGATTGCTCTGTAATTTTATCATTTATTTATATTAAGTAGAAAATAAACTCACACATCGAAAAAGTTGCATTATATATTCAAAGATAAAACTTTTTTAAAATTATTCTATTAATTTCTTAGAGGAGATATTTATATATAAAAAATAATGTATATAGAAAAATTTATCCACAAATGGATAATATATTTAACGATTTTTCGGCTAAAACTGACACGTGTCTGTTTAAAGAATCTTTTCAGATTGTCACACTGATTGTCGCGTGTCGTCGAGCTCTCCTTACAACATTCCTACGCGGCGCGGTCGACATCAATCTCGTCATTAGTCTTCTCCTCCGATCCACCCCCGAACCGTCTTGCTAGACTTACGGTAAAGTTATTGATAATTTGTCATACAATCTCTCCGACTGTGTGAGCGAGCCATCATCCTTCATCCATTTTGACCACGGACAAACCGTTATACATAATCCGCGTCGTCGTACAGACAGGCGCGCTTTTTAGTCACCCGTTGTGACGTGAACGGAAGATCAATCGATTGTTTACGCTCGTTTTCTTTGTCAATTTGCGTCGCTAAGATATGTAAAAAATCGTTCTGGTAAAAAGGGGTGTCATATACGAGCGCGATACGCGCGAAATGACTAGCTATAAAATATTCATAGTCAGCGCACGAAAGCGTAAACAGCGTTGGTAATACACTTTTATCACCGTACAATGACTTTGTACTTTGTAAACGCAAATTGATAATCGCTTTTCCAACCAGGCCATTGTATATATCCGCGCGTCTAATTGAATTTCTCCCCGCATGGAATTTTTATAGACAAATGCCCTTCATCTCGTGTCCTGTCAATTAGCGGTATATTTCTCGATCGCCTTTTTTAGGCGAAAAGATATCTGGATACTTGGGAAAAGAGAGAAGAGAAACAGCAGGCAAACGGATGAGTGCGAGAGGGCCCTCTCGGAAACGCCTCCTCCGCCCTGAGACGCCTCCTGTCCATCAAACCGTCATCCCCCTTCCATTCATTCTATTTCCCGCCGCGATCCCGACGACTTTCGTTTCGCTTCCCTTTTTGCACCCTCCTCCCTCTTCCGTGCAACTACCTACCTGCACATAATTACAATCGACGAAACGCCCCGACGCGAGAGATACCCCTCGACCGATGTTGTTTTTCTCCGTGATTGCGTGTTTCTCGTTGCAACCAAATCGCGCGAAATTGCAAGAACGAGAAAACGGAAGAGTCTCCGAAATCGCAATCTGTAGATTTTCGAGACTGTGTAGGGCGGAAGCAAAACACGCAGTGTGTTAGACGTTAATCTCGAGGATAATTATTACTTGTTAATGATCATTTACATTTTTGGTTTTCAAAGAAAAAAGCTAAAGAAAATTATGTTCAGTGAAATATCTACATACACTTAAGATTATCCGAAAGAGTCTGTGTAGCAAAAATCGATCACTTAAGCCGCGTGTGGCAAAGGCAGAGACGCGCCATCAATAATTGCTACCAATTCTCTCACCCTTTTTCCAAAACCATCGCGGTCTTCGCCGACGGAAAATTTGTTCTGTCACGTGAACCTCCATTACCGCGATTAAACGCTCGAAACGTTCGTGGCTGCTGGTAAGCTGCAATTTTCTGCGGCACACAGCTGGGATCTGTTCACCAACCGACTGCTCGTGCCAGCATCGGTCTTCTCTTTCGGCAGCCTAACCTTTCGTCTCGTTCTAACTCTTAATACCTAGGTGTGGAAATGACTTGTAGGATCGGCTGGTAGCGCGGAATGGCAGAAAAGTGGTACTTTCGAAACGATACCCTAAATCACGAAATCGAAGAAGGGATCGCAGGATGCATCTGACCTGTCAGGTCAGCCAAACTCGCCCGCTCTTTCTCTCTCTCTTTTTTTGTTCCAATGGTCACTCGCTCGTCCATCTGTTTCAGATTGAAGGCTATCTTTTGCCTTCGGATTTTCGATTGAACGACGTGTATGACAAACGTGCGAGATGACATTAGTTGTTACGGATTGAAGCAAACTTGAAAACTGTTACTGAGAAGCGTGTAATGCAATTCGAACTAATGATATGGATAATATCATTGTTGATGACATAAGTGACTAAATTGTCTATAAATAGGCGCATTGAAAAGTACGAATAAATGATATAATGCACGCTGCATGAATGTCAGGAAAGTTGAATAATCAAGATAAAAATATTGCATAAAAAAATTAAATATACTTCGACAAACAGGAAGCAAACGCAATATGATTGATTATGAGGAGATGAGTACATTCGCATAACATGACGTTTCCGTCGTTCATTGCCGATTTGCTCGCATGGCAGCTTTATTTAAGGACATGACGGGTATCAGCGCTCGCGTAATGTCAACTATGCGCAGACAAATTTAATAATATCACTGGCAAAATCTGCGACGATATCAAATATTAGATCTGTTATTATGGTACTTGAAATTTCCTGACATACGACAGCGAGCAATATTGTAACTTTTTAGACTAAAAAATTATCCAAATCGAAAGTCTATTTTGATTTGGACTTGGAAGTAAAGTACGTTTCGAACAAAGCATAAAATATTAAAGCAGACTTATTAAAAAAGATAAAAAAAAAAAAAAATCGTTCATTTGTATGACAACACATTTTTCTTCATTTCCATAGATAAAGATTTAAAGGATCGCGTTCTTTCTAAATTCTAAATTTTTCTAAAAATAAGTCAGGTCAATGTCTCAATAACGGCCGATGCATACAAACGTGACTAACAACGTCGGAAAATCCACCGCGGCTATGACGCGGCAGAAAGGACGGCTAACGATCCGTATCCTTCGCGTATAGTCGCGCCATCCCTGCGGAGAGAACGCTGGAGAACGAGGGGGAAAAAAAAGGAGCGCACTGAGAGAGGGATCGGTTTCTTTCCGACGCGAGGCGACGTATGATCAGGTCGCTCGATGGTCGGCGGGGTGATCAAAGATCCCGGGCTGCGCCCTTACAAACTAGAAAAGGAGCAAAAAGCAGAGAATAAGGAAAAGGGTACGCGGCGTGCTTTTTCATTTTCTCTCTTTCTCTCTTTTCTTCTCTCGGTGCGGCGAGAGGATAACGAAGAGAAGATCAAAAGGAGGAGAAAGAGAGAAAGAGGACGAGGAGGATGAGGCGACAACCCGTGACCAATCTGACACTAAATCAACTGACGTGCGCTCGGCTGCACAAACGCATGCCGGTGCATACGCGAGCTCTCTCCATGCGGGCTACTCGCTCTCTTGTAATATGTGTAACATTATGTATATGCGATGCTTCCCTCTCGGATACCCTCTCGCCGGCGGAGATTCGAGTATATGGATCCGCTAAATAAATTGGCTCGCGCTGCTTCGGGAGAGAAGATTCGCCTATCACCAGGAAAGAAAGGAAGAGAGAGAAAACGAAGTCACCCGCGGGATGCAACAACCGAGAAATTCATTTGTGCGATTACTCGACGCCGCGACGATAAAGTTATGCAAGGACTAAAGTTTCAAAGCGCGATATTTCATTCGCGAGCAGCTACGTCGTCTCTTAGACTCTTAAGTCGCATAGTTTGTGCCCGATCAAGTCCCGGTCGTCTTTCACATATTCGTCTCGGACGAAACTGCGGCTTGAATACGCCGCTAATAAGGCAGTATGTATACAGATGTTTGCGAGTCGCGAATCGGAATAGCAAGACGTGCCTGCTTTATTATTCGTCTCGCGATCCCACGCTCGTGATACGCGCGGAATATCGCTGTTTCGAAACGCTCGAGTCTGCGCTCGTTATCGACGTATCATTATGCATTTAATGCTCTTATCGCTTATTTTACAGAGAGATGCGTCACTGATGGATTTGTAGTAAAAGAATCGACGCGCCATTACGAAATAACGTATCCGCGACCGCGAGAGTTTGTTGAGCCAACATATGACGTCTAAGTTATATGGCTCGTGATAGAACATAAATTTACTGTTGCTTGCAACGCATAAATTCACACATATTCACATGTCAGATTATTTGTAACTCACGTACCAAATGATATATATACACTCCATTTTACAAAAATCCATTGAATATAGAAGAATGTATCGTAATAATGAAATGAATGCAAAATAATGACAACTCATAACTAAAGTGAGATAATCTATATATATATATGAACGAATAAAACGGCATTCTCGATATATTCATATTTTACAGAAATATAACAATAATCATTACCTTTTAATTAATCAACATTTTACGTAAAGTAATTACAAGAAGTGCATGACGATACTTTGATTCGTACTGCGTACAAATACTTAATTACGTAAAAAAATAAACTTGATCGAAACCAATTAAAATGCAAATTAAAAATGCAAATATTTGATTTGTTATCTTTCAGAGAAACAATCTGTATCTGTATTAATATTTTTGACAATTATTAGCTGATTTTTGTCAAAAAATATTAATCGCGGATAAGATATCATAACATATTATTTAAAATATATTATTATTTTTAATATTTTCAACATATTATATAGACTTTCATTACCGCTATAGAAATGATATAAAATATACAATTGCTCACTCACCGATACGTGCAATAACGGAGTTGTAGTACACAATTGATCTGAAAACAAAATATTCAAATTATATATATGTGTGTGTTGAATATCTCATACAATACAGTTAAAAAAAATGTTTTATTTTGCATACCTCATAGTTGCCCCGATGTCGCCCGATGCCTCCCCGGGCCTCCTCCTCCTCTCTTGGTCGACCGTCATTGCTCCTTTGAAGCATTCACGACACTCGCGAAAATACGAATGATTACGATTGCCCGATACTTTACACGGCACTCCCGACGTGCGAAACTTTACACGGCACTCCCGACGTGCGAAACTTTACACGGCACTCCCGACACGACGCGTGAATCGCATTGTGTATTGCAATGCTACCTGTAACAAATAAAATACATACATATATTAGAATAATCTTATTATTTCGCATTATAACATACACCATATAAATATGTAAGCTAGAATTAACAATAGATATATCCAGGGATCGCAACACATTCGGGCGCGCGAAAGATTAAGTTGGGTTATGTAGGCAAGAAATTTTGCATCGAATTTTTCGCGAAATATGTGTTTCGAACAATTACGACTACATATTAACGTTGACATTATGATATGCGATTGATGAATATTACAATACAAAGGTTAGAAATCGTTTCTAACGATTATGCTTACTAATTAATCACAGTGGGACGCAGCTCCAACTGCCTGATACTCGCGGCGTTTCAGTAATGGCCGAAGCTACCAAACATCGGCAACTTCATTCTAATAGCGCGCGCGCGACCGCGCGATACTATATACATGACTTAATATTAATAATTAATTAAAACTCGAAAGAGATTCGTTCGAAAGATATAGCTTTAGAAAGAAAAAATATTAATCGAGAATAAGGTATTATAACATATTATTTACAACATATTACTATTTTATAACTTTTACCATATTATTATTTTAAAATTTAATTAGTAAATTATAACATACACAATATAAATATAAATATGTAAGCTAGAATATTTATAATTAGCAAATTTTATTAATATTTTTTACAGAAAAATCAGCTGATTAAGAGACATTGAGAGAGAGAAAGTCTCTTTCTCCGCAATAATATTTTCTCTCTCGTATTCATAGAAATGTTTTCGAGATGTGTATTTGAAGCTTGATTATTGTAAAAAATAATTAATTTGTTATATAATTAATTTGTTGTATAATAATTAATTTGGATAATTTGTCAGTATATCTACCGAGCAATCACAAATGTCTGATTAATGTCTTATATTACTACTGAAAAAAAATTAATTGAAGCTCTACATGACATATATGATTAAAGCGTCAGCTGATTAAAGCGTTAATTTACTAATTAATTTTTAAAATAATGTTATAAAAATTAAAATAATAATGTGTTTTAAATAATATGTTATAATACTTTAAACTCGTTTAATATTTTTGACAGTTATCAGCTGATTTCTGTCAAAAAATATTAATCAAAAATAAGGTATTATAACATATTATTTACAATATATTACTATTTTAATTTCTTAACATATTATTATAACATATTATTTTAACATATTATTTTAAAATTTAATTATCAAATTATCAAACGCTTTAATCAATCTCTAATTTCTGTGAAAAAATTGTAATTGGGTTAAAAGTTGAGTTTAAACAAAATATTATTTTTGAAAAAATATTTTTTTAACATAAAATCAAAGAATGGCGCGCGCTTGTGTTGTTCTAGTATTAAAAAAAATAAAAGAAAAAACACACAAAACGAAACTGACAGGGGAAAAAAGAAAAACTCGCGGAGTTTCGCGAAACGCCTGCGTCGAAACCGATACGTTTCCTTAACAAGCGCCAAACTCGAGAATCTCTTTCTCTTTCTCCCTTTTTTTCTGAATGGTTCTCTCGGCAAGGTTCTTTCCTGCGTGGTTGCAGTGGCACGATTTTATCTTCGGATTCCGTAACTCGATAAACAACGTTGGGATGTCACGGTAGGCCCCGTCTACTTCTTCCATTTGAGACTCGGAGAGCCTCGGGGGTCTCGTGTCTCGTAAAGATTCCTCTTTATTGCTGCCCCTCTCGTTTCCAGTTCGCTCTTTTATAATTTCCTTTTTGAAAAATCCGTACCGTAGAGCCACACCGTTCCTTCCCTCCTTTCTCCCCCCTATATATATATGCTAACCCACCTTTTCTATTTTTCATTTTCTTCATTTCTCGCTCTTTCCGATCTCTGCGCCGTTCATCGCCTCAGCATGCGAGAGGAACGAGAAACGAAAAAAAAAAAAATAAAATAAAATAAAATAAAGTAAAGTAGTCGTTATACCGCCTCATTCGGACTCGGTATTTCATTGAGAAACTTCCCCCCGGGCTTCTCTGATGTCGAACAATGTTGCATGTATATTAAGGAACCACGATTCGACTGGTGGAGCGTTATATATAGAAAGCGTTGCAACACGGAGGACGCTGATCCGAATTTACCGCGATCAATACACACAGGACTGCGTATCGAGCCCGCTCCACCTTGTACTCCAAAGGATGAAAAAGGGGAAAAAAAATAATAATCTGCGTACAACTCTCGCATTTGCAACTCTGTCCTTAATCCAGATCTACTGCGATCGTGCCCCGATCTCGTTGATTTTAAATTCCTATCGTCCTCCCTCTCCCTTTGCATGCTCGCGGCATGGAGCTAACGAGCAAGGATTAACAGAGCAACTTCGAGATAAATCTCGCTCGTTCGTTCAGTTCAAACGCTTCCGTTCGGATTTTGGATTCCCTTCCCGAGGGAGCCTTACTGAGAGTGTGACTCTCCTTACGGACGCCTCGTTTCTGTCACGTCTTACCTCTATGATGCTATATATAGGAGGCTGAGTCGTTGATTCAATTCGCAATCGCGATACATACGCCGCGTGTCTAAATCTGCATAGTCATTGGCGGCGCGAATTCGCTAGCGTTGTGCATTAATTATGCAAACGCCAATCAACCATAACGAGTAAGGAAGGAACCATCCGCGGTGTATCCTGACACACTTTCTGTATAAATGCTTCGTTTATTTGCAACGTTCGGGGATAAGCCAGTCCTCGCTTTTTTTCGACGATGCAGTCGGCATCGTGAAATTTCGACGAAGTTAAAAAAGGAATGTCTAATCTTGTGTTACGCGCGAAAGCCGCAACGACGGTCCAAAGATGAGCCCGTCGGGGTCCATTCAGAATTCTGTCGGATACCACCTTTTCTGGAGAGGAAATCGAAGCCTTCGAACCGCGACTGGCTCTCACGATCTCTAGACCGAGTCTTCCTCTCTCGTAAAAATTGCCGAAAGGAAGATTTTTAATTGGCATAGGAGCCGAATATGGGACGCGCCGGGAGGGAGAAAAGAGGAGGGTCGGAGAAAGACGGAAAGTTCGGGGGATACGCCGCAAATGATGATCGTCGTCGTGGCATCGACGAAACCGACGATCCGTGAATCCGGACTTCGATATTTCATATTTACGACGACGCAGTGAGCATAACATCTCTTCGGGACTCGCGGAGGGAGAAGACCGGGGAAGGAAGGGGGGAGGACGAGTTCCTCGGGAGCTTTAATAACCTCGCTCCATCGTATTCGGACTCGTATCGAAGGGATTATGTTCTGTGGATTAACATATTGACGCCGGTCTTCGTGGGGCCCGGGCCACGCCGCGGCCGACGGGAAAAAAGAAACAAGTCGAGAGCCGAGTTACTAAATCACTCCGCGGCCCCGGCCGTATAAACGTACCCGAAGAGGAATTATTACTACCGGTAACCCACCTATTCGAAATACCTGACAGCCTCCTATCGCGACTCCTCGCCAACCTCCGCGCGGAGATCATCTCGGAAGCATCGGCCTCGTTAGACGGCCGTCTGAACATGGTTGTCTTTTGCTACTCGACAGCATCGAATACGCGTGATTGCGAGACTCGCGCGATGCTCGTCACCGTCGGCTTTTATCATCATAATTTTTTTAGCGGATTTTGTACGGATTTCTGGATTCGAATACTAATAATCTGTAGACTAGTCTATGTAAATCATCATCGAAAGATTCGGAGATAGAATATTTCTCGCTTGGGAGAATATGGTAACGCGATGACTATCGAGAAATTCTCGCAATTCATCGTCTTAAATTCCTATCCTAAAATTACACAACGGCAAGTGCATCACTTTTGATTACTTTGAGTGATAATGTAAGATGTTCCAAGATGTATGGTTTATGTCAATTTTATAAATGTGACATTGTCAACCACTATCGTTTTTAATCAAGTATTAAATATATAGAAGGAATCATTTTTGTCGTCCGTAATTATTATACTTGTATGATTAAATGTAACATTAAAATGTAATATTTCAAAATATCAACAAAAAAAATATCAACAAAAAACGTACTTTATTAACAAAAAAAGTGCGCGTTAGCAACATGAAATATTCACTCAAACATTCTTCTCGCGTTCCATTATTCGTATTCTTTCACATTAACTCTAACTAAAAAATATATCCATATTTTTAATATACAATTTTACAGATCGCGAAAAGTGCGACGTAAAATCCCTTCGTCGAAGCAAAACCGCACTCGGTGCTCGGTTCGTATAGGAATAAAAGCAAGAACCGCGCGTCGGTCTGCGGTCGAGGGCAGGACGAAAAATGTGCGTGAAACGCCGTGATAAATGATAGGATGGTACCGGGCCGGCCCTAGACCCGAAGACCCAGAGACCCACTCGCCGCGCCGCGGATAAAGGACCTCGTTGCCTTGTCTCGGCGCATATTAATGGACAAACATAATCGCCGCATCTCAGCAGGAGCCGCCAGCTGAAAAATCCGCTCGTCGTTGCTGCCTCTCTACCGCGGCCACGGCCCGCTGCCGCAGTTCTCCGTACGATGCCAGGAAGTGACGTTCCTCGGCACGGACGCTGAAGAAAATGAAAGACCCGGGATCCCGGAAAGACGGAAGGACCAACGAATTTTCACATGCACGGAGGGAAAGGCGGAGAACGCGAAGAAGTGAAACATGTTGTGGAAAGAATGGTGCGAATATAAGTTCATCGACTTGTCAATTGCGAAACAGTGAAGTTGTATAAGGTCTCTAAAGAAGAGCATAGAGTGTCTTGCAGTGAATAAATCTCTTATAACGTGATGCTGAAAGACGATAATGACAGTGTGAAAAGAAAATTCTATGTGTGCATTAAGAAAATATCTATAATTATATTTGTTATATTTTCTCTGGGTCAAGTTTCTTGGAAGCTCTACGTAATAAAAAATTTTTCGCGGCAACCCATAATATACTTCAAATATGGTAAATGATTAAATCCATCGTTCACCTTAAACTTACATCATCATTTATTTCGCGCAACAAGCAATGCGATATTAGCGTACATGAAATATACGCCTTTGCCAAGGAGATTTCCAGTCTGTTCATCATTAATCGCGCGAGAGTGATTCATCTTGAACTTGGAGACGCGAGGCTCGAAACATGTGGAGATAGAAAAAAAGGCGGGATAAATAAACCCTTTCCGCGATGTTGTGTTCCGCGGTACCGATTTCCCGCACGATCCTCCCTCGTGATCCTCATCCGCGTCCGCGATAACGCGCGACATGACGGCGAATGCCGTTTGATTACCCCGTCCGCTATCAGCCGCTATAAAGTCGATGGAAGGCGGGCGTTAAAGCCGCCTCTCGGGTACGCCTCTACCTCCCGTGCACAAACTCCCCACCGTTTCGTTTCACCATGTCTCTCACCGGGAGACGCTACCAGACCCGCCGCAGGCGATGAGGCCGGTGGCCGAGCCGTGCGTTTCGCTTCGGCGACGATGCTGGCGAACGCTCGCAAACCACGTCCGAAGTAGGCAGAACGGCCATACTACCACCATGTCCTCGTCGGCGACGAGTCTATATATCTCTTTTCCTCATTCTGTTTTCTCCTACGTCGCGCTCTCTCTCTCTCTCCCTGCCCTCTCGCTTTCACATCAAGGTGCACCGTGTCAGTTCGTCTTCGTCCTTCTGCTGATACGAAGCCGCCTTGAAACGCGCGAGCGTGTCGCGTGATCGTGATTACGTGTGTATGCACGCGTGTGTGCGTTTGAGGCTATACGCGGATCTCGAGTGCGTACGTGCGTGCGTGCGTGCACGTCCGGGGGTTTAATGGGCCCAGCTAATGACTATTGGCCAGCAGACCTGGGCGGGACCACGAGAGCTCGCTTGATGCATACATACATACTTATGCGTGTATTTGTATGTATATATGATGAAGCAGGGTCTTCGACTTGCATTAGCTCTTTCTCCGCATCGGTCACGAATCCGCTGGTTGAAACGTTTTTGGGTTTCGCTCGCTATTTTCGAGGCGCTCGACTGTTTTCAGAGATGAAACTCGAAGACGAATTAGGAGGCATCGCGTTGTGCAGCGAGAGATATAGTTGAGACTTTTTTGCAGTGAGGATCACTTATCTGTTCGACTAAAATTGGACCACCTAACGGAAGTGCCGAAAATAAAACTTCCTTCACACAAGAGAGTTTGAAACTTTCCAGTTTTAAATTAACGTAGCCGCTTTTAATCACTCCGAATGTAGACGGTAGAATCATCCAAAGTTAGATATGTCGCAGAGCTTTGATTAAATTTTACAGGTATCACTTTATACTGCTGGTTAAATCTGAGAATACAATTATAGCCGAGCATATAACTTGGTAATAACATCCAACGTACGATAAATTAAAATTCGATTCGAACACGATGAGATACAAAATGTTGAAATCTGTATATCCATATACGTTAGTATTTCCTTTCCCGGTTACGTTCAGTTTGCGATTTTCAGGATAATCGAGTGGCCATTTTAACGTCATCGACGGACATAGTCCCGCTGCAAAGGACCGAGGCCGAAGGGCCGCCTTCCGTGGGGTGTCGGGTCTTTTACAACGCGATTTACATAGAATGGTCGTCGGCGCGTTTCGGAGCAAGGGAGTCGGGAAAAGACAGAGGAGAAGGACGACGACGACTCGTGTCTATAGACTCGCGAGCTCGTAAGTCAGTAATGCAGAGCAGACGCGGAGCAGAGGCTGAAAACATCCATCACGCTCGCGGGGCCCTATCTCGTCCCGTGGATCTCCGCTTCATAATTAC
The DNA here is from genome assembly GCF_030444845.1 of Prenolepis imparis. NCBI lineage: Eukaryota > Metazoa > Arthropoda > Insecta > Hymenoptera > Formicidae > Prenolepis > Prenolepis imparis. Next base: position 5,491,816 of record NW_028141164.1, read on the forward strand.
ATTCTCGCCAGCTCCGAGAAGACCGGTGAGGTACCTCGTATCTCAAAACGCGTTTAGCTCATCCCGAGATCGCGGCGGTGCGTACAATTAAACTGAAAAATATGCGACGCGCACGTTTCTACTTCCGAATCCGAGAGCAGGAAGCGCTACCGCGCCTCGTTACGCAGAGACGGACGGAGTATGTTTAATCAATTGTTAATGACGATTGCGAGATAGCACGATGTGTATCCGAGAGAGTCTGCCCAGACGTTGTATGAGGCTATGAAATATGTATTATATGGAAGAGCATGTAGCACGAACATGGTGCAATTAAGCGAAAGAATGGGGTAGACGTGCGGACGCGCTTACTTTCCTCGAGGACGATGCATCTACGAGGCGTAGGCTAAAATTTCTGGGCAGAGAGAAAAGAGGGGTTGCATATACTCGTCGTGCGAGATACGCGAGACTCGGCATGTCTGTTAATTAAGTTATTTATATCGGGCTTTAATTAGTTCCTGCAGAAGATGAGACGCTTCGCGCGCTGTATAAGGGCTCTTGTTTAAACAAAAACAAAAAAAAATGCTTTGTTACGAGGTGTAAATCAGCTGTCTACCGAGTTTTTTGTTTGCATCGTCGCGTTAAATCGTCGTCGAAGCACATCTTAGACGTAACATAACGTAAATAAACATAAAGAAAAAAATGCAGGCTAAGTAGTTGCCGACAATTTAAATCTATCGATAATACTCTCATCGATATTCTATGAAAATTGATGTCACTCTTTACGCGCGAGAGATTGCCCAAATCGCAATCGAATAACAACTTGTACGCTCGTTATACGAGAATGCATAGATAAATATCTAGATAATCGCAAGTAACAGCGTCTTCGCCAATCGGGAACTAAACTACCTCTCGGCATTATCTCATTATGCAAGAAACTACTTTAAACGCGCGCGGCACCCGCCGATAAATTAATGATACTGCGCCGCTAATTACTCGGTAATACGCGCGATTATATTTAGTCGCGAGTATTGCGATTGTCGGGTAATTGGAGTGGAACTTATCTTAACGATCGGTTATTATCTCCCGCATTCCTCTTGAATCTGCTGCGTATTTCGAGAGAACTTTGATGTAAGCGGATAAAAAAAGATTGAGAAATTTGCTCGAAATTACACGTACTTATATTTTAGAGAAGTGAAGCAAGACTTTTCAAACTTAATACATATTTGTCGTCGCTAAAATTAATTTCACTCCATCGTAAGTCTATTTTTGCACTTTACGATTCCAGTAGTAATTATCTTACAGATATGACAATGACGACTTAATTATGAATATACGCAATACGAACAGCCGTCTTCAAACAACATCGATAAACTTGAACCGCGGTTTAACCGATTGTTTATTTTCTTCCGAGAGACTGGAACAAGAAGAAAACAAGCGAACAAGTTTACGGTTAAAAGGATAACCGATATTACTGCGACTGGGGCCGTAAACGTGGTATAAAAGCTCGCCTGAGCCAACAAGAAACATTCGCGCTAGTGACAAGTTATATCAAGCACCTTCCTAATTTCTGCTCGCATAAAATAATCAGCGGCGCTGTCGTGCTTATTTTTTTTCCACAGCATCTCCGGGAGGGAAAAGGAGATAGAATGCGGCGGCAGCTGCTTCCAAGACAAAAAGGTCAGCGCGAGAGGTGGCCGGGCAAAGAAGCCGATTAAACTTTCAGGGGTATGTGACAATGGCTAGAGAACGAGGGCGGCAGGTGTCTCGCTCATCTAATATTAACATCGCCGATCGATAACGCCCGGGAGAGAACGAGAAAGAACAAGAGAATCGAGCCCCGGGGCCGCGTGGGTGGAGGACCGACAATAATCGGTCGGATAACTCGTTTGTCTTCTCGCGCTCGGTTATTCGTTAGGGACTGTCTATCGCAAATATCGTGCGAGCACGAACATATTTACTGACGTCTCGCAGAGCGAATTGGAATCGTGAGTTTGAATCCGCCGCAGCTAAATGGGAAAACGGATAATGACGGCCGCGGCAGAGGATGGCGGCGGCGCGAAGGAGGAATTCGTTATTTATCTTACGTTCCCGAGGGAGAAGGGAGCCGGGGGATGTGCGAGAAATGTCGGTGGTTTGCGATCCGTATACATCATGATCCGATGTCTCTCTCGCGCGATTATTGGTCAATCTTTTGCGACGAAAGACTTCAAAAAAATTTTTTCTTTTCGTAAATGTTAATAAAAGATTTTCTATAAATTTACATTTTTTTTATCGCGATATCGCTCATCATTTCGAGCATCGATATCTCGTTCACGTAATTCCGAAATGCATAACGCACGAAACTTATGATTACCGCAGCGTTCTTATATGTTCGCAGCAGAGTAATTCGGCATTAAATATGCAAAATTCCTGTTAGCAGCCACGTTCGACCTCCCTGACGGATTTTTGAATATTCCGACGGGTGTTTCCGCGCGCGACGTGTATTTCGCACGGAATGTTGTAACCACCGCGTTTCTTCTCTAATATCGCTCTCTCTTTCAACGTCTACCCTGGTGATTGCCTCTAGCGTGAGCGGCAACCATCGCCCGTGCCCGGGCGAGGCTTGCAATTTTTGTTTGCGAGAATATTTATAGCGGCAACGGGGATTACCATAAACAACGCGGCGAAGAAACTCAGGGATTACTGTATTTAAAGTGCAAGGGGGAATAATTACCGCGCGACTACTAGCAGAGCTATCGAGGTCGACAGCAGAAAAGGGGCGTGCTAAACGTCATAGAGCGATACCTGGCAACTCAGTTCACCGAAGAGAGAAAGAGAGAGAGAGAGAGAGAGAAGAAAAGAAATAGAAAAGAGAAAAAATGTAAAACACCCTCACATCCTTTTCGTCGGACGCGCGTTGCAATATGGCAATTCGATGCAAGCGAGACATTTTGGTCAGACAGGCTGTAATCATCTTTGCTTCCTCTTTGTAGATAGTACAACAGCAAGTACTTATAAAATAGAACGTCGTATTGCACGTGAATTTATTCTCAGAAAAAAATGTAACTATCAATTATTTATTCATGTGTTTGTTTTCATCTTTGCTTTAATTCGAAGATAAATCTCCCTGCTCCTATTTCCCAATATAAAAATAATTAAAAAATCAGTAAAGTTTCACCTCTTTTTATATATTAAAATATCGAATATATAATAAAGTGTCATTCCACGTGCGACTTGTTGGGAATCATTGCGATTTTGCGGAATAAGGTGCAAAGATCATCGAATCGCGCCGCTAACGAGCGGTAGTCATAAAAAGATATAAATTCGCTTTACGTTCGGGCCTCGTCGAGTCACGTAGGGCTCTTTGCGACTTGATGATGATGATGAACTTCCTGGCGACCATTTTGCCTCGCAAGCTCGCTCGTAAAGTCGAAAAGAGCAAAAACGGTACGAAGACAACGACGTGAAGTTATATCGCGAAGGTCTGCGCACCGAAACCCCTCGTACACGTGCGAACACGTAGAACAATATGTGAAAAGATTTATTTTATTTATATTTAAGTTTATAGTATTTATATTTTATCGTACGCGTATAATAATGCGTGATAATTTCACGTTAGAATTAATACAGAATTAATAAATTTCGAAGCCGATAATCTCGGTTCTCGCGCTCCTATCACACACGTAGACTATGCGAGAGCGCTAATTCGAAGGATTTATCGTCTTGTTTGCGATACAATGTATAAATTATCGCGACCTAAATTTTGATGCTCTTAAGTCCCGGGGACTTAATCCCTGGGACAACGGAATCATTCGCTACCTGAATAAATAACGACACGCGACGTGAACGTTCTGAAGGGAATGGCGTGAAACTTATCGATATCGTGCTCTTGTATCCCTATCACGCGTTTCTGTGTGTTATCTCTCGTTTTTTAATCCGCTTCGTAGTTTGTTTCGTACTCAAATCAGTCGGAATATTGCAACTTCGTATCGATAAATCGTCGCGTGCACACATTCGCCGACGGTCGTTAATATTAATACGTTACAAAGGAGGGAGCTGCCGCGCAATTAACACGTTCCTTAGATTATTCTCGCCGTATCAAGAGAACGAACGACGACGGCAACTTTACAGGCAATGTTATTTTCATCCCTGTAACTTAACGTCACCCCCTTATCGCGTCGACCGTTAAGCTGGCCGCTGGTATTCCATTGTTATTGCCGTCCATCCACCACCCATCCTCGCCTTTGCTCCGGTCATTAGCGTGATCGACAGTGCCATTATTTCCCTTTGTCCGTTCTCTCGCCGCGCGAGCATAATTAGTATTGCGTAAATCTTACGACGCGCGCGCGAGCGTGAATTCTTTTTCTTCTTCGTATCCCATTTCGCGCCGTCGAAGCATTCGTCATTCGGACTTATTACGAAATGCAGATAAAGAGTTTACGTAATGAAAGTGCAGGAGAATTCTTTGGATTGCAGGGCAATATGGTCCGCGGCTCGACAAATAGATATATAGAAATATAAAAATATTTCGCACAAAAAGAGATGTGTATAAAACGTGCATTGTTTTGGACCACCGTAAAATTTTCGATAGATGCAACATTTTTTTGCTGTAGGTCGATACTCTCAATTAAAAACCACCGACCAACCAACGCGAGTCGACGATTCGCTATCGCGAGAACGGTTATTCGATGGCTCGCACGTGGCACTGTATAGCAAATTGATCATAACGAGGTTTAATTAAAAAAGACAACGCTGGCTATTGAACGCGATTACTCACGAGCGTTTCATTTTTCCACACCATAAAAGCGGCCGCTGTGCCATCGGCGATGACCCGAAATCAGTAATCGATTACATATACATGTATAAAGCTTTGAAATTCAAGTGCGGTGTTGAAATATTTGAGGTATTTTTTAGTTATATTGAATAAAACGCAATTCACATGCAAATAGAAAGCCATATAAGAGACAGAAGAGAGAGAAAGAGTAAAATAATAAAAAGATAATGGCAATATTGTGTTATATATCATAATTATAAGAATTATAAAAAGAATTTCTTTAATAATATTAATCTAAACGAATCGATATATTAAAGATTTAAAATAACATTAAAATAAAATTTTTTTTGCAATTAAGATATAATTTACATAAAATATTGCTGCTTCAAAAAAAAGAATAATATATAAATTTTCAAAATATTAGATAGATGTATACAAGTACATCAGTTGTTAAGATATAAGTATAATAGCTGTAAATTATAATACGCGAATTTTTATAATACGAACAACGTAAGTCTGTCAAAAAATGACAAATTATTCGTCTGTGTCATAAGACACATAAAAAACTATTTTACAGATGCAATATATTTAGATATTTATATGTAATAAGCGATATAATAGCCATTTTCAACACTGAGGATTATCTCAGTCTTATGACGTAAGTGCTCAGGGAGTGGATCAAGTGATATGAGTATATTTCCTTCGTCAAATAACGAAGGAAAAAGAAAAATCCTTCTCTAAAAAAGATATGTAAAGTCGATACTCACATATATTGAAGTTTATTGTTGTCGCTTTTCCACGATGCTCATTGACTGTCAAGATTCGTGTTGTGTGTTATATTCGTAGCATCGAAAGGCTGTCATCGCGAGGGTTAGCAGTTTGATAGTCTGTGTTCAAAATAAAATTAAATAAAATAATATTAGTTTTAAATAATATGTTATAATACTTTAAACTCGATTAATATTTTTGACAGTTATCAGCTGATTTCTGTCAAAAAATATTAATCGCGGATAAAGTATTATAACATATTATTTCAAACATATTATTTTATTTTATTTTGAACAGACTGTTAAACTACTGACCCTCGCGATGACAGCCTCTCGATGCTACGAACATAACGCACAATGCGAATCGAAACAGTCAATCAGCATTGCGGAAAAGATGCAACAATACTCGCGAGAATCGACTTAACGTGCCTTTTTTAGAAAGAAAATGTTATAATATTTTTAATTCGATTAATATTTTTGACAATTATCAGAGCTGATTTTTGTCAAAAAATATTAATCGCAGATAATATATTATAACATATTATTTAAAACATATGTTACTATTTTAATATTTCCAACATATTGTATATACCCCCATTACCGCTATAGAAATATTATAAAATAAATAATTTCTCACTCACCAATACTTTACACGGCACTTCCGACACGACGCGTGAATCGCACTGTGTATCGCAATGCTACCTGTAACAAATAAAATACATACATATATTAGAATCTTATTATTTCGCATTATAACATACACAATATAAATATGTAAGCTAGAGTTAACGATAGATATATCCACGGATCGCAACACATTCGTGCGCGCAAAAGCAGATTAAGTTGGGTTATGTAGGCAAGAGATTTTGCGTCAAATTTTTCGCGAAATATGCGTTTCAAACAATTACGACTACATATTAACGTTGAAATTATGATATGCGATTGACAAATATTACAATACAAAGGTTAGAAATCGTTTCTAACGATTATGCTTACTAATTAATCACAGTGGGACGCAGCTCCAACTGCCTGATACTCGCGGCGTTTCGGTAATGGCCGAGGCTACAAACATCGGCAACTTCATTCTAATAGCGCGCGCGCGACCGCGCGATACTATATACGTGACTTAATATTAATAATTAATTAAAACTCGAAAGAGATTCGTTCGAAAGATATAGCTTTAGAAAGAAAAAATATTAATCGAGAATAAGGTATTATAACATATTATTTACAACATATTACTATTTTATAACTTTTACCATATTATTATTTTAAAATTTAATTAGCAAATTATAACATACACAATATAAATATAAATATGTAAGCTAGAATATTTAATTAACAAATTTTCGCTTTATTAATATTTTTTGACAGAAATCAGCTGATTAAAGCGTTAATTTGTTAATTAATTTTAAAAATAATACTATGTTATAAAAATTAAAATAATAATGTGTTTTAAATAATATGTTATAATACTTTAAACTCGTTTAATATTTTTGACAGTTATCAGCTGATTTCTGTCAAAAAATATTAATCAAAAATAAGGTATTATAACATATTATTTATAAATTAAATTAAATTAAAAGTCGTTCACTCAAAGGCTCATAAAAATTAAACTTAAACTATAAACAAATAAAGGGCTAAGAGCCAATGCTGGATATTCGTGCGATTTACATTTATTATAATAAAATTGAACCTACGTTTTGACCTACATTAAGCCGGGTACTCACTATAGCCTGCAACGTGCAACGCAACGGTTGCTGTAACCTAAAGAGTATTGTTAAACTCGAGTTTAAGACGTACTCATTAGGTTACAGCAACCGTTGCGTTGCACGTTGCAGGCCATAGTGAGTACCCGGCTTTAGGCCATCTTCAGCAATACAAAGTGTTTAGTAAAAGAGTTGGTAACCAAAACCACACTTCCGCAACATTAAAAAAATGTACGGAAGACAGGGTGTTAATGTAGGTCGAAACGTTCTTGGAAATTTGACATCTGAAGATCCTGCCAGAGAAATGTCGAATTATATCACGTTCGAAGCATTTCTGTCAGATTACTCGTGCATTAAATATAATTGTGTAAGCTGATAATACAGTAGCGTAAAATAGTAATAATCGTGATACTCTTGAATGCAGCGAATTGAAGAAGAGGAGAATCGATGAACAAAACGAGTCGGTTTTAATTGCGCGTAGCAAGTTAACAAAATATCGCGGGAATAATCGCGGGGATAATCGCGGGGCGCCGTTTGCTGCGAGAACGGGGGCTTACAATTTCCGCTCGAATGACGGGACTTTCGTACGTCAGGAAGATGTTCTAAAACTATCCAGGACACGCCGGAAGGCTCCTGAAATAAGGTATCGCCGGCGACGTGGCGGGGGCGGACGACGATAACGGTAGAAGAGTCGGGGGGTTGGAAGAGGGCTCCCGAAGCGGGCTGGCGCGAGGGCAGGGGGGCAAGGAATGTAATCACAGGATTCCCCCGCGATCCTTCGGGACGTCGGTAGCCATCTTGGATTCTTAGCAAGGTTTCCTCCGGCTTATATATATCGTTCATTAGGCGTTGACAGTGACAGCAGCGGCGGCTTCTATTTCTGGGCTCGCTCTCGCCTGGGTTCTCCTCACGATCCGCTTACGCTCTCGAAATCGCTTGCCGGACCGAGAGCACGCCATGGAAATGGCCGCCGTCGGCTTGAAATAAGTGTGGCAAGGTGACGGGGTTAAGGTAAGTTTCCTGTTACACGTGGCCAGTATATGAGCCCGGCGTAAACTCGCGTCGTGTTCGCTGCACCAGACGTGCACGATGTTTAAGTGCGGCTCTGCCGCTGCAAGCCGCCTGGAATCGAGCATTTATGCAGCAAAATCGGTTCTTTCTCTCTCTCTCTCGCAAGAGATGCTGCGACACTTTATGTCCGTTTTCTGCAGAGCTTTCTATACACGATATTACGACTTAAGTTGGATACTGACGATTAATTTTCTACGTTGAATGTAAGTAGATTGCAGGGACATACAGGAAATTTTCTATTAATCCTTATTTATTATTCATCTAGCCTTTATTCGAATCTACCAAGTTTGTCATCTCCTTCATCCACACACAAATACGACTTGAATATATTTAAAAGAATACAAAGATTATTTTTCTCGGTTAACGAAAATTCAAACAAGAGTATTGCTTTCGGCAAATAAATTTCTCTTACGTTTATCTGATACAATTAATATTGATAATGATATTGGTAATTTATATAGTAGATGAACAAAAAGAAATTTACAAAAATACACCGATAGGAGAGTAAGTGTATAATTAATATAATTAATTGTTATTCATTATCCGCGGTTGATTACTGTCCCAGGCAAGACGGATCGACTGGCATTAGCTCTCAGCTAAGACGCGTTTCCAGATATCTCCTAACGAACGCTCTAACCAGATAACAAGTATGCGGTACGATCTCTCTTTATATCGTTTTTAATCAATTCCCGTGCAAGAACGAGGTGCGGCGCGGATTAACGTTTTAATAAGCGACACCTTGATAAGATCGTTAATTTAAATAGAGTTCATTTAGAGATGGGGGGAACATGCCTCTTGTAATATTTTTCGAAACGAATAATTTTCAGCGAATCAACGTTTTTATTAATTAAAACGGCGCGCGACTCGCGACAAATTGTCTCGATTAAAAGCCGTTCGCCGACGTAACGATCGTAGAAGCGCGCTGCGCGAAGAATAATCGCCCGTGCGGTAGCGGGAGATTTGTTTATCAGCTTATCGGTCGTCCGTTTTCTGCCCGCCGTAACTTATATTGTAAACCGAAACCGGTTCGGAATACCCGGCCCGGAATGCCCGGCCCGGAATGCCCGCCGGACAATCCGGATGAAGTTGCATTCTCGGGTGCATCGGTGCATAACACGCTGAGTGAGGCTCGATCATCGTTATGTCGGTGCGACGTTGCATAAATATCGAAAGCGCGCGATGGACACCATCCGATGGACCGGGGAAAAGAAGAGAGTTCCTCCCTTCGGTCGGGATGGACATATAGAAAATTGAGGCCCCCGTAAAATTCATGACCGGACGGCACCTGCAATTAAACGCGCCGTACACCGGCTGTCTGCATCATCTTGTCCGCCGGTGATATTATAATTGAAACGGAATAAATTTAATTATCGCCGACGCGATAGATTAATGTTCCTCCATCGGGCATCGGCGGCTGGGATAAATAACGTTAATTATGCGCATGACGTGACATGTCGGAAGCCCCCCCCAAAAATAAAAATCGTAAGCTTTTTTTCTTTTCGAGATGAAATGTCGCATTCTCCGAGTATGGTCTTAATAAAATCGATCGGGACGAAGAAGCTGGCGATTTCGCGTATAAACGCGGTTATTTTATTCCACGGAAAAGTAGCGCCCGTGGTTTTCGATTAAGGGGTATAAGAGGTACCGAAAGTAAAGCGCGTCCCTCGCATATTCTCGCCGAATATCCCGAAAGACGGCGACGACGACGACAGGAGAAAAAAGATGTTCCTCGTAAAGAAGCGCGCAGATATGCATGGGAATTGCATGCGGGGAAGAAAGGTAAAGGGCGCGAGAAAGAGAGAAGAGAAGCGAGACAGAAAAAGGGAGCGAGAAAGGGAAAGAATAGTCCTCGCTCTTCTTCGCCACCCTTCCACGGGAACCGAAACGACCTGGATGCTTGCACGCTAAAACGGTGTGCCCGGCCTCATAACTCGAGGATTTTTGTCGCCGGCTTTAGTCGCAGCTTTACGCGGCAACCTTAAAATTTCCTCGCTTAACGAAGAACCCCGAGGGGATGATCTGTGGCGAGTGCCTGGCGCGACAACACAAGAGCAATTTTATTCCGACCAGGTATTACCTAGCTAGCACCGGGGTAGTGCGCGGGTGAGCCCCGGTGTTTGGGAGGTTCGCAAAAAATAGTGCCGCTCTCTTTTTCTCTTCCTTTCTCTCTCTTCATATACACACGCATCGCATATTTCTCGTTTGCGCACAGACGCGGACGGACGTTGTATCAGCGTGCACCATCGCCCCGCGAATGCTTGAGCCGCGATAAATTATTAGCGCAATAATTGCGCGTCGTAAAGCGCACTTCTTTTCCGGCGTTAACGAAGCTGCGCGGATAGCACCATTGCCGTTCGTTACGTCTCCGTACAATTAGTGTACCTACGTGCGAACTTATTCCTGCATCGAGGATGCAAGGATGATCGCGATATCGCCGACGAAATATACAGCAACGACTACTATTCTAATACTGATGCGGCAGCGGGTGGCTCTTCCAATGCGTTTGCGCAACGAAATGTTCCGTTTACATCGGTCTCGCGCGATGATTCACGGAGAAATTAATTTACACTTTGAATGACGGGAATGGATGGCATCCACCACCACTTGCTCGTGCATCTCGAATGAGTAAATTATCAATTCCTATCGCGATCATAAACTGTCATAGCCGCACGATTGCCCTTCTCTCGTCTCTCTTGTCTCTCCCTAACGAAGCAACGAAAGATTCAACGCGCAGAAACGAGCGCGATATGTTTATGCAGATACGTCGTGTAAACTACGTGTGTATTCACAGACAACAATGTAAATCGCGATAAGATATATACGGCAAAAACTCTCGATGCTAATTTGACTAACATAGAGCGATGGTTTCCATTCGAGTGAAAAATGCCGCCGTGCGAGAGTTGAAAAATAGCATTCTACATTATTCTGAATTATTAAATGAATGGATGAAATTATAATTAATTTTTATTTATAGAATTTTATGAAGGTTGCAATTACTCGAGAATGTGATGTGTCTCTTTGTTTCGTAAATAAACAATAAAAGTTACTTTGTTATTTCCTGCAATTTTGTTATTATATATTAAATTATATTATATATATTATATTATTATTTTTTGATTGCAATATTTTCAAGAAAAATTATATTGCAAAATATCAGTTTCTTATTATACAGAAATGGGTATGTTATTCTTTAAGTATACTTGATTTTATTACAGATATAAGGAGAACGAACGTTATAAATCAGACAAATGAAAAATTATGTACTCAATTATCTTCATAATTATAAAGTTCTTCAAATGAATTTATAAATTTAAATATAAATAGATTTTATCCAACTTTGTCTCGATATGAAATAATATAGCTAATCAGATGCTATCATGCGCTATATATACATCTGTCTTATAATATACTCGTATTATATATGCACATATACACGTTGAAACTTGTAGCGATAATTATCGTGAGGTGTGCGAGGAAGCGCAAAATGACAAGATCGCGTGGCCATCTTGTTTGCGATAATCTTAACACTTAGAAAGAGTCATGTGGACGATTATATATAAATAATTGTTTGTTCCCTACATACATATTTTCTAGAAATAAAAATAAAAATTCTCTCTTCATGTTCAGGCATTTGCCCAATCGATAATTAGACTTTCGCAGTAGAATTTTTAATAACGTTGCGGCTGTATCCGTAATCATGATTACTTCAATACGCGATCAGGTGTATCGATCAGACACGAGTCACATCGAAGACATATATATTTGGCAGACAGATGAATGAATGTCTCGAAGCTTCACCGCGCGAATAAAATTAACCCGGATGGCGCGCCTAAGTAGACAGCATTATCCCGAGCGCGGCGATTCATAACCATAACGAGATTAGCCAGGTTCAACCCTTCGCCGCGAGACTTATTGTTTACACTTCCCTCCTTATTCTACGCCTGCAAGATTCCCCGGCTACCGTACTCCCGATAATCTTGCTCGCCACTTTCCCGTTTCCCCTCTCGCGAGTGGAAAGTCCAATTATAATTCATTGAACACTCTTTCCCTTCCCGTAACGCGTTGTATATCGCGCTGAAAAATTAAATCTAAGCTATTACATTATATGGAACGTAACGATGAAAAATGGTCTTGCCTTTTTCACATTTCCTACATTTATTCTCTGCTGTATTACGGTAGGGTGAAAATCATGATCGATCCTACCAACGCAATCAATGTATGCGCGATACGAGGTATCGGTACGAGAAAACAATCTTTGGCTGATTATATCACAAAGCGGCCAGAATCGATTTTCTTTCGATAATTACCGTATACACTGGCGCGCGAGCGTAAAAAGGGAGAGAATAAACGGAGAGAAATGGCAGATGCGAAAAAGACTTGCGGCCGCGGTGAGCTAAAGGCGAACCCACGAGGAGGAGAGGAGCCGTTCTCGAGCCTAACGTTAATTAGTTTCGCCTGAGTTAATGACTTTTTCCCTCCTAATCAGGTAATTCCGTATCTCTTTAAAATAATCTCGCCGCCCGTCCGCTAATGAAATTCTGAACTCGTTACTTACACTCGCGGCACCTCCACCCACCTCCCTTTCCACCGACCCTTACGTTTCTCCCTTTCCTTCCCTTCCTACGGGAATGAAGGGTACGCGAGACGAAAAAGATGCGTAGCATCTGCTCCAAGTTTATGTTTGCCTTCTTTCACAAAACATGTAATAAATATTTAGAAATAAGATTATTTGCGTGTTAAAATTTTAATGCAACTATGCGAAAGCTATATGAAAGCTGTATGTGTATGCATGTATATACGTTACATATAATAGAAGTAACATTTAAATAGCACATGGAGGCATGAAAATATCAGCAATATATTAAAACATATTTGCGTTAAACAAATGGAAGAAAAAATACGTTTATAGATGCAAATCCGTACGTCACACGGGGAAAGCAGGGTATCTACGTTTCGGCGCAGGAACGACGTATTTACAATACCAATAAAATAACGCGTCGAATTTCAGGGACAGGAGATCGCGCTGGGTGCGAGGCTCAAGTTTTCCAACGATGAAGATTCATCGCGCGCGAAGACGAGGCCCAAGGAGGCTCGTCGAGACGTCAATGTGAAACATCACCGTGGCACCCCACAAATAGAACCGACGGGATTTCGTTGCCGCGTGCTCGAAATACGCGTGTCACTCGCGTCGACGTTTACAATCCTCCTCTTCACGGCAGCGACGTCTTTAGTCGCTCTTTTCTCTTCCTAACAACGCTTTCGGCCACGCACGCATAGACATTCGTCGCGCTAAAATGATCCACGTTCCAAAAATTTAGAAAAAAAATCAACCCCTCTAATAGGCACAGAATTGTTCGATTTCAGTTTATCTGTATAAAAATTTGAGTCGCGCACGAATCATGATTTACATTTGTGCAGATCTCATGAAAAATCAGTTTCAAGAACATCGAGGTAGGCTTTGCACGTGCAATATTAATGGTTATCGATTACGTGTTAGTTTTACAAAGGCGACATCAAATTATTGAATATTATTAATTGATTTGTGAAAAAATGCTAGCCTAAGAGAAGCATCGTCAGAATTATACATATCTATTTCGGAATTAATTATCCCCCTGCAATTGAAGTAGCTTCATGACAGGCTAGACGTAATGAGAGACGTAAAAAGATACGAAGCAGTAACTCGTAGTCCCCGCACTCACGGGAAAGAAAACGAATGAGGCCGCGAGAGAGGAAGGGAAGGAACGACACACCGTCGAAGGAAGAGAGGAGCGGAATTCAACAACGAATTCCGGAATTCCGTGCGGCGTCGCGGGATAGAAGCACGCCCGCGCATGCACGTACAAACGTACGAGGACGCGTCCCGAATAACCGTTTACCGTTGAGCTTAGGAATGTTACGAACCGCCACGGGCTTGCAAATTGTTCTCACGTTGCGCGTCCTCCGCCCCCGCCTCATCCCAGCTACTCTCTCTCCTCCGCACAGCCGTTGTCAAGAAATTTCCCAGGGGTTCCCTACCCCCGTAGCGCCCACCGGCATACTGAACGAGCGTGCAGATATCTGGCATTCACATATTCGCGACGAATTCACATATATTAGCTTCCGTGTTCGTTCGCGCGAGCTATGAATCTCTCACGGATCAGCTGTTCGCGAGAGATTCGAGGCGTCTTTTACCGATTACGTTTGAGAACGTCGTTCTACGGCTAATCCCTCGTCTCATTAATCATCGTCCGTCATTCGCAATCAGCTACAAACTTATCCAGCTATTTTTATTACATTTTATATTCTATCGAGATGTCTATTTTATTGAGATTCTTCTTTCGGAGAAAGAAGAGTGAAGAAACGTAGATAATTTTTATACATGTATATATGTATGCTGAAACTCAAACTCTCTGCATTACGTAATAAATGCGAGACGACATAAGCAATTACAAGCGATTAACGAGTAGTCGATATAATTAATACTGGACGCGCATTTCGAATGCCAGATGTCTATCTCCGTCCAGCATGAGCGCGCGATATAACGGATTGTCTGGTCGCCGAGAAGTTAGTGGCCGCTGTCTAAATGGTTGAAAAGCTTATATAGGCAGCCTGGATTGCCATTCGGTCGTCCATGGTCAGCTAATCGAGGGGGGGAGTTGGATGGGGAAAGGGGGGAGAATTAGATGAATATCTTACCTGGAAATCGAGACCGGGAGCCCGATACTCTCGACCGCGAGTGAAGGAAGGTCCGCGGGCGAGAGGCAGACGGAAACGGCAAAAGAGAAATGGATGAAGGAGGAGAGGAGTCTTCGTCCCGTAATATAGTGGCCGGTCCGATCGCAATAACTTACTTTGAATAAATGAAACGCCGCCCCGACGGTTCTGAACGCGAGTCAGGTTTCCGCCGTGGAAGCGGCAGCGGTCCCTCAACAGGACAATGCCTAAGCGTTCGCCAAAGTAAACGACGACGACGACAACGATGTCGCGAACGACGACGTCGGATTCTGGCGGTTTTAGCTGTCAGCCTCGCTCTAGTCTAATCTTCGGCCCGACATTCCTCTTAATCTAAGGAACGCGGTACGTGTTTCGACGCATCTGCTGTTTCTCGCGGTAAGATTTTACTACGCTTCGGGGACAAAATTCGCGCATCCGTGGATATATTCCAGAAATTCCGGCATTTTTTTACCAAAGTAATTTTAGCTTCGCTAAAAGTTCGAAGAATAAACTGGTAATTGTCACGAGAATACGCGATAAAGATACGTTATTCTTTAATATTGTTATTGCTACGTAACGCGCGCTAAATAAAGTCAAGAACGGAAGCACGAGCTTCGCGTAATCGATTACCTTGCGCCCGAGCCCTCTGTCGAAACGTAGCGTAATAGCGTTTGGGGGTTTTGTTGGCGAACGTGTAGAGGCTGTGCCTGCCAAAGTAGTAACAGACTGCGCGGGTCCTCGCGTTGCCGGAATTTACGAGACAGCCGGGCCATCTTTTAAGGGAAGCAACGCGGAGGATTTTCAGCCATTGTATCGGCCGTGAGGCTGCTCTTTGATAAGTCAGTGGCTGACTAACGAAGCCTAAAGGGAGTTCGACGCTCTATTCAGCCTTTCGACTCTTGCACTGTCTTTGAAACACGTCTCGCGACCTGTCCGTCGTTTCAGCTTCTACTTCAACTTTCAAATCGAACTTGTCCAGGGATCATTGACCCTTGCTCTTTGATCCTTAACGGGCAATTACCGGTTTCGCGACATTAACCATATCGTTAATCTCTTCTTCTACTGCTTGTATAGCTTCATACGCGCTTCATACCGTTCTTAAATAATCCATTAGACGCGCGGATCTTCGAAAATCTATTAAAAGCGATGATAATTAAAACAAACGCCCTTCTCGTTCGCTTATGTCGAATTTAATCCCGCTGCCTTTTCGCGCCAGAAAAGTTCACTCGGTAAATTAAACGACGCCGTTGGCTATTGTGTATATTGTATTGTATATATGATTTTTTCCACAGAGAAGTTCTCGTCGGACGGCGATTCTCTTCATTTCGCGTTGGCCGCGAGCAACGTGCCGGGAGAAACATTGCTCGTGTATCGTTATTAAATCAATCTCTTCGTAAATAATCGTTTCGTTACAAAAGATTAAAGTTCGGATAAAGCGCAAAAAGTAATTGAAGTAGACGCCCCGCTAGACGCGCCGCGCTACATTGAATTTAATCGGTATGCCATTATCTGAATTGCTATTCCGCGGTCCGCATCCGTTTAATATAGAAATTAAACGAATTCTGCTACACGTTGCAAAAACACATCGTGTGCGCTAGCTTCTCTCCCTCTTTTTTTTTTTTTTATTTCGCCGGTCGCATGCGAGAGAAGCCCGCTTTAGCGTTTATTAAATTCGCCGTAAATAATGCTTTTTTCCCCTCCCCCTAGAAGGGGGATAAAAGCTCGACAAAGCGGCATAAAGTGATCCGGAGCGGCCGCCTTTCCTGTGTCGCGATACCGATCGCGGGGTGCTCGCGAAAATTGAAACGTCTAATCGAAATTTCAAACGGTTCGATCCGGGGGGACGCGACCGCGCGGGACTTCTCAGCCCCGCGTTATATAAAGGATCGCCAACGTTTTAATAACACTCGCGCGAATCGCTTTAAATCCTCATCGACCCTCCGGATCGTCTCGGATTTTTGCGCCGACAGGCCCGTAGCCACGAGCTATACGCGCGCGCGAGAGACGTTATTCCGACGGTTATTAAATCAGGTCCGTCGTAAATAACGCGTACCCCGCTCCGTACCCTGCCTTCGTCGCCCCATCGCTTCGCTTCGTCGTTTCGCGTCCGTCTATCTATCTGTGCCTCGCTCTTTATCTGTATCAATAATCGTGCAGTAAACCCGCTCTCGTTCGTTTCGTCGCTAATTATTTTAATTGGCCGGCGCACATTCAAAAGAGATACCTAGAAGGAAGAGGCACCCAGAGGCGACTTCGCCGACTACGACTGCTTCGATTACCGATCGTGTCTGTACCCCGTCCTCTCTTTCACCCTCTCTATCTCGCTGCCTCCGAGCATCTCGCTCTCGCTGCCTTTCGTTAGATTTTTATTTTTGCCCTCCCCATCTCCCTTTTCCCCCCTCGCTCTCGTTAGCATATTGATTGGCGATGACGGGACCGCGCGGTGGTGGGCCTCGCTTGAGAAAATTAAAAGGAATTGCGAATTAATATTGCCGATACGTCGCGAACGCACCTCTCATTTAACGTAATCAACGACGGTGGAACTGGCATTGACTTTGTTGTTGCTTTACAAACTGCACGACATAGGTAGGTGGAAATTACGCGGCAATTCGAAGCGCGCATTAAAATTGCGAGATGATAGATTTCGATCGCAACGGACGCTCATACGCATTGAGACAATTTATCTTTGAGAGATGTAGCCGTAGGAAGATATTTGGATGACGGTGTCGATTCGAGAGTTTACGATGAAAATTGCAAAACGCAATCAGCGGGACATCATAATTACGAACCGACGAGACGGATCATCGTTATTAGCAGGTCCAACCGAATAGTTTCGTTGTCGTGTATTATAGAGTAATTTTACAGTAGTAAACTCACAGATTAAAAGGCAACGTGTTATTTCGTCGAATCTGACCGTGTTGAAATCGTAACTCGCTGAAGGCAATCCAGAAACAGCCATACTTTAGTGTGTATCTTTTCGTATTTCAGCCTCGAAATATGGAAGAGAGGAAGGGAAACAAAGTTATCGCGCATAAAATCGAAAAGTCTCCGTGTCTCAAAAAATAAAGAGCAAATACGGTAACTTTTCGAGGAAACTGAAGCTAATAATTTATGCAGTGTGACTTAAATATATTAAATATCTCACATATATCAATATATAAAACATATATGTATATAAAACTTATGTAAAAAAAATATATAAAACATATATAAATATATAAAACAAAGAGCACAAAATCTATCAAATTTTAAATAGAAATATCTTGTAAAATATAATATTTCAATAAGATATTTTTATTTAAATTTATTTTATAGATTTTGTTCTCCTTGTTTAAAAGAGAGAGTTATCAAGATTACAAGAGTAGTCAAGATTTTAGCTGCTTGATCAGCTGACATTGTGGTCTTAGTGAAACGGAGCGCGCATGATTGATCGACACGAGTGTGTCAGTGCGTGGTGTCGGCTCATTACGAACGCGCGTGTCTCTAAACCTCTGACGGCGAGGGGCTCAAATATTTTAGAATGATCTGCGAGAGTCGACCGCGTATGCTGGCACGGTAACCCTGCCCGGTATCGCGTTCAATCTCTTGGCGCAAACGTCTCAACTGGCGGCGCGCATAAATCTTGGTTCACCACCGATGTGAAGAGACGGACGGGGAGAACGAGAAAAAAAAAGACGATTCACAGTGGACAGAGAAAAGAGCGGACGCGGGGAAGAGCAGCTTGCGCTGCGACGCGAAGAGGAACGAAGGGTGCGCCGGGAACGAAAGGAGAAACAATCGGCCGATCACATGGGTGACGGAAGACGGTGATCGGTCGCACGAGAGCCGGAGAGACAGAAGTCTTATCTTACGAGGATAGCCAATGCCACGGGAGCGGCGAAACCGATTCACAAAGCCAGAAGCTCCGCCTACGATGGACGTCGAGCTCATTCTTCGTCCTCTACGTCCTTCTCTTCAACGTTGCTGCCTCGACGGCGGCACGATCGGACGGACCGGATGCCACAATCCGTTGTTGTTCTCGTACTCCTTCACCCCCGGCCGTTTTGCATCTACGCGTCCCCCTATTAATGTGTGCACCTTCCTTGTTCCGGTGGATGAGAGATCACTCGCTCTTTCTCTTCTCCATTCGTGTCAATTAATGTCCTATCGGGTAACGTTTGCGTTGGCTACCTTCTCCATAACGTTTCTCTCCTACGTGTCTTCCTCTTCCCCTCTCTATCCCTCATCTTATCCCGTTCCCCGTCTGCCGGGGTGGATTGATCGATGGCTCGAGCTGTTGCGATGAATTGGGTCCCGTCGCCGCCGTATTTTTTGGACTCTACCCTTCTCCATCCTTCTCAAGAGCTCACATTCGACTCTGCAGGTTGCCACAGTCGCTACCGGCAGCGACCGCACCGTTTCTGATGAGACAGCCTGACGCGTCGTGTAAATAGTCTCAAGATATGAGAAAGAACAAAGGTCTTTTCACGATAACGCGTGTCTCAGTCCAATTAGCGGCATTGTTGACATCCCGACGCTGGCAATTCTTGAGATTAATCGATCACGTTAAGATTATTTAATAAGATTATTTAATTTTTATAGACTTTTCTCGATTCAAGATACTGAAATATATTTCAAAAATTTATGCCGCTTGTGAGCTCTCTCGCAGTAGTCTCAATTACATTGCAATTTGCATTTCAAGATATCATAAACAGAGATTCTCTATGAGTGCGGTCGCGCCAAGCATGGGAGTGTGACGAACGTTACAACGGTGTGAAAAAAGTTGTCCAAGCTCCTGGGAAGACTGAGAGGCAGCTATCAGGTAGCCGCCGCCCGCGGCACGGATTCCAGAATGGTACACTTTCGCGGATAAAACCGGGCTAATGAGGCAGTTCGGCTGCGTCAGGGAGCGCCGGTTATATTTTTCTCTGACGCATCGAGCGCTTGTCCACCTGTCCGTCCATCCATCCGTTCCGACTCTTCATGGTCGATCGGAGGTAGACATCCGGTAACCGAGTACCAAAGGAGAAAGAGAGAAAGACACCGTGGCGGAACATAGCGAGGAGAAGATTGACGTGGCACGGTGTCCCGCTTGACAAGAATGTGACAAGAACCAAACTGACTTCGCTCTCTCTTTCTCTCGTCGGTTCCGCTTCGCTCTCATCGACGTAGGCGAAACCTTGATGCCGAAACCCCGCTCGTTCTTCTTATTACCTTAGCTCCCTCCGCGGGGAAAAAGAAGATCGACGAGCCTCTCATAGATCGTCGGGGAGAACACTATACGTTAGATCATTTATTAGTTTACCCACGGGAGTCGTAATCGCATCCCGTGAGTGATTCATGATCGTCGAATGAAATCGAATAAAACGAGACTAATATCCGTAGTCGGTGTAATTTGCTAATATGAATTAGTAACGATATCGAGTTTGTCGTCCGGAAATCGATCGCATTTCGCGGTGACGTTTATGATTTAGATATTAGACGCCAAAAAAAAAAAAAAAAAAAAAAACAAAAACGTCGGTGGACTCTGAGATGGAGAACATACAAGAGCCGGCAAGTGTCGACGAAGAAAAACCGTGTTGTCCAGGTGTAATGCGCATTGTTGACCACCCGCGGTGTCGCGGCAAGCGGATCGTTTTGCCGGTTTTTCTCGGTTATTAAGAAACCATCAATCTTACTTGGCGATTCGATCGGACAATGTCGCGCCGCGGGATACTGCTCGTGTTCAGCGCGATCGTTCGTTGCCCTTCATCTCGTTACGATCATCCTCGGCTTTTCCACTTATCGACATGGCCGACCAATTACACACTCATTCCCGCATTTATTTGCTTTCTCTGTCGTCGCATTTATATACTCGTTCTATTTTTCTTCTCGACTATTTTCATGACGAAGAAGTGAGAAAAAAGGTAAGATGCTGATGTAGCGTTTATTTTTAATTTGAATTTTAATTATATATGAATACGCAGCGCGCGCGTATATCGAGTAAATCAAATATTTTTCTCGAAGGAAAGAATAACAAAGAATTTAACCATTGAGATATGTGATGGGAATCTATCATTCTCGACGCGGAGGTCCATCCAGAACCTGTCTGAAATCCTCGCCAACGAAACAGTCTCTGAACCATCCATTGATGGACGTGCAATCTTTGTCGAACACAGGCGGCTGTCGATTCGAATGTTTTATCTTGAATAAAAGGACGCGAAATATTCACGAATATTTTAAGTATATTTTTTTAAATGTTTCATAAGTGAATACCTTACGATATATTTATATTTACGATAATTTATATTTATAAAAAAATCAAGGCTGGTAACAGCCGCTGTTAACAGCCTATTCTGAATATTCGTTAGACGACGAAAACTTATTGACTCTTTAATCATTCTGCGGTATAATAATAAGAATAATAATTCGCTAATAATACGCGTATCACGTATCCGAAAAAGCGCGTCGATGTATTAGTACGGAGTATGTTAATAAATTCAGCGAACGAGACGAATGATGAGAATTCGTCATTCTCGACGAGGAGAAGCCTGCACTTGGGGCCCCCTGACCGGCAGAGAGATGAGGTCTCCGATCCCTCCGGTGTCAGTTCCTCGACGTACGATTCCTGTCCTACACACGGCGGCTGTCACTTTCAGTCATGTCACGCGTCAAGCGACTTTCGCCTTCGACTTGGCGCCGCTCTTCTCCGGCCTGCTCGTCGCTTTTTGGCATTGCCGGCCAATATCTATATAGAATTTCAGCTTTGACACTATGCGGGCCCTTTCGTGTTTCCATTACATTTCTTACATTTATAATAAATTATTTCTCCGCCCGATATTTACATGACTTTAAATTATCATATCAAACTGTGATAAAAATACTTAAAATAATTATGCCCCTCTTTATAATAAGATATTCGAAAGCAGAAAAATATAAAACAATGATTAAATTACGTTGATTTAGAGATTAATCAGTACACATGAGAAATTGGACAATATTTCTTTAGTTTTATTATAAATATCACGGTTGAAAATTAAGAAGAGACAGGAATCGGAATCGAGGTATTGACACGAGCTGACCAGCACTTCGGCATCCATTGAGACATCGCTATTCTTAATTGCGAGCCATGAACCGCGATCTCCTTCATCGTGCGCGGACGACCGGAGACGTTCGGGGCAAGACGATCGTAAATCGTCCTGGGCCAATGGGATGTGGTGAAGGTAGCATCCGGGGCCTTACGATCGGCGGCATTGGGCAAAGCGTCCGGTCTGCACCGGCACGTCCAATCCCTCGCGCTGTACCCTCGAAACGATTATCTTCGCGGCCTTAACTTGATCGCTCATGCTAATTTCATAACAACTACCCTCGCGCCAATGGGCGAGCATCGGCTCAAGGGACGAGTCAAGGCGATGAACGGATCCGTAGAGGGAAAGAGAGAGACGAGACCAAAAAGGCCCGGACAGGTCCACCTCTTCGGAGCAGAGGCAGCGAAAGGCGCCTGTTTTGCTCCGAAACGCGCAATCGGGTGTTATAGGTCCGAATCGTAAAATGGAGAGCTTATCCGAGGCTCTTAACTCAGGAATATAAGAGTTAAGCGCGGCAAGAATCGCCGCGGAAATCTTTTATAATATACTGCTAAGGGACCGCGCCAGATCGTCGTACACGTTGTCATCGCGGTTGGAAGTCGTGATCGTTTAAAATTAACTCGCGTACCGGGGATTTATCGGCCAGCATACGGTGTCACGCGAACTTATAACCAGGCGAAATCCACAACATGTGGAAGGAATAATACTGATAATGAAAATAAAAATAAATGCCGACAGCATCTCAAAAAATGTATTGATAATACTGTCAGATAAAAAGAGTTTTTCTGAAAATTCAAATCGAACGTTTCTATGTAAGATATTCGCTTTTCTTTGAAAAATCTATTTATCTAACAAAGAAAAATATTAAAATAAATAAACTATCGATAGTTTTGCTTTCTCTCGCGACTGGAATATTTTTTACAAATACAGAATTTAATGGAAATAGCGTGCAATGGATCGATAACTTTAGAGATAGATCAAATATAACATTAAAATGTAAGAAATAATTCTCGTCAAAATGAATTTGATTGTAATCAATTTTAAATTCTCACTATTGTACTAATTGCAATTTCTTATCGTGATCAGATAAATTTTTATCATGTAACTTTATTTCTTTCATGTTTTATTTACTGAAAAATCTGCACAGAATGGAAGATCTTTAGTGTGAAATTTCTTATTTAAGTTTGTAACAAATTACATATCTACAACAAGCAATCGTTTCACGATATAAAGCACTGCATGATGATATCTTTCACGTGCTAACAATAAGTGATATCGCGTTCTGTCATAGTCAGTGAGCTGCTGACGACGAGTAGCTCCAGAACTGCGTCATGTAATGTATAATGTGTAATGTATTAGTATAACGTGCACATAAACATAGTCAACTTCCGCATACATATACTGCGTATATAATATAGTATATATATATATAGAGAGAGAAAGAGAGAGAGATCGGTGAGCGCGGGTTAAAATTATTACCAATGTAAGGTCCCGCGAGAGGACAGGAGGAGGCGATGAGGCGCAATAATATTTCGCGTTCCGCAATTTTTTGCCCATCCGAGAAGGTACCCTTTCTCTGAGTTCATCGCCGAGTCGCCGCGGCTCGCCGGTGGCTCTCCCGGCTCAGCCGTGGGTATTAATTTCACGAGAGAAAGAGAGAAACGAAGGGAGAGATACGAGGTAAAGGAGGATGAAGCTGCTGAACGCGAGGGGTGAAGGGGTAGGAGAGGAAAGGGGGCAGGCGCGGCAGAACAAAACGACGTGGAAGACCATCTATGAGATGAGAAAATAATAATAAAGTAGAAATGAGCGAGCCGGTCCATAAATTGCTCCGCTCCTTGTTAATGGTCTGGGGGCCCGGGGCGACCTCAGCTAAACGTGGCCCGGTCTGACCCGGCTTGGACTCTCTCTTTCTCTTTTGCTCTCTTTCTCTCTCGGCCTTTCTTATTCTCTCCATCTCTCTTTTAGTCTTGGGCCCGGCCAGAGAGGATCTGGTCCGACCCGTTCGAGGTGCTCTTGGAAGGCTCATTTCTGTATTTAATGGACATCCCGAGATGCTCCCTACCTCCCCTTTCACCCCCCGTCCTCTTCCCTCCCATCCCACTAAATCTCTGAACTCCCGAGAGCTAGAAAGAGGGTACTAAAAGGGTCCAGAGGACACAAAGGATACACGTCGATGGTAGGTACTACCTGTGATTGGCGACCGGGCGTGGCTCTACCGACAGATATCCGCTCCTCTTTAAACGCGCTAAAGCCGAATGCGTGCTGAATGCAAGTTGCATTTCCAGTGCATTCACTTTCGAGATCGTTAGCGTCTTGATAATAAAATACAAATAATAAGCGGACAAAATGGAATATTGAAACCTAAGCTCATTTGCATAAGCGAATATTTTTCGAATATTATGTAAATCGCGCGCAGAAAAAAAGATTTTTTGATTATTAGTAGGTATACATATATCGCTCTATATTAGCGACTTCATCAAATTAATGTTACTGCTTGCTTGTTTTTGCAGTGGAATATTATTAATATGTGTACATATGCACTGAGAAAAAAATTGTTAACTTGACTGAATCGTTCAACTAAATTACTATTTTATTAATGAACATATACAAAGTATTTAAGTCAAATACACATTATGTTATATTTAATGTTGTATTTAATTTAAATATTTCTACACTGAATTTTCTTTTAGAATTTACCCTGAAAGTCATGCTAAACGTGGGACAATATGGTATGGAAAGAATTTTATGAGAATTTCTCTGATTAATATTTATCACAATAAAAATAATATCTATCACAATAAAATATAAAACATGTTTGATTAATTTTACTAAACTGCATGGTAAAATTAATCAAACATATTTTATATTTTATTGTAATACAAGATATTATTATTTTTATTGTGATAAATATTAATCAAAGAAATTCTCATAAAATTCTTTCCATACCATTTTGTTCCACGATTACCATGATTTTCAAAGTAAATTCTAAGAGAAAATTCTCTCCGTGTATATGTTCAATTAACAAAATATTTAGTTAACGATTTAGTCAAGTTAACAACTTTTTTTTCAGTGTGTAATTCCTTTCTAAAAAAAAGGCATATTACTGACATTGTTGTCGCTTTTCCGCGATGCTGATTGACTGTCTCGATTCGCGTTGTGCGTTATATTCCTAATATCGACCAGCAGTCATCGCGAGGGTTAGCAGTTTTACAGTTTGTCCATAATAAATTTAATAAAATAATAAATTATGTTTTAAATAATATGTTATAATACCTACTTTAAACTCGATTAATATTTTTGACAGTTATCAGCTGATTTCTGTCAAAAAATATTAATCGCGGATAAAGTATTGTAACTTGTAACATATTATATTATTTACAAAATATTATTTTAATTATAATAATATGTTGTAAATAATATAATAATTTAATATGTTATAATATATACTTTGTCCGCGATTATATTTTTTGATGACAGAAATTAGCTGACAACTGTCAAAAATATTAATCAAATTGAAAGTATTAAAACATATTATTATTTTATTTAATTTTATTTTGGACAAACTGTCGAACTGCTCCGATGACAACCCTGGCGATGACAGCCTCTCGATGCTATGAATATAACGCACAACACAAATCGAAGCAGATAATCAACATCGCAAAAAAGAGGCAACAATACTTGCGAGAATCGACTTAATATGCTTTTAGAAAGGGACTACAAAAACACAAGCGCGCACTGCCGTTCCTCGATTTTATGTTAAAAAGAATGATACGGAAATCAGCTGATAACAATCAAAAAATATTAATCGAGATTAAAGTACTGTAACATTTTATTTAAAACATATTATTATTTTAATTTTTATAACATAATATTAACAAATTATTATTTTAAAATTGAATTAACAAATTAAAACTTTAATCAGCTGATATATGTCAAAAAATATTAATAAAGTGCTAATTTGATAATTAAATTTTAAAATAATAATATGTTACTAATATTACAATAGTAATACGTTGTAAATAATATGCCTTAACTGCGATTAATATTTTTTGACAGAAAGAGCAACTGATAACTGTTAAAAATATTAATCGAGTTTAAAGAATTATAACATATTATTTAAAACATATTATTATTTACATTTTTATAACATTTTTATTTTAAAATTTAATTACCAAATTAATATCTCATTAATATTTTTTGACAGAAATCAGCTGATTAAAGCGTTAATTTGCTAATTAAATTTTAAAATAAGAATATGTTATAAAAATTAAAATAATATGTTTTAAATAATGTTATAATTCCTTAAACTCGATTAATATTTTTGACAGTTATCAGATGATTTCTGTCAAAAAATATTAATCGCACACAAGGCATTATAACATATTATTTATAACGTATTGCTATTTTAATTTTTATAACCTATTATTATTTTGAAATTTAATTAGCAGTTTAATGCTTTATTAATATTTTTTGACAGAAATCAGCTGATTAAAACGTTAATTTGTTAATTTCAATTTTAAAATAATAGTATGTAATAAAAATTATATAATAATGTTTTAAATAAAATGTTATAGTACTTTAAACTCGATTAATATTTTTTGACACAATTATCAGCTGATTTCTATCAAAAAATATTATTCGAGTTTAAAGTATTATAACATATTATTTATAACATTATTATCTTAATTTTTATAATATATTTTTATTTTAAAAGGTAATTAGCAATCTAACGCTTTAATCAACTGATTTCTGTCAAAAAGTATTAGTCAAATTCATCAAACAAACTTTATATAAAAATATATATAAATAAATATATATTTATATAAAATCGGGGAATGGCGCGCGCGTAGCGTGCTTGTGTTGTTCTAGTGATAAGAAAAAAGCAGAAAAGGATTATTAAAGTATGTACAGAATGCAGAGATGTAGATCTCTTTCAAAATAAGAAAAATAGTTGACTAGAGCTTAATATTAATCAAATTCATAATCTATACACAGAGAGAATTTTCTTTTAGAATTTACCCTGAAAATCATGGTAATCGTGGGACAATATAGTATGGAAAGAATTTTATGAGAATTTCTCTGATTAATATTTATCACAATAAAAATAATATCTATCACAATAAAATATAAAATATGTTTGATTAATTTTACTAAACTGCATGATAAATTAATCAAATATGTTTTATATTTTAGTGTGTAGATATTATTTTTGTGATAAATATTAATCAGAGAAATTCTCATAAAATTCTTTTTATACCATATTGTCCCACGATTACCATGATTTTCACAGTAAATTCTAGAGAAAATTCTCTCCGTGTATCAATTAAATGCTTTTAATTAATTCCTACTCGCGTGTATATATTAATATATTTAATGTTCATTATCAATTTGCTTAAATGTTTTACAGCATGTTAATACCCAATAATGTAGTTTATGATATAAATTTTAGTACAATTAGTTGTATTAATACATATATGTATAACAAAAATGTATTTTATTTCAAGACATTTCTTAAAATGGTTAATACAATTAATTATGCGAATTTATGTCAAAAACTACTGTTGTATATTAACATTACTGCAAAAAAATTTATTTTATAAATATATTATTAGTGTGTGCACAAAAAATTAATTTTTAAAATATATTTTTAAATAAAATACGTCAGAACATATCTAAAATGCTTTGCTGTTTATTATATTGCTAAAATTTATTTATTAATTTTTAGGATTTTAATTTAAAGAGTATTCTAGCAATCTGCTTAAGAGGGCAGCAGAAATCAAGAGATATGTTGCAGCCTCTGTTGGCAGCGAGCACAGACTGCAGTGCAGTTGTATAATCAATAGAAGTTAAGAAGGGCACCTTCTTTAATTTTGAGTAATAATAAGTACGATAACATGTTAAACTTCATAAATATAGCGTAGCAACAAATATATCAGAAGAAAGAAACGCTACATGTTAAACGATGTATAATATCATCTTATTTATAACTGATAAATATATTTTTCATCTTTCCATCATATGTTAATCATAGAGATGCCATTTTACCATTGAAACTCTACCACAGTATCAACTGGTACTAAGAAGAGCAATCATTTCAATATTATAACATTATCTCTTTATTTAAAAAAAGTAGGAAAAAAATGATGAAAGGATGTTTAGGAAACAAGATGGTATTATACTATATTTGCATATTTTTTTGTAATTTCCCTATAAAAATCGAATATAAATGGACTAACTTGTCTACATTTATCCATAGAAGTTAGGAACTCACTTTCGGAGAATCGACCGATACTATGGCAGCATACGATGTCTTTGTTGATACTGTCAAATGCATATGTAAACTCTGCCTTTGCATTCTGTAAAGAAATTATTCTTATGAAAAATATTATATTATAAAAAAATATTAATATTTATTATTAAAAAGATAATTTATTACTAATTGTTACTATATTTATAGATACCTTTAATTGTATGCTATCAGGATCTATAATTAACTTTTCTGTCTCTTTTTCTATCATGCAACTTACAGCCGCAATAGTGAATTTCATAGAAAGTCCTGAATTAATTAATGCCAGACATGATGCATTAATAGCGCAAGCCAATAACTGAAAATTAAATTTTCTTTTTATTCACACATACTTTACTCGCATGTTATTTTCACTAGAAAGATTTGTTATTGATATAATGAAATAAAACAAGAACGTACCCCGCCAGAATCTTGCATCTCTTGCAAATTAATGCATACCATGGTATTAGGATGAAATGAGACCAGTATAGCAGATTCACAAGTCTCCCTTATGTACGTTTCAATTAATCTGTCATCTATCTCTGAAATCATTAATAAACAATAATGAAGCAGTAATTCATAAAGACTTAAATAGACTTAAAGACCATCTCCATAATAATTATACTTACTAGCTGGTCCTTTAAGAGGTGTATATGTAACTTCTATAGAAATTTTGTCATATGCCATTTTTTGACTCCTTGCTTCCAAGGGACCGTTTACACCTGCGATAATTGTGGTATCACCTATGCACAAGAGAATAACAATTAGACTGTTTCGACAAGATTTTTCTAACAAGATTGTGTTGTTTACATAACGATGATATTTATCACGTACCTTGCATAAACATTGTGGAACCATCGGACCTCGACAGCAAATTAATCTCACAATTCATCGGTCGTAATACACAATCAATTTCAGTAGTTTCTTCAGTCATTTTGTGTCCGAAATAAACAAATTTTCTACCAGCAATAATCGGCGGAACAACGATGTGGGCAAGGTTAGAGCGGTTAGAGAAACAAGCACACGTGATCAACACGTCATCAATCACGTGATCAAATACGAACCACAGGTAAAGTAAGAATGCTCGACAAATATTAAAAATAAATAGATATTCGATAAAGAGAATAACGTTTCAAAGTGAATACCACAGAATAAACGATTATATTTCCGTTTTCAAGTAACTTTACATCGTAATAATATTCCTTTTTATATTTTTCACGATTCTTTTTCATAGTATTATTTGGAACGCTTCAAACTGAAACCTACATTACTGCCAAGTTCCGACCGTCCGGTGGCGCACTCTGCAGGAGGACGAGTGAGTTAACGTTTAAACGCAGGACGGTGCATTGCAAACGGACGCCCGACATAGGTGGGAAAGTTTACTCCTCGTCCTCCTCCTCATCGTCTTCATCATCCTCTTCGTCTGCGTCTTCGTCCTCCACCTCTTCATCCATTATCTCTTCTTCTTCCTCTGTGGAGTGGAAAAATGATTCCAGGTAATGCAGAAACAAACATTCTATAGAGTTATATCATATTTTCGACGCGTACCCGTTGGCGGAAAGCGCGCTGCTCGCCATGTCTCTTCTTCGTCGACGATGGGATCACGAATTTCCATGATTTCAGGCCCGATTTTGTACTGATTTTGAATAGGCGGCATATTGGAAGGGCTATAATTGTACGCGTTGTATTTGTGGCCCCAGCCGATGTACACATTCGCGAAGCGTCTGCGAAATGATACCATTAAAATTGCGTAATCCCGCGTGCATTAATTCCCTTGTAACGTGACTGCGGATCAATGTAATTTCCTCTTCCGTTAGTGTGGACCACAAATTCTCACAGCAGGATGAGGTTGTCGAATGCGCGTGAATTACATACGCGAAAGATATAGAACAGATATATTTCAAATTACTTTACGCTCAATTTGACGCTACGTTATCGCGATAAATTTTCTAACTTTTTTTGTCGCAGCAAATTTCTTATTAAACACAAAGAGAGTTATTATTATTAATTCCAAGTAGCAAAAAAATGTATAAAAATATTTAAAACTCAGTTTCAAAGGTATTTTAAAAATGTTAAAATAATTGGTTAAGTCCTTTTTTAATCATTAAAAAAAACGTTTATTTTAATAATATTAATGTAATATAAATATTTATTTAACATTTGTTAAATATTTAATATTTCATTAATAAAATATTAATGAAATAAATATTTATTTCACGTTTATTAAATATTTTATTAATGAAATATTAAATATTTAATATAAATGTTAAATTAATATTTATATTACATTAACGTGAAAATAAATGTTTTTTTTAACGAATAAAAAGGGACTTAACCAATTACTTTAACATTTTTAAAATATTTCTGAAAATGAGTTTTAAACATTCTTTATATACTTTTTTGCTACTTGGAATATTAATACATATTTATATATATTAATTATATATTAAATATATATTTATATTTAATATATATTTATATTTATATTATATATATATATTTTTATATTTATATTTATATGTATATTCAATATTATTATTAATATAAAATTAATATATTATTATTAATATATTTTATATTTTACTACGCAGAGAGAATTTTCTCTTAGAATTTATCCTGAAAACCGTGCTAATCGTGGGACAATATGATATGAAAAGAATTTTATGAGAATTTCTTTGATTAATATTTATCACAATAAAAATAATAATATTTATTACAATAAAGTATAAAATATGTTTGATTAATTTTACTATATGGTTAGTAAATTTTACTATGCAGTTTAGTAAATTTAATCAAACATGTTTTATATTTTATGGTGATAGATATTATTATTTTTATTGTGATAAATATTAATCAGAGAAATTCTCATAAAATTCTTTCCATACTATATTGTCCCCCGATTACCATGATTTGCAGGGTAAATTCTAAGAGAAAATTCTCTCAGTGTAATATATTCTATTATTATAAATTTAACATTATTATTAATATTTAATATAATTAAGGTAATATTATTTAATATAATTGTTAATTAATAGCTTTCTCTGTCTTTTTTTCTTTCTTTCTTTAGTTTTTATGTATCTAAATTAAAATTTTATAAATACACAACATACTTTTCAACAGCGAATGCGAAAGCTCCAGGCCATACATTTGATCTGACTAAAGCTACTGCTTTATCTGGTTGTAGATATGACGACTGTCTGACAGTCCATGGTATCGTGAAATCAACAGTGGCATCTTCGGACAAAGGAGTTAACAGAGGTGGTCCGATTTCTTTCTCGATCGTCTTGACTTCGTCTCTCTCCACTTCGTCTTCCTCTTCGGGTTCTTCCTATACGTAAGTAATTAAAAAGCTTCCTGTCAGACTTGAAGACATATCCTCACAAGTAATTGTGAATTTTACAATCGTGACTATAAAATAATTAATTAGCTCTAACGTACGTCCATAATATCTTCTTCTTTCTCGGGATTCCACCAGCTAATCCGTCCTTGTTTGAGAATATACGGGCTATGATGACACCAATTTGACATGGTGGAATCTACGAGAGCCTTAATCGATAGCGGTTCATAATTCATGTTTTCTACTAACTCCCCTTCTGCATAGACTGCTATGTAAAATGATGAAATTTGCATAAATGTATAGGATTAACGTAACTAAGAATTATATGAAAATTCGCATCTCTTTCAATCATCTTTTCCGTCAGAAAGATAATTCAACAAGTTTGTTAAGTATTACCCTCCTCTCTTTCTTCCTCTATCTCTTCATCCTCGTCTTCTCCACCGAGCATGAAGAAGCCGATCGGCGAAACGTGAGTGGTCGCGCTGATCCTTGCAATTTGTGTGCGAAGGTAATTTTTCTCGACACCGGGAAACGGCGGGAAGCTGTGAATCTGCTCCATGAATACGAAAACAACATAACGCCGAAGTAATGGGGGAGAAATTGATTAAGTCGACTTAAGTATTCAAAATTTAAAATTAACTTTATCAATTTATAATTACACGTTATTTTGATTTTAACTTTGATTTTATTTTGCTAATTGCGCCCGATTACCGAGGAGCGATTTTACTCTTAATGCTCTTTACTAATTGCTATATATGTACATATTTATCGAAAACTTTTAACTTTACCGCGATTTACAGTCTCCCATCTCTCCGTTTTACTCATCTATTTTAGTTTTTTAGTTAGTTAGTTACCGTAAGTCATCTTATGCAATTCTAACATTATTGCGCTACCAGATATCGCGGATAATAAGATGATATGTGGGTTAACGTTATAGATGCGTTATGGACGTGTTCACAAATAATATCGCTCTAACTTGGGGCTCCTTCATTAAAAGGCATCACGTACCGGTGTCTCCAAGTTTCCCGTGCAGTATCGGACAATCTGTCGTGCAATTACTATCTGCTGCGGCGTAATCGCCGGAAGTTCGATCCACTCGTCCAATCCAGGCGTGTTGCATACAAAATACACCTAAATATCATCAGAGCGTGAGAGGTGGAGAGATTATTAAAAAACAGAGAAAAATGGACGATGCGATGCAGGTCGAATATTAATTTCGTTATACACGCGGCCATCGGAATGCGCCTTTGATACTCCCGGTAATTGAGAGCTCGTAAACGCGCGCACTTTTTTATTCAAACCGCTCCCGATTCTTTCAGCCGTTACTTCCGGAAGCGGTCTCCACGGATTAACAGGCAACGGAGGAAAGACAAGCTCCAAGGGTTTTCCTACTCCCGTATACTCGTGCGGGATTTCCGTTGCTTCAACGGCTCCATCCACGGCTTCCCTCTCGGTTTTTGCCACTTCGGTTTCATTTTCCGCGAGTTTTGCTGCCGTTTCGATTTCAAGTTCCTCTTTCTCTCTTGGAGTTTGTACCTCGGCTTTCTCTTGCTATTTTTAAAGAAAATATTATAATATTCTTAGAAGATCTTAAGATTTTACAGCACGGAACAATATACATAATTGCATTATCCATTCATTTATTCGAAGAAAATTCGAATAAAGCTGCTTTAATACTCTGCGATAAATATCTCTTTTAATTTATCTTTTTTTAAAGATAGATATTATATAGTACTAAAACAACATAAGCGCGGTATGTGCGCGTCATTCCTTGATTTTATATAAAAAAGAATGATATTTTTATATAAAGTTTGATTAAACTTAATATGTTTTAACAGAAATCAGCTGATTAAAACGTTAATTTGTTTATTTCAATTTAAAAATAATAGTATATGTAATAAAAATTATATAATAATGATATGTTTTAAATAATATGTTATAATATACTTTAAACTCGAATAATATTTTTTGATAGAAATCAGCTGATAACTATCAAGAAATATTAATCGAGTTTAAAAAGTACTATAACATTTTATTTAAAACATATTATTATATAATTTTTATTACATACTATTATTTTAAAATAGAAATGAACAAATTAACGTTTTAATCAGCTGATTTCTGTCAAAAAATATTAATAAAGCATTAAACTGCTAATTAAATTTTAAAATAATAATATGTTATAAAATTTTAAAATAAAAATATGTTATGAAAATTAAAATAATATGTTTTAAATAATATGTTATAATTCCTTAAAGTCAATTAATATTTTTGACAGTTATCAGCTGATTTCTGTCAAAAAATATTAATCGCAGATAATGCATTATAACATATTATTTACAACGTATTACTATTTTATATTTTATAACATATTATTATTTTAAAATTTAATTAGCAAATTAACTCTTTATTAATATTTTTTGTAGTAATCAGCTGATTAAGAAATTAATTTGCTAATTAATTTTTAAAATAATATGTTATAAAAATTAAAATAATAATATGTTTCAAATAATATGTAACAATTCTTTAAACTCAATTAATATTTTTGACAGAAAAATCAGCTTACTGTCAAAAAATATTAATCGAGTTTAAAGTACTATAACACATTCAATAAAAACATTATTATTTTAAAAATTAATTAACAAATTAACTCCTTAATCAGCTGATTTCTGACAAAGATTTTATTAATAGGTGTACACGTCAAGATCGTCAAGTCGGAGCTGCCCGGACTGCCGAGCCGAGCCGAGCCGAGCCGAGCTGAGCCGAGCCGAGTCGAGCCGAGCCGAGCCGAGCTCCGACGTCACGTACGCCGCGACCACCGCCATTACAACTTCGCGACCTTGGCGTGCTGCACGTCTCGCAACTGGCACAAGTCTGTCTGTTGCATTTTCGGTTCGCGCGCGATCAACGTTTGTGCGCTCATCGCCGGTCCGGTCCGCGACAGTACGAGTGTGAGTTTAGTGTTTTTACGTACTTAATTATCGTACAAATCCGATCACGTCGCGAAATCGTGTACCGCATCGTGATCGCGATCGCACGGGCGAGTCCATACGCAGGCGACTTCATTACACGGGCGACTTCACTACACGGACGGATCGAATTACCGTTGCGCTTTCGACGCGAATTTCCGGAGTTTTTCGGCGTTGTCGATCTTCTACGTCGCTGTCGATTTCTACGTCGTTGAATTGATATATAAAAGATAGTGAAATGTAGTGCCCATTTCATGGAATATCGGTGACTCCTGACCTGACCTAACCTAACCTAATCTGAGTGCGTCGCGGAGGAGTCGCCGCATCATCGTCGTTCGATGAGGCCTTCCGATAAGTGGGCCTTGAAAAAAGCGGCGACGCGAAAACAGAGCATCGGTTTTATTCGCGCGCGAATAAGCTCTCGCGATTCTCGCGTTTTACCGAAACGCGTCGAAAATGTATAATATCTAAAATCCGGGCGTCGCCGCGCGTCGCGAACGAAAAAAAGTAACGCGAGTGCAAGTGTTTCGAAGCTTCTACGAGGAGGAGGCCCGGGGTGGCATCGGGCAACGGCGAAGCAACTATATGGTGAATTATATTTATTATTACTATTTTTACTATTAAACTCACAATGTAAATAATAATTGTATTTTTCGAAACATCTATTTTAAATTTCACTATATAATTTTCATGTATTTATATGTTACAGTTCCGCTGCTGCACATCGTATCGTCGCGGGGGAGTCGCATCATCGTCGTTCGATGAGGCCCTCCGATAAGTGGGCCCTGAAAAAAGCGGCGACGCGAAAACAGAGCATCGGTTCTATTCGCGCGCGAATAAGCTCTCGCGATTCTCGCGTTTTACCGAAACGCGTCGAAAATGTATAATATCTAAAATCCGGGCGTCGCCGCGCGTCGCGAACGAAAAAAATAACGCGAGTGTAAGTGTTTCGAGTGAGTGCCATAAAGGAACCCGGGGAGGCATCGAGCAACAGCGGAGCAACGATAGGGTAAATATAATTTATAATTTATTTAACTTTTTATTTATCATTTATAATTTATATGTAACTCCTAACTATAGACTTAAGCGATGTTTGATTGTTAATTAGCTCACATAATTATAATTTGTTATTTTTTATAATGTAAAATTATTTTTAGTTTTCAATACTTGGATATTTAAGAGGTTATTTATTAATAATATAGAAAAATCTATATTTATTTTTATAGTAATATCTTATTTTATCAACTGTAGTAATAAACATGTTGGTAGATAATTCCATTAAAAAGTAACTCAATAAGCTTCTTAGAATTATTTTCATGATATAATTTATTCAAATAATTTATTTCAATAATTTATTCAAATAAATTATGTCATGAAAATAATTGTAAGAAGCTTATTCAGTTACTTTTTAATGGAATTATCTATACCTACATGTTTATTACGACAGTTAATAAAATAAGATATTACTATAAAAATAACGATTCTTTTTATATTATTAATAAATGACTTCTTAAAATATCCAAGTATTGAAAATTAAAAATAATTTTACATTCTTGAGAATTCAAACAAATTTATATCTAAATATCTATTTATTTAAATATACATATTCCCTTTCTAAAAAAAGACATTTTAAGTCGATTCTCGCAAGTATATTGTTGCATCTTTTTCGCGATGCTGATAGACTGTCTCGATTCGCATTGTGCGTTATATTCCTAGCATCGAGAGGCTGTCATCGCAAGGGTTAGTAGTTTGTTTAAAATAAAATAAAATAAAATAATAATATATTTTAAATAATATGTTTTAATACTTTAAATTTGATTAATATTTTTGATAGTTATCAGCTGATTTCTGTCAAAAAATATTAATCGCGGACAAAGTATATATTATAAATATATATTATAACATCTTATATTATTTACAACATATTATTATAATTAAAATAATAATATTTGATAAGTAATATAATATGTTATAATACTTTATCCGCGATTAATATTTTTTGACAAATCAGCTGATAACTGTTAAAAATATTAATCGAATTTAAAGTATTAAAACATTATTTAAAACATAATATTTTATTTAATTTTATTTTGTTTATGCTAACCCTCGCGATGACAGCCTCTCGATGCTACGAATATAACGCACAATGCGAGTCGAGACAGTATCAGCATCACGGAAAAGATGCGACAATATTTGCGAGAATCGACTTAGCATGCCTTTTCTTAGAAAGGGAAACATAATGAATCGACAAATACGAATATTGTCATAATTAATTTTTTAGCGTCACAAAAACGTTAAACGAGATTTTAGAAAACGTGTATATTCAGTTAATTAAAGTCGTGCATCTTTTACGTAAAAGAATTACTTTGGGTAAAGCGTGTCAGAAATAAAAAAAAACATGTCAGAAATTAATGACGTATTTTAATATTAATATTTTACCTCTAATCTTCGAGCAAGCTCATCCGCCTGAAATTCAGCCTCCACTATATAATAATTTTTGGGTTTTCCAAGTATTTTACCCCAAAACCTAAGATACGAATTAATGTTTAAAAAATATATATATTGAATATACAGAGAACAGTGTGATACCTTAGGTTTGAAATATATTAGCAAGCTACTGAAATTGAATACCTAATATTTTCAAGTGGTACCGTGGAGGCCAGCTTCCGAATCGATAAATTAAGCAACACCATTTCGTGTCGCGGCAATCCTACACCCGTCTGCTCGAAGTAGAACAAAAGATCCAACATGTCGGGATATTTTTTTTTCTTATCATCCTCCTCCTCGTCCTCCATTCTCTCCTGCTCGCCCTCGTCAATTTGCCTTGCACTCTGCCATGATTGCAGGAAGATTGAAAGTAAAACGAAGATTATAGTTTGCCTCGTTTGCGCCATTTGCATGTTATTTATCCGAGGGAAACTCGGTGTGTGTATCGCGGTTTCATTATCTATTACTTGTCAGACCGCACCTGGAAGAGCGTAATGAGCTTCTTGGCATCGTCGTATTGCACGGGTGGTACATACAAATCCCGAAGATGATCCGTCTTAGTCTTAAATCTTTCCTCCTTCAGTTTTTTACTGTACTCCTCGAAAATATCGACTGCATTTCGTGGCTGCTCAGCAAGTAGTTTTGCTAAAAGTTCAGTTAGGTGATCGTATCTAGAAAGGATCGAAAGTAAATTAATAATCTGTTTGCTCGGCATTTCGTTTAATATCCTCTTTTTCTTCATTATTGTTTTAAATTCTCATAATAAAATAATTTTAAAAAAATGTATATTTTAGGATTGACATGGAACAATTGCTTTTGCCACGGTCTCATCAAATTTCTTTTACGAAACACAATTATTACGATAAATATATATGAAATATTGCACGTATATTGAAAATAAATGAATGCAAGGAGAATACAATTGCATAATTTTTATCGCAGGAAATTCGGTGGTTCGCTTACAAGCTGTCACCCGATTCTGTGCTGTGTTTCTGAAGAAATTTCTTCGCGCATCGAATGTCGTGCTCCACGCTGGGAACATCGTCGGGAGGTGCCTCTTCTACAGTATAAGAATACTCCATTCTTATTATGTTATTTTCCACGTCTCACTGCATGCAACCAGCTCGCAATATTGGATGCGACGTCACATCTCACCGGATAATATTATCGCATCAGTAACGTAACCGCTACGCAAGCTGTCATCGTTTGGTAAGTTATATCAGCTTCAACTGATTTTTTTTAATCGGCGCTGTTCATCCGTTTCTTCCCATTCAGCGTCATCCTGTGTCGCGAAATCGTCGCGATTGCTGTACAGAAATATAAAATCTTATCTCGGCTGACCTAATTATTTCAACACATCGCACCAAAAATGTTTTTAATCAACTTTGTTGAAAGTAGTTAGAACGATAGCTGAGATAAATGTCTCCCACGCATTTCTATCGGACGAGAACATATTACTGAATAAAAACGTAAAACATAGCATAGAAAATAATTGAAAACAATTTAATATTTTTAATTATTTGAAAAAAGATGCTTTCACATATAAATATATTAAATTATTAAATTATATATACATAACATTAATATTAATATATGATAATGCTTCAAATATCTGTTTAACATATGAAATTATCTGCTCATATTTACTTATATTCTTTTATCGCACTGATTATATAATTACACACGATATAATAATATCCATTCTCATTAAATAATATCAATGAATTGAAAGGAAAATGTGAATGAATAATGTAACTCAATAGAGATGAATCGCGCACGCACGGTTTCTATCAGCTTGCATCCTGGAGCATAGTTATCGTCTATCGGGTGTCCTAAATATGACGGACGCTTCTCGAGGTCACTGGCTGTTTCCTTTGACGCCCACGGTTCTTATATAGCATAGAACACGTGTCCTGCCTTTAAAAACTGCCGCAGCGATAAATGTCGAGGTGTTGTGATCTAAAGCTTTCGAAAGTTTATGCCGTTAAAAATAGCCTCGACAGAAAAGATAATGAGAATAATTTTTTTATTTTTAAATGATAGAGTGAGAATATTATTATTCTTGTACCTGCTTATAAATTCGTTTAAATAATTATTGAATAGAGAGAGGAAGAGAGAAGATCTAATTTATTAAATTATTTACTCTCGGCATAAAAAGTTACATAAAGATCTTATTGATCTATAATTTTAAATATGTTTTTAACAAAATATTTTGTGCTATCACAATCATTTAATATTTTGTGGACAAGTATAATTGTCTTAAAATAGTTTTATGAGGCAATGGTTTTCCAAAGTATTCTTTGATCTACGTGTGTACATAGCTGACGTCTATATACTCTGTAATATTTGTACATGGCACGATGATTTCAAGATATTATGAAAAAAGCTGCTGTTTCAAGGAAGTCCTGATCTTTTTGCAGCTCTTAATAACTTGCAATCTTATTGTGCAACTCTGTATTGTACCACGCTTGTGTGACGAGCACAGACTATTATGCAAATCGCATCTCTATAATGTCGGCCTGCCGATATTCATTGACGCAATCAAGTATATAAGCGGATCGATTTATAAATATAAGAATCGTTATTGGTAAAACTATAAAACGTCTTTGAGAAAAGAAACTAGGATCACGGATATAATGCAAGGACATGGCATGTTCTTGTTTCTTCCTAGAATTTTAAGATTCTACATTAGTTTTGCATCTATTAACGCGCAATATTCCGCAACATTTCTGATTTATAAATCACAGCTCTCTCTCTCGCGTATGAAATTTCCTATCGACACTAATGTCGAATATAGAATCGCGCGATCACGGAACGGCCGCGCGCGCTGCGTTAATTACAATTCGTTGCTGCACCGTCAACAAAGTGAAATTATGGCTGTGCCATATACGTAAAGTTAAGCACGTGGCAAGCTTCAAACAGACCGGATTGCAAACAGTACGGGGATTTAGTAATTTCAAGAGTTATAACAGGTGGTGTGTTGGATGCCACACACACCACACGCCGCCGACGTTGGCGTCCAAACACGGGCTTTTCAAGCGGGCCAGCTGCGTCACTCGGCATTTCTCCCGGTACTTCGCCGCCGCATAATACTCCCGCGTAATTAACAAAATGGTATGTCGATTAATAAAACGCGAGCGCGATTATTCGGCCAGACTCTGGTATGTATCGGACGGACGGATACGGATTCGGAGTCGAGAACGCGGATTATCCGATTCGCCGAAATTCAATAGCCGTTGCCGTTTGACGCGCATTGTTCGCCCGACGGCCAGATGCGTTAATTAACAAAAGGCCGTTAATGTATGACCGTCTATCGCAGATGCGATTCTCATCCGATAACGATGATGAACGAGTTCGTTCGTTCACGCACGCGCACAGAATAGCGTAATAGTTCGATAGACGAGGTAGGCAATATTTTCCCCGTCGAGAAAAATTTCATTTTTCGCGGTAATTGCGGCCTGCATCAAGTCATGCGCCTTTTCGAGTGAATATATTAATTAGGCATATAACATATGCATTCACTTTTAGCGGCTCCGTTAAATTCTTTGCTATTTATCGATGATGTTTTAAATTGAAATTATTTTAATTGAACGAATTTCAGTAATTTCGCTAATTAAATTGTGTTTACTTAAAATGCAATTATATCTTGCATAACTTAATTCATTTTTAATTTAATTTAAAGGATAAATACTTTATTAATTAATTTTCCAAAATTTTATATGCTTATAATTTATTAAAAATTATTAAAGCACTGATATTTCTATATTATGAAAGAATCTATTTATTACACATTTAATAATTATATACGGAGAGAATTTTCTCTTAGAATTTACCCTGAAAATCATGGTAATCGTGGGACAATATGGTATATGGAAAAAATTTTATGAGAATTTCTCTGATTAATATTTATCACAATAAAAATAATAATATCTATCACAATAAAATATAAAATATATTTGATTAATTTTACTAAACTGCATGGTAAAATTAATCAAACATGTTTTATATTTTAGCGTGTAGATATTATTATTTTTATTGTGATAAATATTAATCAGAGATATTCTCATAAAATTCTTTCCATATACCATATTGTCCCACGATTACTATGGTTTTCAGGGTAAATTCTAAGAGAAAATTCTCTCTGTGTAGGAAAGTAAATCTGATTAGTAAATGATTAGTAAAAGCAGAATGCTCAGTAAAATTTTAAAAATTCTTCGATATTTCTGCAAACTTCGATATATTAAAAAAAGAGGAGGGAAGCACACTGGGTGTGTGTATGTATAATATATTAAGGAAACGAATCTAAGAATCTCGTATAATGAAAAATAAAATCTTCATGATTCATCTCTCAAAGAATCGTATTATTCGCACGCTTCATCGGCAAATGTGCTTAAAGAAGAGCGGGGAACGATAAATTTATTAATCGGACGGCATTGGACGCATTTCGAATGTGGACGATGGAGAGAGCGAGAGGAGTTGGTGCTCGTAATTCGCGGGGGCGTTGGAGTATGAATGAGTAAGAAATCCCCACTATTGCTCCTCTCTTTAAGCTATCTCGTTCTCTTGCCAGTCGACTACCCCATATCTCTCCCAGCCCTACTCATCCCTCCCTTCCTCTTCATTCTCCCTTCCTCATTTTCTTCCTCTTTTTCTCTCTCTTTCCCCCATGCTTTGGCCCCTCTTCTTTTCACCGAAAGCAACTCATATCGGGGGTCGGTTCTCTCTTCGGGTTCCGCGCTTCTTTCGGTCAGTTTTCTCCTGTGAGTTGTACGCGCGCGTCCCTTCGTTAGGACCGACTTCCGTGTAGTACAGCCTTTAGGCCCTATAGCCTCAAAGAACAGAAAGAACCGACGTTGTGTTAGGAATAAATTCCTCTCTGCATCCTGGATTCCCGCAGGATCGGAGAGTCGTATTGTTCATCATGTACCATCGACTATCAAGGTAAACTAATATAGCAAGTATTTTTTGTTTTTACTTAATTAACAAGACCTTTATTATCTTGATTAAATTATTAACCCTTCTTTTTGTTGTATCAATGTTGTTCCTTTTGTCTTATTTCATTTGAGAAAGAATAGACGAAATATCTTTCTACGAAATATAAACAATACAATTGCTTTATTTTTATTTAAAATGTAACGATAACAAAAAGGAAAAAATAATTAAATTATATAATTGATACAATGCGGGAAAAGATTATAATTAAAATATATGAGCAGGTCAAATGCTAAACTGATATTTGAAGCATTATGATATACTATGTATTATTAATATTATGTACAATTTTCAATGATTTAATACATTCATATTTTAAATGCGATTTTTTTAGGTATTAGAAAACATCAAATTGTTTTTAATTATTTTTTATTTTAACTATCTTTATTTTACTCAAA
Organism: Prenolepis imparis; assembly: GCF_030444845.1. Classification (NCBI taxonomy): domain Eukaryota; kingdom Metazoa; phylum Arthropoda; class Insecta; order Hymenoptera; family Formicidae; genus Prenolepis; species Prenolepis imparis. The sequence continues at coordinate 5,534,306 of NW_028141164.1, forward strand.
AATGCTCCTGATTTAATAACAATAAAAAACTGATATGTGCTTAATACTATCAAGAAAAAAATTGCGCGTTGCTTAACGTTAAACGTCAGTCACAAAAATATCGCATCAAAACGAAAAGACGCATCGTGCTGAATAGTGTGCGATTCAAAGTCTTTTCACTTAAAATGGAAAATTACCTTACTCTCTCGGATAGGTACTCTCGCAATTATTAAAACGATTTAGTACGAAGTGCGCGAGAGTTTATGTCTACTTATTATTAAAAGTTCCACTTCTTCTTTTTTGAAATCGGTCGAACTCCGGTAATGTCATCCTATCTTGAAAATGCAGTTTAACTTCTTTGGTGATAATTACACAGTACTAGTGGCGAAAGGGATAAAAAATATAGCTCATTCGACATAGCAGTCGAATAATTCGATACGTAATAATTATGTCATATAAAAGCTTAAGATTTCATCAAACAACAAAAAATCTTTCTCTCCTTGGAAAAATCTGTCTTTTTTCCAAAAAATAATTATCTTTTTACGTCAAATTTTTACTAAATTTAAAAATAGATATAAATAAAATGTTATCTCTCCGCACATTGTTCTCGACATTTGTTTACATATATCATTATTTGAATGTGCAAAAAATTTCACGACTTTTTGCATATTTTTTTTATGTCAAATATTGTATCAAATATTTTATAATGTTTAGTATTAAAATTATCTTCCCTTCTTCATGCACGCGACGTTTGTGTGTTTTGTCGCGAGAAGTAATATTACATGCTCGCTACTATTACGGAACCATCGGGAGGGCTTTACATTATTCATTTGCTGTTTCCACGCGCTACGCTACACATCAGCCGATCGCTCGTAAATCGCTCGTTCCCGAGCGCCCTCGCCAACTCACTTTTCATTAAGACATTCGCGAAGTGAGTGAATGAACGGATGAATGGATTTCCAGAAGCCGCGAGACCGCGATCTTTCCTCGGCCTTGGGCTTAAATTGGTAGCATGCCAAATTTCTCGAATCCCCTTTCGATAACTCTGATTTATCATAACTCTCATAGATGTTATTAAACGACATAAATTTTAACTTAAGAGATAATTTTGAATAGATTACGTTCATTATTACCTCATATAAAAATGATATGTGAAAGATATTATAAGATATTTTATAAGAAATTCTCAATAATGCTAAATAATAAAATTTATTTAAATTATATATCTAATACATAATGCATAAAACGGAATTTTCATTCAAAGTTTCTCGCGTATTTTATTTTATTCTTTGTTTACGCATGATCAATATCACGAAAATAAAAAATTGACAGTCGATATTTCAATTAAATTTAGTTCAACAAAAATTAATTGGTATTCTTGTTTATCTATATATTCTTTGCAAAAGAAAAAATATAAATGTTCGTTTACAATTGATTTAGTACTATATATGTGAAATTAATATACATGATTATACACCAGAATACTTTTTGATGTTGAACAGTTTAATTATCGACGTTTCCGCCGCACTTTGCGAGTCTTATCTCAATTAGATATGTTTTATGTGAACATTGTTCATTTGCTTTTATTTTTACGTCCTAGAAATGATGCACATTCGAGTAAAACGAATTATTTCCTCGCATTAAATCTTTATGTAAATCTTACATATTAAAAAAATGATCTTTGTTCTCTTTTTTATCAATGTTCCACCGATATTTCGTAGTTAAATTAATTTATGCATAAAAATCATATATTCACATCGTGCCTATTACATGCAAACTCTTGTTTGTTGTAACGAAAACGTATTGTCATACCCACTCTCAGACGTAAAAACTAGTAATTACATGTTAATGTAATTATTAAAAATTCTATTGCGTATTTAATCGACAAGAATCTAATCTAAATATCTAATAATGATAGAACTTGCTAAACATATAACTGTATATTACACATTTAAAATTTATTTAAATTCCAAATTATTAAATTTGGAATGAATTTTAATATATCACGCGAGTTTATGAGTCGAAAATTTCACGAAGCCGGTAAGCGCAGTGGAATAAGAGGGCAGGAGCGCGAAATTTGCGGCTTGAGTGTCGAAAGGCCGCAGGCCCGTGGTCCATGACCGGTCGACGCAGCCTCCTCCCGGTTCCAGAGAGAATCGGAGTCACGTTCAGTCAGTGGCCGACTCCCGTCCGCGGAGGTGGTGCGCGTTATCGTTCCTTCGGGTCCTTTCTCAGCGGAGTGTCGAGAGGGGTTTTCCGGCTTCTGCGTACGTCCCGAGGCTCATCCTCACCGGGCATGACGAACACTAGGAGCACGTGGTTAGTCGAACATTTTTTTTTCGCGCCTTTTTGCGTTAACTTTTGTCGCACCAGTCTCTCGTTGCACCGTTTCTTTTTCACATCCGCGATTTTTGAATGTCTTCTTTATACTTGCTATACTTTTTTCTTTTCTTTGTTTAGACTCAATGATCAATTTTAGACTGTATCGATCAATGTTTTTCAGCTGTCTTAATTAGTCCGTTTTTGTGAAGTGCGCACGAAAGTACTTTGTTATAGAACCCTTTAAAGAGAGTTTTAATTAAAAGCTTAGGTGGTTTTTGCGCGTGGCTTTTTTACTTCTAACGCGTCGCTTTTGAGTCAGATGTTGAATCATGTATATATAGCACCTAATTAATAATTATATTGTTTACAAAGTCTCTCTAATTGATTTGTGCGAATAATGAATTTGATTTTTTTTCTTTTTGTTGCTTCAATCTCAGAATGACAAATCGAGAAAATCACGCAAAGATATGACAATACTGTCAAATATTTGAAACATCGTAATTGTATATAGAGTGAGCTGTTATAAACATACGCGATGATTTAACATTCTAAATCGTTTTTTTTTTGCTAGGAGATAGATCTTTAAAATTGAAATTGTCGTAGACAAATTGCATTTTTTTTACGATTGATTTTTTGTTTATTTTTAACTATATAGATATGTGTTACGACAATATGCCCAACTATTCGATTTCCGCTACTGTCAAATCCGCAATCTGTTGTATGCGATAAATATGCAACGTTGCACCATGATTCAATGCATATCTGCACGAAATATAACGCCTACGCTTTTTTTAGACATGGAAAAAATTGATATACTTTTATCACGATTCATATCATATATATTTTATTTCTTTATCACAATTATATAGTTTTATAGCTACCCTTGTATGATTATATTATTAATATAAAATTAACATTTATTATTCATTATTCGTTAAACATTAATTAATTATATTCTATTAATTTAATATATATATATATATATTAAAATTATATTCTTTTATGCATACATCTTAATTGACATAAATTTTAATCCTCAATTCTATAAAATAGGAAAATTATTAAATACCAATCAATTTGATTAATTAATAATTTCTTTATTAAATATCAAAATAAAATTTCGTAATTTTGAGAGAACACTTGTTGAATTTAATAGAATTTGCACATATATGTATATTTGGTAAAGTAATGCCTATTTTTTAAAATAATACATACATTTTTTATATAAAATAAAATATCTTCAGAAATTATGCAGCTTCAGAAAATTGCAATATAAACTTGAATATTATGATTGATCAGATATTCTACAATATAATCATACAAATCATATGATGATTAATATGTTTATACATATATATGTATATTATACACATCTAACATTTATCGATATAGAAACATATTTACGACAAGAAAAAAAAATATCAAAAGCATTTATTGATTTGCCAATCATACCGGTAATGGTGAATGATTTTAGTTACACTTCCGCATTTACATTCATAGAACGACCGATAAAATTCTTGTCAGGGAATTCAAACTATGCAGAACTATTCTCCGAACGATTCTATCGCTAGGCGTATGGAAATTTTGTGGAAAAATCTTCATCTCCGCTCGTCTAAGCGCGAACATCTATATACCTCTTCTGACATGCGTTCATACAATTCGCATATGCCGAGAAACGGGAGACCCTCTCGTAACTTCTCGTGGGATGCGAATGGCGGGTTGGTCAACATATGTGTCTCCCTCGAATGGCTCGTTTGTCAAAGCGGTCAAAGCGAGAGCGCGTCCAGTTATTATAGTTCATATACTGCTTCATATACTTCTTCATAGGCGACAGTATTGCGTTATTTTTAATGGCGATTTCGTGTAATCTCTCACACTATAACCTAACGCTATTACGCGCGAACGTGACTATCATTAACCTTTCACTATTCACACTATTCGCATTTGATAGGTGCTGCATTTGTCTCCGGCGTATATATGACTTTTTGCCTCCATTCTTACTTTCATATTGATGAAGTATAAACTCAGGAGATTTATATGTCTCACGGTTTATCTTATTTCCGTTTATTTTCTATATACTATATTGAGCTACTAGAAAAAAGACAGTACTTGCTTTTACATGAGCATTTTATATATTATTTATGAAATTAATGTTTTAGTTATACTAAGCTTTGATAATATCAAGCTTTTACACACATATTTCATGCTAGCATTTGAAGATTAAAATAGAACAACGGTAACGAAATTATTTTGCTAAGTGCATTCTCGTGTTTCTAATTAAATCTTGCTGAAAATTCTCTGTTGAGGAAACTTAAGCAAGAAATTCAATTAAATCACATCATCATCACATTGTCACATATTCGGCCAATAGTCACATATTAGCGCGAGTCACGAAAGTGCAATATCTTTGCCATCGATTTACGGTTGCAACTTATAACAGTACTCCACCTGCGACGAGTATAGAGGGTTATTGTGGCGAGCTTTCACAGGTATCGTCCTTCTGGCCAACCGCTTGGCAGGACAATGGCTTATGCTAATTTTCGCTGAATCTATGTAGACGTTGTCCTTCCGTCTCTGTACGCACAATACGCGTGTAACGTGTCGGAGTTTAAAATTGCAACAGTATTACGCTACATAGTATTACGCTTGCAAACGGCGCGAGATTTAACGTTGCACTTGCGAATTGTTTCGCCCAATGAAATTACAACTTGTCGCATTCTATGCAATTACGAGAGACTTGTGCTTGTAGTTTAATTTATTTCAACTTATTTACGCACACGTTCACATATTATAATTGCAGACAAATGTTTTTTATTTTATATTTATTTATTTATTTTGTAAATTAAATTGTTATTTATTTAAAGGTCAGTATTTTCTGGCGCAATTTAAAGATTCTGAAAAATATACTCCTTTGAAAATTATTAGAAAATTATTAATATGTTGAAATGCTTGGCTTATGTTGCATTTAAATCGGAAATGCATACCTTCACGGAGTACCTTTACACTGACGTGGCAATATTACGAAGGTTACCGCATTCAAAGGCGCATGAGAAATAATGTAACTCACCAACGTCCTGATCTTTTTTGAATTTTAAATTTGAGAAGTCTACTTCGCGGGGACAAAAGACCGTGAGCTTTTGCCAAATAAACAATTTTATGTCGACCGAATAAATACATGTAAACCGCAACATGTGTCCTGTTATATATATATATATATATATATATATATATATATATATATATATACATATATGTATATTTATATATTTACTCGTAGAATTTCCCAACGCGAAAAGCATTCTGTCAGGTAGTCGGCCACATACGTTGCAGACAATCCTGCATTTCGTGGCTTATTTTGGTTCTTCTAGATAGGGGGCCAAAAAGCTGTTATTTCTGTTCTATAAGTTAATACTCCAGGGCACAGCCCTCGTGTGCTTTGTTATGCACACAAAGTCGGTCCGAAACACTCGAAAGTATTACGGTTTTGTTTATTGTTGGACGTTTCCGTTTGTACAAACGAGATTACCTCACGGAGGAGTACCGTGTCGTCGAAAGTATGCACTTATATCACAACTCGCGTGTACTTTCTGCCTCGATTGCGCGTGACGTATCATGATACATAGATGTGTGTGTGCTCTAAATAGATTTGAATTAAATATAATCTCGCGAGAGAGAAGAGCCGTTTGATCGATTGGAATCGAGGTTCGCGAACTGCGCACATCGATCACTAAAAGTAATTAATAAAACCTCTGTATTTTCAATTAGTACAAAGCGCTTCGCGCTCATCAAAGTGATTATGCGCTACGGCTTTCGTAAACAAAACGCAGACAATGCATCGAAATGTTGATTAAATAGATAGAAAAAAAATAATAAGAAAAATATAATGTATATAAAAATATAATTCGAAACAGACTCTCTCTCTCTTCTCTCATTTTTATATTCCTCAAATTTGAAAAATTAAAAATTTTGCTACATCAGTATTGTGTATACTTTACAAAATTTATTCTAAATATTAAATCCAAAAATCTCTCAGATCAACAGTCTGTGCTAAATTTTTAATAAGGAAGTTGCGACCATATGTGTCGCGCCGAGGAAGGGTTAACTGAAAAGGAAGTTTAGTTTCTGGACTTTTGGGTACGACCCCTTTCAATCGTCGATGAAACGCTCGCCGCACATAAAATTTCGAGATTCAGAAATATCGCACATTTCGACAAACATATTGAAATGATTATAATCGGAAACAAAATAAAAGAGATTGATTTAATTTTTTATATTATTAATATAATGTGAATTCTGTCATAATTAATTTTTTCTATTAAATTTATATTTCGTGTAAAGATGTTATTTACAAAATAGTGTGGCGAGCGTGCAAATAAATGTGATCTTACTCTAAAATCTTACGTTCGCATATATGTAATGGAAATATATTGCGCACGACGTGTCGTGTTCTTCTCAGAGATGCATATTCATTTTTTATAATAAAAAGAATACGCTATATACTTTAGCCTTGCACGTGTCTTTACTCGGTGCACTATATGCTTTTCCGATATAGAAATCGGTTTTATTAAATTCCCATACAATACCTTTTTGTAGGAACGACACACACGTGTCTTCGTGTGATTGTCATGATAAAAGGCAAGCTACCAATCCCGCCATTCGCCGGCAAGATTCCAGTAACAGGATTCCATTATTTATAAACTCCTTCAACGAGATTCCATTATTTATAGAACTATATAGGCTATTGAAGTTGATGGGTATTGAATGCGTCTTCTCGTGGATAATACACAATAATATTCTCAATCATCTAAGCTTAGAAGTGTATTTAAAAAGGGTAGCGGTATACGCATTACATGATATCGTATAATATAAATTAATCCAGATCATAACTTGATAAAGTATATTGCTAAAGTTTTAAATCTTTATATGAATTTAACAGAATATAAAATAAAACTAAAAAAATTAAATTAAATTAAATTATAAAATAACTTATATATAAAGAGATTCCATAAATAAAAATAAATAAATCATTGATATTACATATAAAATTTACAGTGAATCAGCATCACGGTCTGTTAATTTTATGTAAAGTCTATTTTTATAAGCTCACAAAACTGCGCGACTGTGATTTATCAGAATTTTTCTCTTTTCGGAATCTATAGATATATTTCTTTTTTCTCATGACTTCATTCTCTGTACGACTCCGCTTCGGAGCAACCAGTGTCTGTCTTCCGGAAGATGTGGCATGGAAAAGATTCTGACTTCACACCTAAACATTACGGTGTTTGTATATACAGTGACGTGCGAGCAACGAAACTTTAAAGGAAGAATCAGGGGATCGGGGAATTATTTTCGGGACGAAAACCGTGAATGTACAAATAAACAAGAAGCAAAGTCGACTGGATGCTTTTTTTAAATATACAATTTTTTAAATTTTATTTACGTAACGTACGTTATTTTATTTACGTACGTTTTTACAACAAAAATATATTTTGAGAATATCTTGTGACTTATATGATTAGTCTCAGAAAAATTTGAATAGTGAAACATACTAACATACTGAAATTAATACTATATTACCTATACATTATTATTAACTCAGATTATAGAAAAGAAGAGTGTTTCGATCGAGGACAACTATTATTGCACAGCTCTTTATTTCTGATGTCGTGTTATATTTTTTTGTGCTTTCATCGAGGAGTAAAAGAAACGCTAATTTGTTCTCGGAAGTTTTGACCGGATGACTACTCGAAGTAATTGGATTGTTCCTCATCCGTAACGAACTTGATTCAACCATAGCAGAGTGCAATTTAATACGCTTAAAACTTAAAGACACAATATATACTTCTAATCTAACTAGTTGTAATTCAAATCTAATCTTCAAAAATCTGGGAAATAACAAGATATTGAATCAGTTATAGAATATTTGAAAATATTGTACACAATTTTTTTCGCGAGGATTATTCATATTTTCTTTCATTTATAAATTCTTTTCTGTCTGAAAAAAATTTTATTTAACAAACATCCTTTATTTAAATCATTAGGAATTTTTTCAATTATATTATATAAAAACGCTTGATGCGTTACATGTTTTTAATTTAATTAATATTTTTGCGAATAGCTGCTATATAAAAAACTCCTTTCTTTATTATCTCGCGGTAACATTGTGCAACATAGTTTGAATTATTATCTCGATGGTGAAAATTCACTGCGCAACTTCGCAATTCCTGATATCAGTGTGCTGACGCTGACTCGTATAAAACGAAAATATTTGCCGACGCAACTTTGCAAGCGAGAACTCATCTCTTCTTCGTATAAAAAAAGATTCCTTCCTCTTTGCGTTTTAATGCCTTCCTTTTTAATGCGTTCCCACATCCACTTGTAACCTGGGACGGGGTAATGCATGTGCGTCTCTGTGTTCGTCCATATTCATTTGACTCGTAATCCGACGCGCCAGGATTCATGAGCGACCGACCACGATTAATCAGACCTCACCGAGATGTACGACTGTAAAACGTTTAATCGTGGCAGCGTCTTAGGATTTTTCCTTAATTACTCGATCACACGATATTAACGCACGAATAATTCTCACAGCTCCTCCAGACGCGTAATCGAATCTCTGTATCTCTCTCAGAGTATTACGTGAGCCGTTCTTGACAGATCTCGCGAATACTCTTGTTAGTCCCCGTTTTGCTGCATAAGGTAGAAAAGATTTTAATTTTAATTAATCGACGAACTATATTTGAGGAGCATTTCACGCGCAGATCCATAATTGATTTCATATTTGAGGTCACAGAGAGAGCCGCTCGTCGGCGCGCCTGCTTTCGCGCACTATACGCGATCGTGAATTATACTCGGACGTTCAAAGAGCAGTAGGCTACCGCAATCAATCCAGGACCCCTACAGCCCTATGCCCGGTGGTCGACCGGTGGAATGTCTCACCCACCTCTCGCGAAAGTACTACCACAAACGTCGTCTTGCTTACGATGATAACGACCACAGTAACGATTCTAGCTAGCATCGCGCGAGCATCAAACATCGCGAAGTACGAGGGGATACGATTCCCTGTAGCATTGTTTGATCATGGTAATTACGAGCCAAGTGCTCCGGCAAGAGAGGAGCAAAAGGGCCAGGAAAAAATGAAGAGGCCGAGTAGACGAGAAGCGCGAGGGAGAAAAAGAACGACCGCATACACACGGTATTTCACTCATTCTTTCTCTCTCTCTCTCTCTCTCTCTCTCTCTCTCTCTCTCTCTCTCTCTCTCTCTCTCTCTTTACCTCTCTTCGTTCGTCTCATCCTCACGTAGGAAGAGGCTGCGGAGCGAAGAGAAAAAAGTGTCGGTTACACCGTATCCTCGTTCGTCTCCGTCCGTAGGAAAGCGACCGCAATCGATAAAATATTGCGATAGGGATAAAGGCAACCCTTCTGCGCTCGTGCGCGGCCACGCACGTACGCACGAAATGGAACGAGCGATGGTACGTATGACGCGCGTGTAATCCTCGTGTGACAGGCAGGTACATTGAGGTAAATAAAAAACGAAGCCTTTAACGCGGCACGGAAATAAAAGGGAAAATAAAAGCCTTCGAGCCTTTTTACTGTTGGAAGTACGGTTGGAAAAATCGTCGGTCCTCCCCTTTGACTGCGATTTTACAAAGAAACGTTTAACGGCAAGCCGCTAAGTCTGAGTCATCTCTGAAAGCGTCTAATCTATCAACGCGTTTCATGCACGTTGTTGCAACCGCTAGTGCGAGATATATTCGTCCTCGGAAAAAAATAACGCGCGCATATAGTCGGCCAGTCTTCAGCGGACATAATAACTTGCAATCAACAACGATCATTCATCAGTAGCTAAGTACGATTGCTCGTCGTGTATCAAAATCAAGCAAGACGAAAATCCATCGAGTCCTTTGGTCCTCTTCCCCGTGGAAGAAATCCCTCGCGAAAAGTAGAACAACGAAGACCACAAGAGCCGAGAAAAAAAAACGTAACATCCGACTTGCATGTTCATCTCTTCATCGAGTAATTTGTTCATCGAGGAACGCGTTTAAGCATCGACCATCGAGCGGATCGAGCGGGAACCGTAGAGAATCGATGGTCGCCGGTTTTGTTGCCGATTCGTTCGCCAGAGAAAAATCGATCGGAAAGAATTTCGCTGTTGTGGCGAACGCGCAGATTCACGAGCTACCCGTGACGGCAGCTGGCTACCACGCAGCAGTGAATATGACCCACGTGACGGCGTTTTACGACGGTCGTACGTCTAGCGGGTCCAAAAGAGCCTCGGCGAGGTAACGACTTCCATATCACGCCCGTTCTTGCCATACGCAATTTCTTGTACTGTTGTAATCTCGGGCGTCGTAACGCTTGTTATGTAGAGAGATGACTTTTAACTCCGTCTTGAACTTTAATAACTTGCGTTCTTCAGCCAATAATCTGTCATCGTTAAATTATTCGTCGTTTATGGAGGTTTCATCTCCTAACTCTATAAGATCTTGTATATTTTAAAAGCTAGAATTCAGATAACTTTATGATTTATTCTCTTTTCGTTCAAGAAGAAAAGCGAGAAAAGAAATTGATTAAATCATGAAGATGAAGGAAAGATACGATCTTAATGGGGGGGGTTAATTAATTTCCTGATTGAGATGAGTGATATTTTGGAGTCGACAGACAGTCATAAAATAAAAAGTACCATTCGAAAACTTATTCGCGACAACTACACAATGCGGACGCATGTAACAAATTTCTAATTCAGACGCGACAATGACGAAATGAATTCAATCGAAGAGCCATTTCTATCACGTGTCACGTGTATATATATGTATCTCGCGTTGATCTAGCAACGCATACCATAGCAATCAAGACGCGAGCAATTATTTATCCTTCTCGTTCCCGCTTTGTCCTCGCCTTTCTCATCCCGCATTCCACGACCGCAATTTCAGATCCGTCGTTTCGTTTCGTGTTCGCGTATCGCGACATCACCGTCGAGTTTCTCCGGGTCGCATCCCCCTGTCAGAGTAAGCACCAGGGCAACCTGTTGCTCTCCGATACCGCTCTCCGTCGTTCCTCACGTCCGTGACCGTGTCAGTGAGCTGTTCTCTCTCTCTTTTTCTCTCTTCCTCTCCTTCTCTCTTTCTCTTCCTGTCCCTCTCTCTCTTCTTCTCCCTCTCTATTTCTCTCTTTCTCTCTTTTTCTCTTCACTTCTCGTCTTTCTCTGAGTCTCACCTTTCTCAGGTCACGTCTCTTTCGTTCTTTCCTCGTCGTTTGCTCTTGTCTTTTTCCCACTCGCCGACAAACGACAGAATGCCCTTGGTCTGCGACGTGTCTACTATGCATGTTCTCCTGGTAGCACGAAGACCTGAAACGTCGCACTCTGTTGCTCCGTTCGGACACGCCGTCCTTGTCACCCTGAGGCCGGACGCCGGCGCGTTCTCGCTTCCTCGACGAGTCTCCTCTTCCTGTCTATCAAGCTCGTCCGGCTTTCTCTCTTGCGCTTTTCCACGTTTCTTCTTCTCTCCTCGCTCGTGTCCGGTCGTTCCCTTTCCATCTCCCTCTTGTATGTCTATCTCCCTACCATTTCGATGCCGCTTTCTCGGCTCTCGCTGCCGCCTCCTCTACCGTCTACTGATGCCTTGATCCGTACCCTCCTGTTTTAGAAGAGCGCGGTCACGGGATGAGCGGCTGAAAGTGTGGGAAAAGTCGACACGACTAGTGCGAGTCCGGATTTCGGATGAGGCCGACGAACGATGACGGGTAGCTTATTATCACAAAAATAATTTTCATATTTATTTATGACCGCGATAATGAACAACGAAGAACTCATTATACTAATTTTGTTTGACATCTGCTTGTATCATATTCTCGCAAAGTATGTGAAAATTCCTTCCGCATCAGCTGTTTCAAATTCTCATCAGCTATAGATTCTTTCTATACTACTATCTATATCATACATTTTATTTTCTCAATTTTAAATATATTTTAATTGTATTAATTATAAAATTTAATTTACTCATTTAAAAGATTTTATCTGTGATAATTAAGCTATGCAATAGTTTGACAGTTATTCTGAATTACGTGGAATTGAGATCCCTTGCGTTTTTCGCCAAGATTTTATCCTCACGCCGAAAGAGCGTGCGATCGATACTATTGCGCGATAATAATCGAGACGTGTACTTTCGGCCGTTGAAATATCGCTGCGAGACGCATCGCGACAGTTATCGACACTGAAAAATTATAGTCATCGCCATTCCCTGTACCATTGTTCCGCGTTCGCGTCCCGTCTCTCACGCAGGTAATAACTGTCGGTCAAAAATTATTATCACCAACGATCCCCAGCCAAGGCGATATACTCTGCGGTCGCATCCGCGTGACGAGTAACGAGTCCGGAATTTGGAGGCATATCTCTCGACCCTTCTCCACCTTCTCGTCTCGATATACAGGGATATTCGTAAGGAACGTAAACTAACAACGAAGCCAGTCATACCGCGAAACGAGTTTGCGGTGTGACATTTCTCCGCTCGTTCCACGTGAAAACCACAAGACGATACCCAGACGACCGAAATGTCTGGCAATGACTGAGGAGAAGGGAAAAAGAGAGAGAGAGAGACTCTTGTTCTCTTCTTAAAACTACCCTTTGTTTGACCGTTTTAATCACTTGTCGAAGCGTTATCGAAAGCTTATTACGTGTCACGCGCTACTAATTATCGAGATCTTTACGTAAAGATTTTTTACGTAGTTTTTGTTGAAAAAAAAATTGCTGGTATCTAGCTTAATTATCGCCGGCGGAAACGTGCGAGTGAGCGGATTATTAGTGCGCGTATATCATGTACAAATCGAGGCAAAAAGTGCATTTGTCATTGCCAAGCGGAAAGAGATTGCGAAACGCGTAACTAGGTGTGAATTATCAACTGCTTCCAATAACTCTTGCGTCACACCTGTATTTTTCTATTATCTCCATGTTTTAATCTTGCTGCAAGTTGTAACGCTACATCTATCTCACTGGTGTACACTGAGAGTGTAACATAGTTGCTTTCCGGGACACATGCCTCCCTGCACGCGAATCGTCATTGCTAAAACGATGTGACATGCTATATAGGACCAGAATGTAACGGACTAGAAAGCGCATTCGCGAAGGGGATTCGCGCTTGTCAAGCATCAAACTGCTCTTGCGAGCATGCCAAAGTTTAGCGCAAGCATATTTTCGTCCGCGTTTATGAACAATTTTATAGCTTACTAGCAGATGACAAGTTCTCATGGCAATTGCCCGCAAATTTCATATTCTTTATAATATAATATAATTTAATCTATAATACATTATAAGTCTTATAAAGTTGAAACACTTTTATAAAATTAAGCCTTCGTGACTTATATTTTTATCAAGAAATTAATGCATTTCAGAATGCAACTTCGGAAAAGATGCAGTATCTATTTTATCTCTTGTCTCAGTTATATTAAAAAGTTTGAACATGAAACAATACGAAACACGTTAATTGTTTCAGACAATGCTTAGAAACTTCTTCACCTCGTAAAAATCGGATGTATTGGATGTTTCGGTAGTCACTCTATTTTCGTGATAGCTCTACTTTCTCATCGATGAACGGAAGAATAGATCATGAATCGATAACGTTGAATACGTAAAGCGCGTTAATCTATTTCCGGTTCGACGATAGAAGACTGATATCTGGTGATGTCGCGAAAACGTGACATAAAATACTCTTCTAGCGTAAGAAATATATTTTGCATTCAACGCCTAGCGGACAAATCTCCCTTCCGCGGATACGAGCTGATGTACGATTTCGTCCTTTTTTTTCTCTCTACAAAACGTGTGCGATGAAAAATCACCCTTTATTTATCACTTCAGTTGCGATCAATCCTACAGGAACGGTCAGTGAAAAACGATCGAGGATTCGCGAAACTGAAAACCGCGTTTGAAAGAAAGAAAAGAAAGACGCTTTTTCTTTCAAGCTCGAGACATGAGCATCGTTGAAAGACTGCGTACGATGATCAGTAATCCTATAAGATCATCGTTCTTTCGTGTCGTTCCAGTCAAACGTAAGACGCTATGAAAAATTATTTCTTTTATATATATACTATGCTAACCTTACACAATATTTATTTCTATAGTAAATGCATGTAAAAAAAAATATATCTTGGAAGAATTATATTTTGAAGTGTATAAATATTATTATCAAATTAATTAAAAACGAAATATTTTCAACTACATCAATGATATTAATATATATCATTTATATATCTTCTACATTATTTTTCTGAATGCTTCGTCTCTAAAACACAATTATCACATCACATCGTTTTGGATAAGCGGGGGGAAAGTACACATAAAGATTTATATATTAAGAGGTACAAAAGATATCGCAGCAAGTCGTCGGTGCAAAATATCTCGCGACGTCAGTTTATGAAAAAACATATTAAAGGAGCATCGATGAATGCAACGTGGTTCAAGCAGCTCGAAACACGCTTTTCACAGACCGCCGACAGTTGACGTGTTCCTTGAATCAGTACTTAGGGAGACCACAAAATGTAGGACAGTAGGACCTGTTCGCGCGCCGAGAGGAATTCTAAAGATCTCATTATAATAATCCCCCACGTGTCCCGAGGGCACGTCCCCGCGGGGCAAAATGTCGCATTGTGATCGTTGTGCTCGCCGGTACGGCGCCCTATACCGGGTGTTCGCGCTTCGATGGATCGGTGAGTCGCGTTAGAGATTTTTTCGAGTTCATCGCGCCTCGTGGCACATCTGTGTGTACATATGTGTATGATGTGATCTGCTTCCTCACATCTCCGCGTCGTCTCGTATCGAACAAAGCCGAGGATGCATCTCGGCATTCTTCGGATATCTCGACGTAGCGCCTTGGTTTACTTTTCCTTTTCTTCTCATCTCTCGTCTCATCCCGTTTTGTAAATCACGGACATCCGATAAATGTCCCACGATGCAAACATACGTGCATTTCGCATTATGCATTACGAGGGCGCCGACAGTGCATCGCACACCCGCTATATCTACTTATGTAAATTGAGCTTGATTCTTCGCGGTAACGAGATTTCTCGCGGCAGCGTGCGATGTTAAACGCGACGGGGAATGAATTTTTTAATCACATGCACGTCGAGAATGTCACGTATGTCGGACTTGTTCCGTGTGGATCGTTTTTTTTTCTTTTTCATTATTTTTTTCCTTTCGCTTTGTTCATTTTTTATCCCCACCCCTCTTGATTATAATACAAATATAATAATCCGCGCAAACATTCACCGGGGACAAATCTTTTGGTTTAAATTCCTTTATAGAGCTTTAGTTAAAAAATAATGAAATAAAAACTCTTTATAAGCAAGAAGCAAGGAATTAACAAAAAATAAATAAAATAAAATAGAAAAGAAAGATAAAAAGAAATGTATATCTAGGAATAACCGGAAGAGTTGAGAACCTATCTCTTGATCCTCTCTTCTTCTCTTCTCCTTCCTTCTCTACTTTCTCATGACTGAGCGTTATGTGTTCCTTGACCCTTGGTCCATTCGTGCCTACCTACAACGCATCGATGTACTGTAGATCGGTCCGAGGATTACGACATCCCGCAGAAGGTCGATGTGTCTTTGAGGGTGAAATTGACCTGGAGAAAAGTCGCGTGGGAGTACCGGTTGAGCTTGAACAATGACGGTATGTTGAGTCTCACGTGCGATATCTCAATGTCGCGCGGACGACATTTTACACGTTTTACGAGACACCCCGGGCCGAATCTTCGAAACGTCAGACTTAAGAGACAAATGACGAGATACGGCGAAGGGACTCTTATGAATCTTCCCTTTAATCCCTTCCCCATAAAGAGATCCGAGAGATGGAAGAATATTTGCTCGTATAACATTGTTAAGGCATCTCCGTTTAATTATAGTCCAAGTTGGAATTTTAACCGTAATATACCGTTGTTGTGGAAACTCGTTATTATTATATATCGCGCGTTATTAATTATCGCTCATTTAATGTAACAGCGGTAAAATTAAGGAAAGCAAAAAAATTTTTTTTTTGCAAAATAAAATCTCGCAAGTCTTGCAGATTCTGCCGGAAAAGATTGACGAAGCCGGGAATAATAGAGAGTCTCGTTTCTCTCGCAACAAGAAAACCGTTGTAATTTCGACAAAAATTTATTTCCGAAAATTAAGTTTATCGAATCAACCTGCCGGCCTTTTCGATCAATGTCAGACCGTACCAAGATGGATGTTGCAAAATTGCGGGGTCGTATCTATCTGACGACGACGCCCTCGCCGGAGGATCCGAAATAATAGGGTTTGCAATTTTTGCCAGCCTCCGCTGCGTCACGAAAATCGCGATGTAACGCGCATCGTGCACCACGTAACGACCATCGAATCGCGCGCGATTGCAGGTAAATATCATCCTCTATCACGCTCTAATCTGTAATAGAATCGGCTCGTTCGCCGACGAGAATTGAATAAAGGGATGTCCGTGGTCGCGAATGTCGCGCTGTCACGTCACTGTTATTTTCGGAATATTCGATCAAGTCCAATTTTTTTTAACTTTTCGAATTTTTTTGACATCTGTTCGATGCGTAAACTCGCGCTTTTTTCAAAATCGTGCACGATAATCCACCTTCGCCGCAAGAGCCGAAAGTGAAGGAAATTCCGAGATAAACAACGGGCTGATATATATATTGTAATATGTATGTAGCGTAGAAAACGATGAAATTATTTTTTAATCACGATTATTTATTAGAAAATAGTTGTTTTGCGAAGACGAGAAAGATTAAATGCTCCGGGCTAATGTCCTCCGATGACCGAGCGGATCAATTTACCGGGTCGAATCGCCGACTCATTCCGAGCTCATTTAAAACTTTATTAACTATGATTTTAGATTAGAGAGACAGGATGATCGAGAACTGACCTATCATTTAATTTGTATCATTAGTCGCGCTCTGAAGTATAATTGATAGCTAAATGTATTCACCGCAAATGTGTTTATCACAATATTACATGCATTTAATGATCCTTGATTGAATAAAATTACAATATGTAGGATATACTTTTTCAGTATAATATTAATATACATTTTAATATATATAATTTTAATTTACAAATTAATTTATAATTTAAATTATATTATTATATATAATTATAAATTGAAAATTAATTTAAAAAACTAATCTTTAATAGAAAATTAAAGAATCTATGAAAATGAGAGGAAAAAACCTCGGGACACTTTGTATACGACATGAGTTATGAAGTTTCGAACGAAGATGTAAATGCAATAGCTGTAAATCCGAATGATGCCGGGTCACACGGTTTACGACGCGGTATACTCGCGGTCGCGTTAACGGATGTGTTTTTTGAGTGGCAAAGAGATCTTTATCTTGCAGTAACTGCCGTAGCGGGTGTCTCCGAGCTTTTGTGTGCTCGGTGCATTAGCAACGACAGCGAGGAACACTTCCGCCGTTATCTTGCTCATGTTACGTACAGTGGCTCTACTGTCCTCTTAGGCGTTGCACCGTTGCACCTGCGCCGCGATTTCTATACATCACGAACGTAATCGCTCGCGTTCTTCATCCCCGCGAACGTCCAGAGAATTTTTTTTATTATAAATAGCGGGCTAGTATTAATGACGGGGTGATGATTCCCGGCGGGGGAGTCGCTCATCGTTAAGTCAGATTTACGGACGAGTTGTATCACTGTCAACGAACAGCTGAATTTATTCCGACAACTGAATTAATTCCCGACCTTGTTCCGTGCCGCGCGAACACTTAATATCGCTTGAAGTGCGGTTCGGAAAAGTTTTCTGGGGCAAGCCGATGTTGCGCTGAAATTTTTAATGCCGCTAAAAGCACCGGCATTGTTTAACGGCTTTTCGTAAATATGACTTTGCCGTCACATCGATTAAATTAGTTGCGTCTAAATAAACAATTCACTCGCGAATGCAGTAACTCGCATAATAATCACATAAAGTACGCCCTTTAATTTCTAATGTCCTTTTTGCATTCATTATCCTCTGAATTTAAGCGAACTAAAAACCAAATAAATAACTATTAATTTACATTAAAATAAAAAAATTGAATGTATCAAAAAATAGAATAAGAAGCAATATTTTTAATTAAAAATTGTCACCAAAAGAAATGAACTCCAAATCTTTCGAGGTATTTGTAAATATAAAGGATGACTTTTGTTACATTATATTTGCATTCCGAAAAACCGTGAATAACATTGGAAAACGAAAAATTGAATGGATCAAAGTATGCGATAACGAGCTGTAGCAAAGTCTCAATCGCGATTGAAACAGTTCAACAGAACGGTTCGCGGGACGCGCGTTAACGTTACACTCGACAATGCATCCAAGGCATTCCGCGCGTGATTCACAAGCCGGTTATAATGCACATTTACTCCACCTGCAGGTCAAACGGCCTTTGTGTCTACGTCTGCCACATCGCGTGCGCCACTAGTCGTTCAGTGCAGTATCGAGTGAATTGAGAATATATGGTCAGATATGATCACGAATGTGATACGTGTAACGATGTAATACTGAGCCCATTTCGTTCTTGCCGCAGAAGCGAAATTCAATGCGAAGCAGAGAAGCATTAAATAGCTCGTTATGATCAAGCACCTCTGCTTCTGTACTAATGCGTATTGAATTAGCAATTTATAACATCTTGATATAACTTTTGATAAACAATCGTCAATCATCTTTCTCGCAAATGCTGGAATAAATATTGCACTCAACAATATTTTACACAATAGCATCTGAAATTTTCAAACCTCGTCCTATCTATTTTCGTGGCAGTAGGTTTATTTTCCGGGGCTCCGTTGGATACGACACATTTTACGATCATTTTGTTACGCTGGCGAGCCTGCTAGATGATTCACTTTCGGATCTCCAGGTATAACGACGTCTCTCCTTTAATGTCTCTTTTGTGGCCCGAAAAAGGGGCTTTCCTTGCTCGCTAATTAGTTCTCTCGCCAGTTTACTCAGCTTTGACTAATCTCGACCGAAAGAATGAGAGATGGGAAGGCAAGATAATCCGGGAATTGAAATGTTTCGTGGTGGAAAAGGAGAAATTCACGCTGTAACGATGGTTTTTCAACGCAACGGGATAATCTGTCGACCCAGCTTGGGCTGTATGTAAATTGCAGCTTGTTACACGCGAACATCGTCGGCGCGTTAAACGTTAGAAACATTTGTAAAGCTCGTGTCGAAACTTGGAAGAAATTACGGAACTGTGCTTGTGTGACAACACACATGCACGTCGTTCGATCTCGGTTTCTGGGATGAGCTAGGAGGCAGAAGAAGGAGGCACGACCATCGGGCATTGTGCAAACAAATTCGCCGCTAATGACTATTGATTTAGGTCGTGCGAGTGATTTAGGCGCACTGTATGTGTATATGTGTATTCAATGTTTCGCATCTCATCGTAGTCCGTCTCATCTGTGCGACCGTCTCGAGCGCTTTATCGAGGTAATGATATAACTGAGATAAAGAAATTTAAAAAGTCGCTGTTGATATATGAATAGACTTGTTTTCTCTCACTTTGACCAATTTTCTATCAAAATATCTCTCCATTGTAGTAAAAATATTTCTGAGATATTTATTTCAATGTTCTCACATTTTAAAATTAACATCCGACAAATATAATCGTAACATACAAGCTATAACTTTATACTAACAAATTATCAGCTTAAATATTTAAAGTGTGATATAATCTTTAAATAACAAATGAAAAATACAAATATGCCGACATATTTCCATGACAGTTTGCGCATTCTAAGAATTTCCCCACTTTACGTGTGAAAATGTAAGGAGAATGGTATATACACTCTTGATCAAATAGACTATTATCGTAAACGTTGGTGAGTTAGATGGCTCGGTGGCATTTACTCGGCCGAATATTTGAAGATGATCGTCCGGGGATAATTAATTGGCACGTCGGAGATGCTGCGTACCGGTTCTACGGCTCGAATTTAGGCGCGCGCCTCTAGATTCTAAATGGTAATGGCACTCGTGATTAATCTAATTGATGCGGTGTCTCGTATATCTCATGCTCGCATCAGGCACCGTTGGTGAACACGCGTTAACGCAGGTGCCGCTGACGCGCGCATGCATGACTCCTCCAAGTGTGTGTCGCGCGCTTATCCTCTTCATTAATTAGTGTTTTGCCGTGATTTAATGCGCTGTGTGTAGGGCCAGATATTCGCAGACAGGGCGCTTAATGTCGCGTTATAGCGGGCCGTTGCTTTACGTTAAAGAACGGGTCAAACGGCGGCGAGAATAAATCGTTGACATTGATCGTTCGTTTATCGCGACCCTTTAAAAGGCCGATCGATTTAAGCGCGAGTCAACAATCAGTTTCGTTTCGCGATACATCCGCTTGTTTTAGAGAACATCCGTCTGTGACGCACGATTGATTAATTTCTCGTTGACTCGCCTTTATTACATTTACGTGCGTTGTTAACATAACGTAACGCGCGGTTTTATTTGTTAATTGAAGCGGACCGTGCAACGAGAAACACGCATCGCGGTCGAATAAATGCACCTGCAAACGGTCAGTTTCGTTCGCACAGCGAGATGGTGCAGCTCGCGCAAAAATCGCTCGTTAGCGGGCAAACTTTAAATTACCGGCATCCTTTTTGTCGACAAGTTTCAGAGAACGCAGCCGCATTGCAATTTTTACGCGCGTCTTTTTTGCGTTCCATCGCAAGAGAAGAGAAATTGTAAAGAGATTTTTTCTTCGGTTCTTATAATACGAGACTGCTTTTTTTCAACAAGATTTTTTTACTATCAAAAAATAACTTTATTTTATGATCTATGGGGGTAATAAAGAGATTTCACTTTTTCAAATAAAATATGTGTGTGTGAAATTGCCCATGTAATTAATGGGTGTGTGAAGTTGGCACCCCTATGTTATGTTATCATAGTTCTGTTAAGAGTTCTGAGTTATTTAGAACCATAGGAAGAGTTCTTGATAATTTTTAGAAATAGTTGCGGTCATTACGATAACGAAAATCAGTTTCAAAAAATAGGGATGCCAACTTCACATTTTTTTACACATCGAGTTCCAATAGTTTTGAGCAGAGTTTTAAGGTTCTTTTAAATAGTTATATAGTTCCTGATTATTTTTTGAAAGAGTTCTGCAATTTTTAGATAAAAAAACGTACCTTCAATATCGAAGATATTTCTAAAATATCAAGTTCTCGTGAAAAACGTTAGAGTTCGTGATTTTTTAAATGTTTCGTAAAAGTGTATTAATTTAAAAAAATCAATCTCTTCGAAACTATAATAGAGCCATGCGGTTTTCACGTTTTTTCTTGTCTGATCGAGTACGATTCAGAATTCTAACGTCTTTCCCCAGAACTTGATATTTTAAAAATATCTTCGATATTGAAAGTATGTTTTTTTACCTCTATAAAAATTGCAAAACTCTTTCAAACAATTTAAATTTACTCACCTCACGGTTGCTCCTTTGTTGCCCGATGCCTCCCCGGGCCTCCTTCTCGTAGAAGTTTCGAAACACTTGCATTCGCGCTATTTTTTTTCGTTCGCGACGCGCGGCGACGCCCGGGTTTTAGCTATCGCGATTACGATATTGGTACGTGCGACGCGATCGGATTTATACGATAACTAACTATCAAAGACGCTAAGTGCCAGTCTAGCTCCACCTCCAGTGCTCTTTTTCGATTGTTCGTGATCAACGGTCGCGCACTTCTTGCCGGTCCGCGAAAGGACGAGTGTATTAATTAGCGTCTTTGGTGGTTAATTATCGTATAAATTCGATCGCGTCGCACGTACCAATATCGTAATCGCGATAGCTAAAACCCGGGCGTCGCCGCGCGTCGCAAACGAAAAAAAATTACGCGAATGCAAGTGTTTCGAAACTTCTACGAGAAGGAGGCCCGAGGAGGCATCGGGCAACAAAGGAGCAACCGTGAGGTGAGTAAATTTAAATTGTTTAATAGTTACATAGTTCCTGATTATTTTTTGAAAGAGTTTTGCAATTTTTATAGAGATAAAAAAATATACTTTCAATATCGAAGATATTTTTAAAATATCAGGTTCTGGGGAAAGACGTTAGGGTTCTGAATCGTACTCGATCAGACAAGAAAAAACTCTTAACAGAACTATGATAACATAACATAGGGGTGCCAACTTTACACACCCGTAATTAATTGGTATATTCTTTCTAAAAATTATAACTAGACTATTAATAAAATATACAACATTTTTTCTTCATTAGCTTTTCATTTAGTGAATCATTATTTGACACCTACTCTTCAGATAAAATTAATTTATATAGATATTTATGTAGAAATATATAATCTTTTTTATAATTTTTTTATTGAATTTTTTCTCTTTGGTGAAGTATGGTTGGTTAAAAATTTAATTCATCGAATATTTAAAAGATTCTATTTTCATCATTCCTCTGTACTGTCCTCTCTATGCGATAAAGAATAATGAATATCATTTTTGTCTTCTCAATGAGCTGATTCACGAAATCTCACTTGGGTTTATCTAAATCTAAGCGGTCTTATCACGAACAGTAAAGTCTTTGCGGGTTATTCTTTATCGACCACAGACCCTCATTTTCTTGATTTAACCAAATCGTCCGGAACAAAGTCTTATTGCAGAGAAAGAGAGAGAGACAAAAAACAGGGAATAGTTATTTTATATAGGATTTTATTAAATTAAAATAAAACACTTCACACACACACACAAATACACATCGCTTAATAAAATTATTTAACTTTAATTACTTAATTTAGAATCAAGCTTGACTTATACTTTTAATACTAAAATGTAAATATATAGAATTTAGATATATAATAAAATATACAGAATAAAAAATATCAATTAAAAATTTTTCTAGTATATTTTAATATATATCACTTTTCTAGTATATATTAATTGAATATTTTGTGCGATTCGTTTAAAAAATATCATTCACTAAGGAACTATAGTATCCGTTTTCACACGCAATCAATGAGATTCCGATCATACAAGACGATACGGTTATCTCGCGTATCGTCGAAAATTTTTCGCGTTTTTTGCAGCATTCTCGTGTTCATTCGTGAGCAATCGCTTTTCATTCCGCGATGACTTTTGCGATTAGACGTATTGTGAGATTCGTTCACACCGCTGAAAAGGATATCTTCACAAAAGCTGCCTATTTATACATACCGTACATATATTTGCGCCGTCTTCCGTGCCGAATGCGATGTATGTGCATTGGTCCACGATGGATGGCAGAAGGATATATATATACGTATGCTTTCTACATAATAAATGGCACTCACTGAGATGACGTGTGACTAGTTTTCCAAACGTTTCAAAGGTCATAATAAAAGAACAGTTTATAAAGCAACGAGAACATTTGACATGTGTCAAATTCATCAAAATCGACCGCAAATCGCGAATCGTACTCGTTCGCTAAATAATAATAAATCACGATTAGAAAGCGAACTAATGAAGCTACCTGTCATAAATTTTCAAATTTTCCATAATGTACTTGGCACGCTCGCACGTATGTAACAAGCAAATTTAAATGACACTGTATCTCCATAATTTTTGCCTTTCTAATTCATAATAAATCATATCAAAAACGATTAATGTAATAACACAAGTGAAAATTAAACATTATTTGTTAATTTTTCGCTTAAACGAACAGCAAAGTTGCAGTTAATTTTATTCAATTGTTGATTAGTGTCAATTAATTTATTAGCATTAATAAATGCAAATTGTGCTTATGAGAATGATGCCAGCTGAATCCGCAAATGACTCTATTTTAGAACTGATATTATTCAAGTCAATGAATAATCAATTGCTTGATGCAGATTGTGAGAGCTTTCAAAATTATGCGAATGACCGAAAAGGCAATCTGTGTATTTTCCATATACGTTTGATATTATATTTTCTGGGATCTCTCTCTAATATTATTCCGTATTTATTCGTTATGATCATTTAATGTAAATAATCAAGCCGTGACGAAATTAACCAATATAGTAAATAATTTGATTATTTCGGAATGTCGAGTTAGTCAATAATTAAATCAATCGTAATCAAATTGTCCGATTTTCGCATGAACGCAGTCACTATCCGCAATTTTCGAAATTTTAGTTAACAAATCTCCAAAATTAATTGACACAAAATACCAATCGTGCGAAATCAGTTCATGATAAAGCTAAATAAGTGATATTTACGTCGAAGACTAGTCAATGCGGTTTCGAATTCAAGTCAATTCCATATATTAGATCTTTTTATCTATATCTACACTTATTTATCGTAGAACAAGACATCTTTAAGAACATTCGTTTCGCGAATAGCGGCGTGAGATTTTTCTCAATCCATCGCTAACGAGTTAACAGGTTGACGCGCGATGATTCTGTGCGATTACATTTAAACGTTAGCAAGGAGTCTCGACATCTCGATAGGTTGGCTGACTATTACGAAAATCTCGAAGCTTAAAGAGCATGTAATTTTCAATCTGACTTGACAATACAGATCGCGCATTCTCAAAAATCTCGAAAATGCCCTTTTTTCATTCTTATTCCTAGATTTTTTATCGGATTCTTATCCAATCAATTCTCAGTCTTCAAAACGCAATTGTGCATTGCCTCGCTTCAAATCGCAATCACGACTCTATTTCACGCGCATACACTAATTGCTTAATGTTATTATTCTCTCTTCTCCAACTAGACGCGACGACGTTGTTGGAAATAGAGTTACTCTAGTCCTCCCAATTTTGGAACGTTTACCACCAATCTCCGGCGGCAATGTCGAAAATTACACGATACATTGTGAGCCAGATGCACAACTTTACGTCCAACACGTACTCGATCTCCATTGTTGGTTACCGGCTTCCGTAATATCCGGGAACTAACAATAAGTTATATGCGTGATGTCTGACGGCGGTGGAAGCTGCTCGTAGGAGAGAAACACCATTTTCAACTACTCTAAACTTGTGAGAGATCCCAGAATCACATATCAATCATTTTAATTACGGTTATTCTCAATGAGAAGCCTTAGAAGTAATGATAGAGTTGTGATTTTTTTTAAACATACTACTTAATGTATTTTTCCACGCGATTACACCAAATCTTATCATAAGATAAATTTTAAAATAAAACATACATATAAAATAAATATATAAAATAAAAAGACATTTAAAGTTATTCGTGATTCCGAAGAGAAAAAAATTTTAAACTTTTATCAACATAATCTTTGGCAGTTCTTTAATTATTATTTCATCTATGAGA
Organism: Prenolepis imparis; assembly: GCF_030444845.1. NCBI lineage: Eukaryota > Metazoa > Arthropoda > Insecta > Hymenoptera > Formicidae > Prenolepis > Prenolepis imparis. The sequence continues at coordinate 5,559,849 of NW_028141164.1, forward strand.
TATCCCCCCCCCCTCCCTCCCCGCGAACAATTATAGAATCTGCGAGAAAATATGAGAAGGAAGTATCAGGCCGAACGGGACGTAGTGACGCGAGTTTTACTAATTAAAGTGACGGTGTACATCAAAGTACTCATCCATCGTGCTCGAGGTCGCGCTAATGGAAACGTCAAACATTCTCAAAGAGAAGCACCAGTCCTCGTGACGCAGCAAAGCGGGATTAAAGTTCTCCAGGTGTTCCAGAAAAGAAACTTCCAAGAGGGGTCTTCCGCGAAGTCGCGACGTCGTCCATCTGGTCAGCGCGAGCTGAGCATCGGAAGTGCTTATACCGTGACAGGAAGTCGATACCTTGCTCAGTTTGTGACTTATATAAATGAAACACGATGCATACGGATTTATGTTGATCTATTGTATTATTTTATAACCAAAGTGCGCGTCAAATAATTGAACAGCTTCGTCTGAAATTACATATACCTAGTCTTATGTAAAATTCGAGAAGCGAGTATTCTTCGTTTCTCGTTAACTGCGCGGTAGGATTTTTTAGTCGATACACATACACCTGATATTTACCTTAAAGAGAGAGAGAGAGAGAGAGAGAGAGTCTGTAATTGTAAAAATTCGCGAAGAAAATTTTTCCCTCGCGATTCGTATAGCAATAATAATAAATTCGCACAAACGAGGCGCGCACATGAATCGTCGCGAATCGATCGACCGTATTCGCGCACGGTACCGATCTTATATCTTAGCTGAGACGCTGCTCCTGACGCTCCTTGTTCGCCGTACGCTGTAAGGAAGAGAACGTACTACGGTCCATTTATCACTGACCGATCCAGGAGGAACCATCCGGAAATACAAAACCACGAACGTCGAGTGTTCTTGGTCGGTTCTAAGTGCGCACAGAGATGACTTAATGGCCATTCGAATTTTATCGCGTCTCGTAAAACTTTCGCCTGTATTAATCGCGTATCCCGTGTCTTGATTATTTATACGGATATAAAAAAATGCTATTTATAATTACCTTTAATTACTTCTCAGGCTCAATAGTGAGTATGAGTATAACAAACTCGAGGTGTCCGATCTATCCAACTTAGATTTTTTAACCAGCCAAGTATCTTTTGGGAATATAAATAAGGAGATATGAAAATGCATATCGAACAATGTTCATATAAAACATTAGTACTTAAATCATTAAATAAGTTATTTTAGATCATATTTTTGTTTTTTTTTTTATATGATTTTTTCCTCAATCTTTTTTTACAATTTTTCTATTACGCTCGGATATTTCTTTCACTTTATTTTATCCATAATTAAAATTTATCTAACAATTTTAAATATAAGAATTAAGCTAAGAAAAATTCTAAATACTGCAAAATATTTATTTAGAAAAAGAGAACTTATTTTAATAACATGTAGGAAAGGCGAAGAGCTTAATCTAAAATTAATCATTCGGCTATGGCTACATTTGTTAAGCCGCGATTTGTTTGTTTCTCTTTCGTCTAACTAAAACATTCGAAGGTCTACGTACACCGTCGTTACATTGAAACGAAACACGTTGCTTATAATGTGGTGAGCAAAGTTCTACACGATGGTCTCGTCCTTTACCGATTATTTTTGGTTGCGCGCTCTGCGGAAGCGCCTCTTTGACTGCGCTGCCAATCGACGCGAATATACGCGAATTCAACGAGCCCATTCGCGGGTTATTGATCCGTTAGAAATTTATTTGACCAAGTGCATAGTGCAGAGAGTTCTCTGCGGCATGCCTCTCTGCTCCGAACAAAACGGAGCTAATTTATTATGAAACTTGCTCTTATTATTTTTTTTTTGCTTTCTCTTCTTCGCCCTCATCTTTACTAAAAGAAAATAATGGTGTCTACCACGAGGATAATCGATGGCCACTGCTTGTTACTCGCGAAACACCGTTTGCCCTTATCTGATACAGCTTCTGCTGACTAATTATAAAATTTTAGTTTTTATAACATATGTTATAATACAAATATACGTTGATTTGCAAGAATGGCATATTTGCCATTCAATCGATTCAAACATGCAATTAAGAAAAGGACTTTCCCAAATGTATTAATAATTAAAACACAATATCTTTGATTTACATCAAAAATGAAAAATAAATCTCCAAATATTGCAATTCGCTGCTTTATAAGAAGAAAGGAAAAATTGCGTTCAATTTTTATAACAATATCTATTTATAATATTATATATCATCCAAACATAATAGACATAACGAGTGACTGTAATCAATGAAAACGAGCATAATGCAGCAGTAATAAAGCGCCAAATAACTATGCTCATTATGCGCTACGACCTGTAATGAGAAGAGAAATGATAATGCTGCTCACGTTGCTTTAACGGATGTCACACCTTGTCACGATTATTGACGAGATATACGTGAAATACTGCATTTATTCGTAGAGTTATTAATAATGTGGCACTTCGAATATTTCGATCCATTGACTTTGTGGCCAATCATTAGTATCATAATTACTGCTATATTAGTACCAATTAATTTGTAAAGCAATTAAAACCAACGCCTATTTTTTCACAATTAAAATGAATTCTCTATCTGCGTAAATACCTACGTTAAATAAATGACATTGTATTGTTAGATCGTTTTTTATATTGTTGATAAAAATACGAGGAAATAATTTAAAGATATAATTTCTCGATATAAACGTAAACGTTACGTAGATAGTGGACTTCGGTTGACACAGGTGGTGATAATACATTGGACAATAACTTGCACTCGGCGATTTAATCATTGGTGGTTGCGGGCGAGGTTCCCTGATTAAAATATAAATCGCGGCTTCTACTGAATCAGATTAAATCGTCCGGCGCGCTACGGGCCCACTTGCCATGATTTATAATGATCCAGATTTTAATAACGATGTTGAGTTCAAAATCAACGCGTTATAAACTACCATTGTAATTTGCAATGCACTCTATAGCGCGGAAGCAGTAAATCTTACGGGTATCGATTTCACACTAACACTTTCGCGTTCATAACTTTCGGACATGATAGAAGAGGACTTTTTTTTAAAGACGTATCGTTTAACATGTATTAAACATAAATTATCACGGTAACAACTTTAAGTTGCAATAATAACTCAGTTTAATTATAATCCAATCAAAATAACAATGCTATTGTAACTCACACATTGTTCCTAACGAAATATGTAATAGTTTATATATCACGTCAAAATTCGATATATTTTCTCTCGTACATAACATGCTACGTTACACACGATAGAAATGCTGGTATTTGTTTATAAAGTCATAACCCGATACAGCGATTTTTTTCGACCAACGATAAATATACATTTCAGAAATAAATAAATGGAAAATAAAAATAAATAAAAAATGTATGTATAAAAAATGCTGGAATATAAAAAAACATAAGAAAACAATGATAGGTCAACATAAACTAAAAATATAAAAACAAAGTGTAAAAAAATCACAGATTTTTTTAAAGATTACAGATTTATTCAAATTCTATATATAAAATTCTATATAATAAAATGTCGAAGGAAATGTTTGTATAAAAGGATAAGCATTCGCGAGAGACAAACTTTTGAAATATGAGAATAGAATATCGAACGTTACACGAGTTAAAGAGTTCATTGACGGAGCCATCCGATTCCGCTTGATCGAAATCATTCAGAATATAGAACTTTGAGAAACTGTTCGTACGTAAATCGGGAAGTGCTACATCACAGACTTTCACGTAAGCGGATTAAAACGAAGAAGATTTAATACTACTGACTTCACAGCAACATATTAATATCAAAATTTTCGCTTGATATACTTATTACAATAATTTTCAAAGCCGTTTATGTCAGAATATAAATGGGAATTATTAGAAGCAGGTATATAAGTTATTAGATATATTTTCCAATATTTAGAGGAATGTTGGGAAAGTATAATAACATTTAAAAATTATAAAATTCTCTTTGTGGATATAACTCGACATATTAAAACAATATCCGTATATTTTATAACAATTTTTAATTTAAAATTTAGTTTAAATGTATGACTATAGTTAGGGAACGCTATAAAGTTTTTTTTATATAAAAAGGTCTCTGACGAGAGAACGCGTATCGCATCTCATTTTAGCGAACGTAAAAGATTACACCTTGCAGATATTGTCTGCGATGAACATTCGTTTAACATTATTGTTTGCGCGACGGCACAATATTGCATTCTCATGACAGCGCTATATAATATTCGACGTCATCGAAAATAAAAAAGCACGAGGGAAGAAGTGCAATGGAATCAGTGCATATCTGAACGGGATAGAAGAGGGGTGGGAATGCGACAATAGTTTCTATCTCTATCTGAGAAAACTGTGCACGCAAATTTCGAGATAAGGCGCGAATGTGGTAGCGAAACGCGAACATCCCGAAAGAATGCAGTTCCACCGTCGAGGAATCTCCGAGAATTTGCGCGAGAAAAGCCACATTTTGATATGACGGGTTCTTGCGACCCGGAATACTGCTGAATAGCACATTTAGTCCGGCGAAGAAAGTAAGAACTGGCTAGGGGGACGCTGAGCATGCAGGCCAGATCTCATCTATAGTGGGATATAATAGTATAGGTCAAAATATAGAAAGGGGGAAGAAGACAATAAAATAAAACTCCTATTAAATTTATATCATAAATTTAGTAGAAGTTTTATTTTATTATATTATATATTCATAAATAAAATTAATGTTCTGTAAAATATATATTCATGTTGATTATATAATAAGTGATTTAATATATATACTTGTCGTAAGATATTAAATATGGCAATATATAAGATCTCTCTATTCATAGTCCGAAAGATTGAAGATTTGAAACTTCGTGAATGGAGGACGGATTTATAAATCCCACGAGAAAGAGACAAGACAAATTTTATTTTATCGTTTATTTTTATCATTCTCTTTTCTCAAAATGCAGAATGAAGAAGTAGAGATGTTTCTTATATATGCCATGAGAATTACATAGGTACATGTGTTACATCTCTCGTACAACGTTTATGTCTTGCCAAGCGCGGAATGTCATCTCGGACGAATAACGCGACCTGTCACGCGAAATTTGCATCCCTATCTACCAAAAATATGTGTCGTAAACTGCATGCCCGTGTCGTTCCGCACGCAGATGCTACCGAACGGTCCACTTCCAGAGTATTCAGAATATCCTAGTATCTACATCTTCCGCGAGAGAACCGCCTATGTAGGTACGTTAAAATCAGCTGAGCGTGCATACGAGAGATTCAGCGAACGACGAAGATGAGGAACAGAAGAATATACCCGCGCGACTAGATAGATATATGAGATGTCGCACCGGTGAAAATCTAAGGGTGTCACGCGGGGGAACGGAAAGGACGAACCCGAGAAAGAGAATGTCGCAAGGACAGGGGAGGGTGCGAAAACTTTGAGGAAACAGGGAAGAGCACTATCGTGAAAAGTCTAACGTCTAGCGTCGCGAGATTGGAACTGGATCATACGGACGGATAAGCAGACGTGTGTATGAGTGTGTATTGTGTATGTGGATGTACGTGAGGATGCATGGGATAAGTGTGTGTCTTTGGGTGTCACCGGCAGCTAGTAAGAAGAGAGGCGTAAGTGAGCAAGAAGACGGCGAGAGAGATCATACGAGATGGTAGGAGGGTGAGACGGTGAAGCGGAAGAGAGAGAGAGGAGTTCACTGCTCTCCTATAAACACCTCACTGCACATAATCGCTGCACTACGCTGCTGCTGCTGTGGCCGTGCAAGTGGATCACGCTCTCGCACGATTAGGAAGTTTAGCCGCGTGCACCTGCACGCGACCCCACAAAGGTTGCATTCTAGCTGGAGAGGCGGGCTTGTATAAGTTTAATTCTCTGTTCCGCGCTCGCCGAAGTCACTCGCGCAGATATTAATCGCGGCGCGATATTCTGATGATGAGCGTATCGTAATGGGAGAGCGTAATCCTCAATAATTCCTCCCTCAAGACGATGATGCGTGCGCGCGCGAATATATATAATCGACCGTACTTATCATAAATTAAGTTGACGCGTTGAATCTCTCGTCGCGCGTCTCTACATCTCGCGCGAAATCGCGTGTATGCACTTAGCCGGCGGTGCATATTCTTGCAACAAGTGCAATGCGAGCGCCGCCTTGCAGTCTCGTCTCGTTGTCGGTCTCGGTTGGTCGAGACAGCACGGCGGCGCCTTGTTTGCACCGGTGCAGACTCTATATCCCGGCACGTGTTACGCAATGACGAATTACGTCAGTTATCTTCCGGCGCGGTCGGATTTACCAGCACCGTGGAATATGCATGCATTGTTGCGATGTAAGATGATGCACCGGAAGCCGAAACAGAATAAGCGGGATGATAATGGAGCTGACGGCGATATGTTTATCAGACAAGATACTTATATACGCGTTGCATATCATTGCAAACGGCAAATTTTACCTCACTTCTAGTGAACTTGATGATCCGATGCAAATATGTACATTATTACAAATGAATTTATGCAAAAACCGATATAAAAATGTCAAATCTTGTGCAAATAATTTAATAATTTCGATAACAGTTCTCAAGTATATAATAATCGCTGATATATTTTTTTTGATATAATGTGCACAGAAATTAAATAATGCACTGATTTTTCTCGCGATGTAATTTGTCTTATTGAACAAATAATATATATCTTGTAAGAATTAATATTGTATTACTCGACGAAGATTTCATTTATTATCGAATGCGACGCGAAAGTCTACTGGCCGCAAAGAATAATTTCACCCTCATGATTTTTACATGACTTTTATTTTTTTTATGTATTTTATATTAACATCACAAATATATAATGCACTGCAAAACCATCCGTAAAGTTTCGTGGCAGATTTATCGCAGTGAATTTAGGGACATTGCCAGTTACCTACACGTACTGGTTTTATGGCGCCAGCAATTCACCCTAGTCTACGTTTCACCTCGGCATCACGACACGTTCCTGACCGTTTGGCCCCGTTCGTTTTCACGGCTGCGCACAAATGTGTGGTTCATTTATGCTCCGGTGAGAGAGAGAGAGAGAGAGAGAAAGGGATGCTGACTTTATAGTAATCCGAGCCAAGATGCACGATGTATCTTGTGCATCTCGTATGCACGCTGCCGAACTGCCGAACTTGCGAACATGCTGCGTTACCCAGTTCTTTGCATGCGAATTAGTTGCTTTGATTACTCATGTATCATTGTGTATTTATTATATAATTAATTATAGATAAAAAATTAATTATTTTAGAGAATAATCAATATAAATGAAGCGATAGCAAAATTTTTATTTTCTGGAGCCATATTTTATTTATTTTATGAATAAGAGAGAGATAAGAGACATAATTGAACATTTTCAACAATTTGCTATGAGAATATGTCTTGATCATATTTGTACAAGAATTTCTTTCGTCTCTTCAGAATCTTAGATATATTGTCAGTTGTGTATCGTAATTTCTACGACTTCTCTCGCAAGAAGTCCCGGGATGTGCCAAGGAAGCACACCGTCGCGTTATATGATTCCTCAATAATTTATGATCTTTAATATTCTTGGCGGCGGCGCGCGTTGAAGACTCCGATATTGGAAACTGCAATCGCCACGGGAGGGGTTCCACGGAAGCGGCAACGAGATAATATTCTTACCCGTCGTTACCACAAAGTACTTTTTCGATTTATATCGACCCGCGGTCAATCCTTGATATTATACCGCCATCGAGAGATCGCCGACCGCGATAGAGTCGTTTCGCTTTAATAAAATTCGTAACGCGTTCACGAAAACATGAGGCACGTGTGACAAAGAGCGAGGCCACGTGGTTCTTGCTCTTGTGCGACTATGTAACAATTCGCGATCCTTACAGCTTTATATAAGAGTAACATTCTCACAAGCGACGTTCCGTGTTTTTGTTGGGATTTTCTTTTTTTCCGGCTTTTCTCCCTCAATTCGACAATAGCGTTTTTAATTACTCGATCAAAAGAGGAACATGACAGCTCATTAAAGGTTTTAAAAAAAACATGCTGCGTCATTTCGGTGGACGTTGTTTTTGCATAAATTTAACGATCAATTTGCGAGGATGACTTTGTACAATACTTTCCTTCGACATTGTTCTGTCAAGTTAAAACTTTAAACATTTGGGATTACAAATTTCGATGCATAGTCACTAATCAAAAATTTTTGTTATAAAAATACGGTCACAAAACGAAAAAAATAGAATCACTTTTTCTAACATAATATACATGTCTTTTTACATTAGAAAATATTCCCATAAAAATAGGACAAAAAAATTAAAAAATCTGTGAAAAAATCAATATGAAATCTACAATTCGACTTTTATAAAATTTATCATTTGCAAGATGAACCGTAGCGTGAAATGTCGCGACTGTCTTGAATATTTCTTCCGTATATTTCGCGAAGAATAGCTGCAAGCCCGACAATTCTAAATACGAGCTTGATGGCGGAGATCACTTCCAGCATCGCTGCATCTCGATTCGAAGAAGAGTCGAGATTGTCTAACTAGAAGCTTTTGAAAAGATTCCGTCTTTTTAACGGTATACAAAAGCTCATAGAATTTCTCGAAGCATCCCGCAACGCAATAAACGACCCGATAAAAATTCTGTTTTTTAACGTATATCTTTTTATCTTTTTGAGGTGAGTTTGTTGTGCGGCGCGTCTTCGTTCGTGAATAACCGCCTAAAGATGAGCACGTGTACCGAGAGAAATGAGCATAGCTTCTAAAGAATACACAGGCGCGAAAAAAAATTCTTACATTCGCCCGACAGAATATTGCACGGTTAAGTATGACGGTGTCTTATAATCCATCATAAATAGCGACTGTACTGTACTATTAAAGCTCGGGAAATGTTTTACGCGAGCGTGCATCTGAATGCACACACTAGCGCGTGAAAACAAATCAATCATCCCAGATGAAAGGTTCTCTCTACATCAACGTATCAGAACATTAATCTAAAATAAAAGGGAAGGTAGAAAAATGAAATTGTGTTGACAAAAAAATTGAAAACGCGAAAGACAATACAAATCTGCATTGTTGTTCGAATAACGGAGCAACAATGATTGCTCGATATGAAACATTGCAACGAGAGAGTTAATACAAATTGTATATTTAAGTGTTGCCGAAGTTTTTCAATTTTTTATTTTACTAGAACACAAGCGCGCGCTACCATTCTTCGGTTTTATGTTAAAAAAATTATATTTTTTAAAAATAATAAAAGTTTGTTTAAACTCGATTAATATTTTTTCACAGAAGTTAGTTGATTAAAGCATTTGCTAATTAAATTTTAAAATAATATAATATGTTAAAAAATTAAAATAGTAATATGTTGTAAATAATATGTTATCATATCTTATTCTCGATTAATATTTTTTGACAGAAATCAACTGATAACTGTCAAAAATATTAATTGAGTTTAAAGTATTATAACATATTTTATTTAAAACATATTATTATTTTAAAAATTAATTAGCAAATTAACGTTTTAATCAGCTGATTTCTGTCAAAAATATTAATAAAGCGAAAATTTGCTAATTAAATATTCTAGTTTACATATTTATATTTATATTGTATATGTTATAATGCGAAATGATAAGATTATTCTAATATATATGTATGTATTTTATTTGTTACAGGTAGGTAGCATTGCGATACACAGTGTGATTCACGCGTCGTCTATTGCACGTATCGGTGAGTGAGAAATTGTTTATTTTATTACATTTTTATAGCGATAATGGATAATGGGGGTGTATATAATATGTTGAAAATATTAAAATAATAATGTTTTAAATAATATGTTATAATATTTTTTCCGCGATTAATATTTTTTGACAAAAATCAGCTGATAATTGTCAAAAATATTAATCGAATTTAAAATATTATAACATTCCTTTCTAAAAAAGGCATGTTAATTGTAAGTCGATTCTCGCAAGTATTATTGCATCTTTTCTGCGATGCTGATTGACTATTTTGATTCGCATTGTGCGTTATATTCGTAGCATCGAGAGGCTGTCATCGCGAGGATTAGTAATTTAACAGTATGTTCAAAATAAAATAAAATTAAATAATATGTTTGAAATAATATGTTATAATACTTTAAACTTGATTAATATTTTTGATAGTTATCGGCTGATTTCTGTCAAAAAATATTAATCGCGAATAAAGTATATTATAATATATTATTTAAAACTAATATTATTATTTTATTTAATTTTACTTTGAACAAACTGTCAAACTATTAATCCTCGCGATGACAGCCTCTCGATGCTACGAATATAACGCACAACGCGAATCTTGACAGCCAATGAGTATCGAGGAAAAGCAACAACAATAAACTTCGATATATGCGAGTATCGACCGTACATATCTTTATTAGAAAAGGATTTAAAAAATTTATTTCGTTTGCGAGGGATTTATATTATTTTTAGTTCGCCTCGAATATTCAAATTATCGCCCTCAACCATTATCACCACTATTCTCTTTATATGCTACTGCTTAATATCCCGTCAATATCTCGTAAAATTCCGTGGAAAATTGCAACTGTGCACGTTGGTTGCAGTCGTAAAGTCTTTCCGCCTTGCGCTTATCTGCAGCGCTCCCTCCCTCTTGCCGCGACTTACGATCCGAAGTAAGGACCTCGCCGATCGCCCACAGCGTTCCCCGGCCAGGTTAATTAGTAACCATTATCTCGATACTGGCTGTGCAATTAATTACCGTGCGCTTCGAGAGCTCCTCGTTCAACCTTGGTGAACTTTTCCTCTTTTTCCTACCTCTTCGTCGATGAGTGTCACGTCATGGCGACACGCGAAGCGCATTAACCGTTTTCACGTCCATTTGTTCGCCGCTGAATTCGCTATGTCAATTAAAAGTAACGTATAAAATCATACTCGAGAGCGGTGAGAGCGCGATAACGCGATAATTAACGAGTCAGCCGCTTTTAGCGTCCCGATACTTGTGACGAGAGAGAAAGAGAGAATAGACGGTCGAAGCTGTTGTTAGCCTTCGAGAATGAATGGCTGGAATCTGAAATTGAATCTTGTAATTGAACCAATTAACACCGTGAGACCTTTGTCGTGTAAGAAACTTGAAAAGACGGATGAAAAATATATTCATTCCTGTTGCTCTGTATGCGTCTTGTCAGTGAGAGACGCTATTAACAATCATCATTTCATCTTGAATAGAAATTGAGAAACTTTTTTTCTATAGGAAATAGGGAAAAAAGTCAAGTTTTTTTTCTATAAAATAAGAGCGCCTTTCATCATAATATTTTACAAGCTTCATATTTTATTTTATCATTATTTTATCATTACTCAATACACAAATATATAGATAATGTATCATATAAAAGAAAATATATAGAAGAGAGAAAAATAGAGCCAATGATGTACCAGCTGAAATCTGTTCTATACGAAATCGAAGTCGTCTTTATCTATTCCGTCGAGACATCGTATTTCTGGGCGCCGCGTTTCGGGACAATACATGTGACAGCAATACGACTCACCACGATAGGTCTATTCCCTGCTCTACGGCATGTTTTCCCCCGGTGCAGTTCGTGTCTTTGAAAACCTTACGACGAGCTTTTCTCGCGGTACGATACTTTCCCTCCGATTCCGGATGTAACTACTCGCGCGCTCGATCGTTACGTTTCTCCATAAAGTTCTAGTATGCGTACATTTACGTAGGCGTACCTATGAAACGCACGCACACGTGAATTCACGTTTCTATATAACGTGCATACATATACACAACTATATATACATACACATATTGTTTCCTTCGAAATAGGACCATTGCTAGTACGAGCGATTTTACGACGAGAACTCTGGCTTTCATACGCAGTGCGGTCTCGCCTCCTAGCGACGACGACGAACGCAGTGAATGCAATATTCAGCAGTGTCGGCGTTGCTCTTTGTTGCTTGATTTTTCCGTCTTCTCCGATATGCAGCCGCTCCACCTCACCGGCGGCCACCTTCCTCTACTCATCCCGTCGTTTCTCTTCCTCTTTCTTTCTCTTTCTTTTTTGACGAGCCTGTGTCTTTCAGTCTCTCCTCCATCAGCTTCTCCGAATCCTCATTTCTACGCACCTTTTGCGCTTCCCCCTTCCTCGTCTTGCGGGAATGCATTTCGCGTTCCTCATTCCGTGGACGGTGACGGAGGCGGTTGTAACGCCGTCGAGGACTGTTTTACTGTTTACGAGGCTCCCGGCCATGAGTATGCGTATGGCAAATTTGCAATTACTGCAAATTGCTGCCGCAGCGCGAAAGAGGGTTTCCCGCTCATAAATTTCGTACGACGGATACGGGCCCCGCGATCGAATTTTTATTCGCGATAAATGCGCCACCGAGAGAATAAAAGGAGTCGGTTGGCAGCTCGACCGACCCGATCAGCTGGTCGGCCGGATCGGAACGAGCGTAATCGCGCGGAAAGAACTTTCGCGGCGTTAACGTTCCGCGATTCGATATTCGAACGAGCTTGCATATGGGCGGCCGACGTATATATCGTATATAAATTATAACCGAAAACTTGGCAGCCGTTTATCGATGGAAGATTTAACTGAGAATTCGATTTAATGGTATCCGATATTACGTATATACGAGTGTGTTTTACAGTAAAAAAATATAAATTTGTGTCAGTCGCACAGCGCAAATTATTTATTATCAGTTAATGGGAAACTTTCTCTTTTTCGAACACATTTGTATACGTAAGATAATTTAAATATAACATTATAACATTAACGTGACAGGAAATTTGATTGGACCAGCTAATATGAATCTCTTAAGACAAATCTCGCGGTAAGAAATGACATGACGTTCGCGATGTAAATCAGCGAGCGTATATTCTTCGAATAAAAAAGAAAGGCGATTAATTATAATCCGACCGTTAGCATCGGATCCAGGAGATACAGCTTCCTCCGACAGCTGTAAGTAGCTGCAGACTTAAACGGGTCCTCTAAAAATCGAATGGCTCGTAGGACGTTAATGCGTATGCAACAGGAAATAAAAGAGAGAGATAAAGAGGGGGGAAAGAGAGGATAAAAATCCTTTAAGAGGATGAGAGCCACCGTTCGAAACAATCCGGCTAATTTCCCGAGCCCTTTACAATCGACCGGAGATCAAGGGAGGAGGAGAAGAGAGTAGTCGTCGCTTCGCGAATGCTCGCAAGGATCCGAGAGATAATCCCTCGAGCTGCTTCGGAAAGAGATACCATCATTGTTCCACCGTTCTCCCGCCATTGCTCGTTTCGTCCTTCAGAATGTGGCAGTGACAACAGAATACGGCGGAATCGTCGCCGCACGAAAATCGCATAATTCTGAATTTATAAGCTTACTTTGCCAATTACACATTAACATAATTGAGTCGATCACTGTGGATTGAAATCAACATAGATTTCGCAAACAGTGCATTTTCTTAATGACAAATTAATTCTGCCGAAGAAAGATGTATACGTAGATTTTTATTTAAAATTGGAAAAAAATCATATGTGCATTTAATACACATGGGCGTTGTATCACATTTTTGTCAGAAAGTGGTTCACACACATATACATAGTAGTAGGAACTTACACATGCTTTAGGGAGAAGGGGGTGTTCAGGCATGGACAGAAGAAGGCGGTAGATACTATCATAAGAAGATGTCCCGAGATGATTATTGTCAAACATTTCATCGGCTAAGATGCTTTGGGCCGCTATAAATCCATCCTCTTCGAGATTTACGCGCTTCTTTGTATCGTCCCCATCTTCCCTTTCAAGAATCTACTGCCAAGTTACGATGCACTCGTGAGCGGCAGACTAAAGTACTTTATTCTTCGGTAAACTTAACTTGAATCGTTTATTAACAGTCTGATGTAATACGGCACACACTCTCTGTATCTCTTTATATTATATCGACTTTGTGTAAATTCACATCAACATATTTACATATTCGCAATATTACTTTGATCAATCAGAGGATTTTAAATCACAAGATTTTAACTACAGAGAACTGCTTGAGGAGATAAGTTCTATAGATACTTATTATTTTTCTCTATTCCAGAAAAATCGTAAAGATGATGGTGTCATTTACTGAAAACGCGAAAATTTCGATTTACGGGTCCATTTTTGCATCTGCAACTGTTACGAGAAAAGAATGTCGGACGTGTAACCGAAGTTAACCCTTTCTGATGATTCTTGCATAAATTTACATGGCATTACATGAGTCGCGCGTTAAATTGCACTCATTGAGTTTTACGTAATTCTCTCGCGGTGCTCAAGAACGAAGTCGAATTGAATTTCCGCTCCGACGGAATAGCAGTGGCTTTGACCGCCCTTCAATTGCAATGGGAACTTGCGGCTCGTATGACGTTCGTAAACGAGACGCGTCCGTTTCGCTTGTGTATATACATATCCGTAAATAGGCGTCGGCGGCGACTGGTGGTCCGCGAATGAACATTAATATCGGCGGGTTTCAAAATAAAAATTTGCGCCTCGTTGCTCACGGACGTGGTCATTGGATTAACTGTAAAAAGGTCTCGAGCGCAATTGTAAGCTTTGGTCACGAATGTACGACTGCTGTCATTTATGGCAGGAAAGTGAGACTTGAGTTACAGTTGTTAGCAATGTTGAGTGTAAATAATGTTCGTTTTTTTTACATAATCACTTGTTAAATAATTATCGGACAAATTACTTGTACACGGTAAAAGAAAATGCAGGAAAGTAGTATTCTTTTCATATGATACTACTTAGTAATAATTGCAACAATTTTTTATTTTAACATTTTACATATGCTGAGTTTTTTTTAAATAAATACTGTTTTAATCTGCGCGAAAATGTTATTTTTATCTTATATACTGAGAGAGACACGACTGCGTCGGTTCCGTATCTTTTATATAGTTCGTTGTTGGGATCTCTTGTACATTTTTTACACAGTTTATACGCTTTCAACAGCGCTTGTTCCAGCTCTTCTCTGTCTCACGATACTTTGTCTCTCTTTCTCTCTCTCTGTTTCCCTTCTCTCTTCCGTTCCTCGCTTCGAGAAGCATCCTTCGAAATGTCCTCGTGTTAAAATATGCTGCGCGGCTCTTTTCGTGCGAGCGGATACGAAGAGACCTGTGTGTGCCTCGCGTGATCCTGCTGATGCATTTTTCTTTCCTTTTCGCACTCTCGGCGCGCATAATGTCGCCTCGTTAGTCCCCAACGTTATTTCACCGCGAGCGACTTTGCTTGCCCCTTTACGCGCTTTGCCGATGTAAAAATTCGAGGCTACGAGAATAGCACTTTGTTAGGTGCTGCGATACGTTGTTCAGTTCTTCTGATGGCGGGACCCGTGCTCGTTATTTCGCACATGCAGCCGCAAATTGGTGCGCCGCTTATTTCTCCCACATCCTAATTTATCGATCGTAGAACTGTCAGCGTTGCTTTTTGCAATGCTGCTTTTGCGGAAATTTGTATCATTAAAAATATTAAGACGTATCTTCTTCATTGAAGAATTATTGTTTATAACTTATGACACTTTCGTTCTCGCACAATTTATATGTGGCACAAAGTTAGCTCTTTCATCGTGATTGATTAATTACATTTTTCACGAATGTTATATTTATAAGAAAATTTACTTAATATATGAGATAATTTTTCTTCTATATTATAATTGCTTTAATATTTTTGTGAAAATTTTCTGCATACACTTTTAAAAAATTAATTAGAGATTAGAGAGTAGACTTAATTATCTCGAATTTAGACGTGTTTTAAAAAATACACAAATATTTGTTTCGGCTACTTGAAACACTGAGACTCTTCGTCGAGCACATCCGACGTGTGTAAATCCTTCCAGAGAGGAAAGATAATCCAGCATACTCAAGAGAGTCACGTTAGAACACGGGACGTTGGTTGGTTGTAAAGGAAAAAGGATCTAGATTATGTAAGATAGAAGATGGAGGCAAGTTAAAGTGCTTTCAGGCGCCTTATCAGGCAATATTGTGTACTGCAATCATGCATAAAGATTTGATAATCTAGTGCTGAAAATATATATATAGGACAAGAGCGTTGAAAAGAAATTTTCTATTATTCAGATAATCGATAGAAAATACGAAACATTATTTATAACTAATAAAAAAAAACAATGCTTCTTTTAAGCTTTTTATTTTGAGATGAATTAATCGGAAATTGATCAAATAAATCAAGAGAAGACATAATATATGGTTCTCTTTCAGGAAAGATACATTTTAGATTATATAATGAAGATAAAAAATGTTTTCGTGGAAATATCAGGTTGTATATTTATACATATGCGGGATGTGCGAAGAAAAACTGCTGTGTGCACTTCCGGTGCATAAGGGGAGGCTGTGCACTTATCAAATTCCCGTCTACGCTGAACGCACGGCGTGGGTGCGTCCAAGAGAGCAGAATATACATTCGTGCCTATTATACAGTTATAGCCCGCAAGCATCTCCAGGCTGTCGAGTGCCGTTCTTAAAGCGCACTTTGCATGCACTCACGTATATAGTAACCCTGATCCCAAGAATCATCGAGCGATGCTTATACTCGTAAATTCCACGCGGGACTCCGGACACGACGCTCCGGGTTGCTTTAGTAAATGCATCGTGTAGCGTTTTTTGAAACGTGCGTTTCTCTTATTCTCTTTTACTCTCTTACTCTCATCGACGATGCGAAAAGCAAGATTAACGTTAAGAGAGCGGCACTCTTGTTAACTATGCAAGCTGACGCTAGAACATTTCGAGATTATCCCCTACTGGTTTCGCGCAGATGAAGCTCATTGTAGCGGAATTTATAATTATGCTCATTGGTTGCATTCTTTTTCTGTACAATTACAAATAGTAAGAATGATAGAAATAGGCGCAACGGTAAAAGGAATTTATCTTGCATGTGTCATAAATTTTTAACTTTTAAAGTAAGAAACGCGCTTCTTTTTTTTTTCAAAGAGTTTGATCGACGCGTGAGATTCTTTCTTACAATTTATTGATTTAAAAATGTCTCTATATACCGTTCTTTCATCGTGACGTTGTAAGAAACAAATTTCATCCGACTTCCGAGAGTCTGGATGGGGAAAGTCGTTACCGCGGAAGGAAACGAACGAAATCTGAAAAAGTTGCATCGCGTTCGACGACGAAGAATAAGGCGAAGAAGCCGCGACGCTCGCGATCAAGTGCGACGAGGAAGCCTGTCAATTGCAGGCGGAAAATTTACAGCGTTCATAAAATCTTAAAGTAGTCGGCTTATAAACGTCTGCGCAACATACATGCATCTATACATATATCGCGCGAAAGTTAATTCCGCTCGCGGTTCAGGAGCGTCGCGATATGGGTGGAGCGCTCATTGTTATTCTGTCGAGGATTGTTCAAGGGAACGGCGGAAATCGTTAGAGGCTCGCAAGAGACTCGAATAAACGAGTGAGAAACGATTCTCTGATCGTTGATGAAATATTCCGTCATAATTGCGTACAGAGAGATCATGCGTTGAGACCCGAAGACTTGATCCGCGCCACAGGCGCGAATAATTATTATCTGCCCAAACATGGAACGTGTAAATAGATGGAATATTTCGACGACAATTCTCGCCGTCGTAAAATAATCCTCGTCTCTCGACGCGCGTGTTACTCGTAAATTGCCATCGGCGTTTTCCTTCGCCGTTTTTCATCCGACTTTCCACATCATCCACACATCGCGCGTTAAATAACGCACAAATAAACACGCGAGGATCAAATTCTCGGGGTCGCACGCCGGCTCTTCCGCATCGGAAACGTGCGGATAATGCAGTTTTGAGTTTTTTATTCGTCGTTCTGGTGGAATAAAAAATAACGAGCGCGATGCGCGAAAATAACGCTCGATGAGAGCCGGAAACGTCGGAATATCGACGGGACGATAATCGAATTCAAACGTGTTACTCGCTATTCGATAATGCAATTTCGTGTAATTTCATCGTGTAATAATCGCGCTGGTATCGTGTAAACGTGCGGTAACGTAAGAATTGATAGAGACGTTATTATGGTGAACCGAAAATTGCGGAGGCGAGAGATGCGCGTCTGATCCACAATTTCGGAAATTGTTCGATCGGAACGCAATTCCGGGCCGTCATTATCGATGACGCACGTTTATCGAGATTCGCCGTCGATGACGAATTGATCGCCACATCGACAATTGCCATCGCGGTTTCGATTCGCACTGCGGACATTAACGATGCGGACGTAATCGCGAATCCCTAATTCACCTGGCAAATCAGCTTGGAAACTCATTACGCGTTCGGGCGCATAGATGAAGAATATTGAACGATGTGCGGTGACGTATATATCCCGAACGGCCACCGGATGTTATCGCGGTCCAGCCATAGAACGCTATTTCGTGAACGCGCGATCTATTTGATTACGATCAGTCATCCCATGAGTCGCCGATTGAATCCTTCTCTCGTTCAGCTACGCTTATATACGTGTCATTGCTCTCTCGATCATTGTTGAACGACGCGCGACCGGGAGAAAAAATAAATAAATTAGATGCCCGCGCAAATTGCCTTGAACCGGAGTTAGCAGAGCATCACTCCATCAGCATACCATTAGTTAGAGGATCAAAGCCCGGTTGCTCTCTATCCGGCAGCTATCTGGAGCGACGTCGGTTCTATTACAGCCGTAGGATAGCGTTTATCGGGTGTACCGAAAGTATCGGGAGGTGATGATGATTTTTCGCTTCCCTTGTTGGAGAAAACGCTCGGCGTTCCCGAACTATTTTCCTATCGCTTCCCTTCCTAGCGCTTCCTGGAGGCAAAGCATCGTTAGTCACCCGTCCGCGGGAAAAACCGACGCGGGTGATTTACCGCCGTGTGGAGGTTGAACAAACTCCGGTCCACGGATTTTAATAGGAATTCAGATTACGCAGAAGTCACGGAAACGCGTGCGCGCACGATTATCTCTTGTATGACGACACTAACCGCGCTCTCTCGGTTTGCTCTCATATAACCGGTTTTTTGACTCTTTAGAAAAATTTCTCTCTCTCTTCTTTGCTCTCTCTTTTCTTCTTCACGGCCGACTGTTCACAGCCGATCATAAATATTACTCTTTCTCCTGCCCTAAAAATATTATTATCATATCCTATTATTTTTGCAGAGAGAATTTCTGTCTTTTTTTTCCTCTTCTCTCGAGAAGAGTCCTATACGCAGTTGATGTCGATGACATTAAATTCGCCACGACGGAAGTCGCGTCTCGGCCACTTGGCTTTGCTAATGCCATCATTGTGAAATATCAATCCATTGATCGGCTCGTCTACTGTGTCTAATCTCGGCTAATCTTGAAAGTACGCGCGGATTGCAATTTCTCATCCTTGAATCATAAGTGCGATTTAAAGCGCGCGAGATACGACGAAAATATCTTGCAAATTAATCAAATAATCAGTCAGTAGCATTATGCATTCTATTGATCGAAAATATCACACAGTTTAAGTTTATTCGACAAAATTCTCGACAGCATCTCTTTCTCCTCTTCTTTCGCAGAAAACTATATTTTAAGTCCGCGCAAATTTTCGCATACGTACGATTCTGTTAGTTTCGAGTGTTCACCCATCGCTAACTTCTTTTAAATGTACACGCATGGATTATCAATTTCGCAAGGAGAATCATATTGACAGTTTTTACGTAAGGCTTTTAGACGTCTGATCATCTTTCTTTTTCTCTTTCTTTCTCTTTCTCTCTTGAGCAACATAAATATTAACGATAGTTAAAACATATTTGCATAACATCTTGTTGGAATCGTATAGACACACGGTTACGGGACGTATTGCCGATTAGACGCTCCGACAATTCTTTCAACGTCAAAAAGTGTTGCCCGGATCGTGGATAAGACCTACTGCGGGATAAAATTTAACCGCGTGAAATCGTGGCCAGCGCGGCGATGACATCAGTCAAGTCATCTGCATACATTGAAGCTGTGACATAACATGCTACGGGTGTGCAATATAGCGATCGCACCCGAGCTGCGACAGACGTAATCAATAATTCATTCAACTGGCTACTGAGTCACGTCCGAGCGCCAAATATATGCTTAGCACGAACCGCTGATTTGATTATCCTTGTTAAATACACTCGATCCGTCTTAAGGCACGCGAGATACTCGACGGCCTTTCGCAAATTCCGTAAATTCGCGCACGACGACATTCTACTTCTCAGACTGGCGATTTATGTGCCTGGAGTTTACGAGAACTTTGAAAATAAATCTTAAACGACTAATACTTGTTCATAAATGGCTCTTAAATATTCGAGATTGCTTTAATTTTGTGCCACGTTTTTAAAGACACTTTCTTTATCATTGACGACTGATTAGGCGAAAGATTTATTTCTGCGAATTATTAAAAACGTATATTCCCCAAATAAAAATATTCATAAAAGGCTATAATAAACTGAAAAAAACAGAATTAATTGACACTTAATTATAGAAACGAAAATAAATTCCTAAACGCGTTAAAGCGCGACTATTCTTGGTCGGCGTTAAATTTGACAAGTCGAATTTAACGTCGGCGTGCGAAATTTTTTTTTTTCTTCCATAGCTAAAAATAGATGAAGTAGATGAAGGATTAGGATCAAACAGAAATTCGTGAAAGCCGCCGAATCTCTCGGTATTCGCGTTCTCCACGTGCGAGTGTAAAAATAAAACTTGCACGATTACGTCACTGCTCGTTAATTTTACGCTCATAAAGCGTATATATACGCGCGCGCGTCATTCTCGTGAGAGAGTGTCGAGAAATTCCTTCGTCTCTCCACGTGTCGGTGCCGATGTCACGAACAGCCCGTCGACACCGCAGCAGTAAAAGAAACTACCAAATATAAAACGGATGCGAATGCGGGTGGTCCACCCGAAATCGACTCTAAGCATTATCCGTTCGTCTATATAACGCTAACGGAATAACGGCTTGAGAATTGAGGTCGACTTATGTGGCGAACCATCGCGAATGAACTTTATAATTAATAGGACCGCGGAGAGACTTTTAACGACCAGGGTTCGCGTATTCGCGTCTATCACTTAATAAACGTGGTCATTCTCGATTCTCCTTTCTAATTACGAATAATTGAAACTCGCGATGTCATTTCGCGTTCGTAAAGATAATGTGGATATCACACTGTGTTTGTGGAATTTTAACTGTCCTTTCGAAGAATAACGTACGGCATGAAAATAAAGAGAATTGATAATTAAAATCTACGCAAGAGTCGTATTTTAATTTGTTAGCCAATTTTTCGAGAGATTTTTATTCATGATAATACATATATGATGACATCAGAGAAATTCGTGTCTGCCTGCTAATCTCATTTGTTCCGCGATATCGATTTGCGCGAGCCTCAGAAAATTATATTTCCAGCATTGTATTGTATACCAAATGAGAAATGTAATTAATGAATTAAACTTCATTAACGTAAACATTGAAATTTAATTTAAATGTTTACGTAAACATACAAATGCATCAATCTCATCTTATATTAAATTATATTCTTAATATAAATTCATCGTTGCATAATAACATTTAAAATTAATAATAACATAATTATCTCATTTTTATCTCACAAAGGTGCGCGCGCGTTTCTGAAATATAATTCCGAAAATCGCGTAAATTTCGTTATGATTTTGCGAATTCGAGAAACGCAATTGCGGAAACGAGTATATACACAATAATCGATGTCCTCTTGCGAATAATTGATCTAACAGAATTTAATTAACCGATTTCTCGCGCATTTTACCAGCGGACTAGCTATCAATCCTTCGACGGCTCGTTATCGCGACTATTACGTTCGTGAAATAATAATCATTTTAATTGTAACGAAATCGGCGATTCTCATTGAGCAGCTATTCGCGTGGCGCTTTGCGTGGGCAACGAGATACCAGCCTCTGTCCGTTTAGATAGGAACCACATCCCGGACGTTAGGATGATAGCACCTCTTCCCCCGCATTTCCTCATACTTATTACGCATCCTCGTCCAAACCTGATGAAATTGCGCGTCCTTCGAACTGAGCTATTCATTGAATTCCTTCCGGTCGCGTGATCAAATAAACATCCTCTCTGCGCGTTATTTTTTGATATTGGCAAACGGGAGAGATGTGTATATTCAAGATTAATATTTATCTCGTTGTAAAAATTACGAGGTATCCTCGTCTAAGCTATTATCGTTTAGCTCGACGATTCTCACGGTCGAAAAAAACGGTGTTTCAACTTCACCATCTGTTGCTTAGCTTCGAGTAAACCGGAGCGCGTAACGATGAGATCAGCCCGAAGCGATCGACTTTTAAATTCGTCGAACGTGCTCTTTTAACTCCCGATCGTGCCGACCATGTTCGAGATTGAAAGCCTAACGATTGGCCCGAGGCCGGCGTAAATCGAGCGAACTTTAGATTCCTCTCGTTCGGAATTCTAGGGGTAATTTTTTTTGAGAGCATAGTTAAATATATCGTTCTCTTGTCGAGAGGCAAGTTGGAGCAAATGTCGCATCCAATTTTGCTGAATTTGTTTACAACGTCGTTTCTTCTTTCCACCGTGACAGATAAGCATCAAATCTCAGCAGGTGATGAAACGAAAGATCGCGTTTCTCGATAACGTAAATTGTATTCTTTACACGAAAATTCATGACGTGTTTCTAACGTAATTTGTAATTTTAATGCGACTTCTTTTTTCTGTTCTTTTTTTATTCTTATAAATATTAATCAAGAACGTGGTATAATGTAACAGAGAGATATCTCGAAAGATCGCCAGTCATAAAACTGAAAGTCGGTCTTTTAGAGTCAGACGTTTGTCGACAATTTGTCACATACTTCTCGATCGTAATGTCTGCCACGTCGCAGTTGGTGATAAGCAAACAGAACGTTTAAATAACTTTCTACGATTTCGATGCTCTGTGTTTCATCACGTGAATCGCCCAACAGACGAATCGCCGCATGTCATCATTAGATTGGCTCACGTGTAATTATTAATTGGAGCAATCACGATGTCTGGTTTGGAATTTGACAACCGCTGTTTACACTATCGCGATAAATGCTTGAAAATGTCAAACATGATCAGTTTTCATTGACAGTAGTTATTTATTTTATTTTAACCATATTATCACAGTTAATTTAAATTTGTTTGAAGATCTTAATAATTAATTAACAATTTCCCAAGTACATACTTTTTATTAATCATTTTTTACCCTCAATTAATAGAAAAATGACCGAAAACACACTTATAGACGAGTCTTTGTAAGTTGCAACTGTGTTTAGAAGTAAAAAAATTCAATACACAAAAAAATTGTTGTCTACTCTTCGCTTTCGTGCCTTCATAGCTATTGACGAAATCGTTGGACGATAATGACGGGTCAAATGAACTTTAATGTGCCTGCCTGCTTTTGAGAATTACCAGTCGTCGTCGCGTGACGGTGACGGAAGATTTTTCAGAGCGAGCATTCTTGCAAGAGACATCGACGTCTCTGTATAGAACATATTAACGCGATCCATCGATAGCAGCTAGGATCAGCGAGAGCTTGCGAGCTTAATCCGAATTCAAATGGCGGAAAGCATTCCAGATAGATTGCCGATGACAGTCCAGCAGATGTGAGCGTCGTCGCAATTCTGTCACAAAGGAATGAGTACGCGTTTCGTTCGAAATATGTATATAATTTCGTTAATTAAAATCACTTTTCACGCATGTCGAATTTTGATGCTTGTCCCGACAAATCAAGGAAATTGAATGTTACGTAGACGTGTAACGTGGGTATTCATAACGAAATTTGTAATCGTACCGCGTACATTTGCTATCTTGCCATCTGCACGCGCAATGTCACGTGAGTTTATAAAATTTATAGGGTCGTGCAAAATTTATGGACTGTTTCCTTCAAGTTCTTATGGACTACTTGCGGAAGAAACATATTACGCGCAACCTGGAAAATGTGTATGGAGCGTGCAATGGAAAAATGTTATGCGAAATACATATCATCATTTTGCTTTTTATTACACTTTAAAATATTGTAACAATTTTTTGGAGAACTGACAAGAAATAATTAATATGTATACATGTAATTTTCAAATTTGGAAAAGAAAACATATTCATTTATTCATGCACTCACCTTACAATTTATATGCGCACACAAATGATCAAATAATAATTTTCTTATGCAATAGGTTTTTCTTATAAATTTATGAATGTATAAATCTGCTGTTTTTTAAACTATGCGTATTCTTGCATAATATTCAGAAATTTGCATTCATATCTTATATTAAAAAACATATCCGAAGAAATCTTTTCAAGAAAACTATCCTAAACTATGCCTTACAATTATATAAAGAATTATTTAACAACAAATGAGTTTTATATTTGTAAATTGATTTTTTTATTTACGAAGCTTCTTTTATTTATATAATATTATTTTAGATTTAATAGTTAAAGGTTACACATACGTTTACGTGCGAATTTAGCGTGAAAATATTAGTTTAAGTTTTAATAAACTCTATAGCTCGTTCGATAGAAAGAATTAGGAGTCCGGTGTTTCGATAGACGTCTGCGTCTCGAATCCACCGGGAACGAAGGAATTCAAAAAGGGCTAGAACGAAAAAACGACTAGCAGAGAAGCTATACGTCTGGCTGTACGTTTCGAAAGGGCGGGAACAAACGGCGGAGAGCTCGGTCGGATTCGACTGAATTCGCCAGTATACCCACTACTAGCCCGGGTTCCGCTCAATTAGCCCATAGTAGAGACAAAGGGACTGCCGACAGTTTTGGTAGTCGCATTTAGATCTCCTTTTTGTTCCGGTTCTCATAAGCATCAGGAACGTTGGTCGACTGGCGCATTGAAAAACTGGTCGCGAAAGAGGCTGCTCCGATTTTTTTATGGCGAATTTCGTCATAATTCCCATTTTCACGCAATTTTTCTTCGTGCACGAATTCTACTAAATCTATCTTAAACTTCGTAAATCTACATTCTCTAATTTATAAGGCGGACTAATTGATTAAAATACAAACGCAAACGATTTACTTGTATTAATTCATGCATTCTCTTTCTTTGATCATTTTATTAATATGTAAAAAATATTATTAAAATACAAAACTCAGAATTGAATGAGACAATAAGAAATTGGTAGAAACACTTTCAAGATATACATATATAAAGAAAACAAATAATCTTACACAGGCTTTATCGTTTTGCACAGACACGTCTCTTATTTTTTTGAGATATCACTTTAGAAATTATAACGTTATAATCTTGCCTTAGCAGATTCCCTAGCTTCTTTCGCAATTAGCAGCAAGCGGAAAATAATTGCGACGGTAATTAGCGAGAAGTAATGCAGCTCGCGATATCACTCTTGAGATTCAGATTTTTTTCTCTTTCAAGCATCTCGAGAACATTTTTCGCATAACGGGTGGAAAATATTGGGTCATGCGGGACTCGCTCTCTCCGCGAAATGCGAAACGGCGAGGCTAGACCAGTATATATGACAAAACTTAGTCGCGCGGTTTTCTACGAGGAGGCTATTCGATGCAGGTCACCTGAAACTGGTAGGTCTGGGGCAATTTGTTTTTCTTCTCCACCCACACACAAACGTCCACGAACTGTGGCTACAGAGAGAAGTCGTTTTTCTCGTATTCGTGCCGGCGTGAAACTGGCCGCCCTCACGAAGACAGTGAACAATGTTATCCGCAATTCTGTGCAACTACCTTCTTTACGCTCTTCGCACGAGATCGCGAAATAGGCGATACGCGAACACTTCATCGAATGAATTCTCACGGTTTTCAATCTCTTTTTCGTTCTCGAATTTCCATCAAGCATGCTTTTATCGCCAATTATATTTCATTCGAGTAATTAATATTATATAGCCAAATTTTTATTAATTATATGAAAAAAGAAATAGAATATTTTACATTATTTCAATTTTTAATTTTTGTAGTTTATTATATTGATTAGCAAACTTATAGATTAAATTTTAACCAAGAGTGCCAATAATTCGTACTCGATCTCGCATAATTTTGCAACGATCACTCAGCAAAGGCAGGAAAAATTTCGAGCTTTCTTGCTGCAAAGAGAAATCGAGTCGTTCTCCGATACCCATCCTTTGCAGCTGATCACGTCAGAAGCATAAGAGCGGGTTGGCGATCGCACTTTAAAATTCTTGAGAAGGAATCAACTCCTGCGATGGATTGGCCACGTCATCCACCGTTGAGAATTTACGCGACCTCGGTCGTCGAGCGATACGAAAAGCTGGAAAAGGCTCCCAAGGGAAGACTCGCGCGCAATCGTAGCTACCACGCCGAGAAATCCCAAAGGGTCGTGGAAAAGCGTGACTCAACTCCGGGTAATGAATTGCTAGCGAAATGACAGAATACGAGTGTGTGGAGACGAGAGATGACGCTTGGCAGTCTGGAAGTTCGCTAAATGAAAGAAGAGAAAGAAATTCGAGGAGACAGAGAGAAAAAAGAGACCGGTGTAAATAGTTTACTTGTATATGGATACAGCATGTAGTGGATATGCAGAAAGGGATGTAGAGAAAGCGGACGTGTAGGAAGAGAGAATGTGCGAAAATAGTACGGGGATAGGCAGAGCAGACTGCACTGCGAATCACATGTAAGTCCCTTAGAACCCGAGAGCAACGAACTTGTGCTAACGATACTATTCAAGGGTTTCCGTCTCGCTCCTAGAAGCTCATATTTACGCATCGCGAAGCTCTACATTCGCGAGATTCGCGAGCGCATATTGTTACCCTTTTGATCCTGCGACTTTCGACCAAAGCCTCGATAAGGCTGCGATTCGAAGTGGCGCATCACGAACGCGAATAGTATCATCGTGATACATATCGTATTCAGATATATCACACAAATATATAGTACAATAATATATATATATATATATATATCAATTTCTAATTTGTAAAAAATAGCTCAATATTATTTTTGCGAGTTATGTTATTATAAATTATTATAAATTTATTATATAAAGTAAAAAATGTATAATAGAAAGTACTTGATTTAGCGTATTTAAATAAATATGTTATATATCAGGAAAAGATGATTAAAAGAATATAATAGAGAGAAAGGTTATAAATTGCACCTAAGTTATATGACTTTGAATAAAGATGAAAGATTTCTAGAAAGATTGCGAGTTTCAGAATTTAAATATAAATTATATTATAAATATAAATTGTATTATGAGATTTTTATATAATTCCGATATATCAATTAATATTATGAGATTCTTCGCGACTAAAAATTTTTTTTTATAATAATAGATATTGAAACGTATGTGCGGTAGCTTCGAATGTCGGAGGAAATATTTCCGCTATGAATCTTTGCCATTCGCACGTCAAAACTTTAAGCATCGCGATTCTCATCGAATCGCACGATTTTTTCCCCCAACGGAAACGAACGATGGTGTTTCAAAGAGCGCAAACGGTAAGGACAGATGAAAATGGAAAGTTTCATCAGGCAGAGTAGGATTGGATGGCATTGCCGCAGGGAGAAGCGGCAGACGCATGATACAGATACGGGCGTCTGTGTGTCAGCGACACATGGGATATCGTTCTCTTTGTTTCGTCCTGCGAATAAGGGAGTCCTTTCCCCTGATCTCATCCGGTTCTTTCTTCTTTTAGCTTAGAAACTGGTGTTCCGCGCGACTGTACGCGCTACATTCGGAAATTACAACACCGTCAATAATAATTAACGCTAGCGTGAATTGCGCGTTGCTCCTGTATCGTTTATTAATAAATCACCGAGTATACGATCGTTAATTCCTATGGAATTGTCGACAGGAGCTAGGGAAAAAATGGAGATGATTGAGGGTCGAGAATGGTACTTGGCGTATCAGCACGTGAGTGTATATACAGGGTGTCCGGTAATAGTCGCATCAACCGTCGTGTGCAGGTAGAGCTAGTTAAACCGAGTAGAAAAGTCCTCTACCATTTTGCGATATTCTCAATAATAAGAGAGATATTAATTAATAAAGATCGGCCAATTCGCGTGACGACGGCGAGAAGAGACAGCCCAGTTTTATATCGTTACTAAGCATGCGGCGAAAAGAAACAGTATAATGTTACACGGTTGCTAAGCGCGCGATGAAGCGGGGAGGAGCGCTTTACAAAAGACAGTAACTCCATACGAGTAGCGCTAACTCTGGACCCCCAAGTGGGCTGTCTCTTCTCGCCGCACGCTTATCATCGCGCGAATTGGCTGATTTTCTTTAATTTATTTCTCTCTTATTATTGAGAATATCGCAAAATGGTAGAGGGCTTTTCTACTCGGTTTAACTAGCTCTACCTGCACACGACGGTTGATGCGACTATTACCGGACACCCTGTATATCATCTCGCCTTAAGCTTGCTTTACTCGTAAAAAAGATAAATTATAAGTCAGATCGTCTTTATAATTTCAAAAGCGCCATAAATTAAT
This sequence comes from Prenolepis imparis, assembly GCF_030444845.1. Taxonomy (NCBI): domain Eukaryota; kingdom Metazoa; phylum Arthropoda; class Insecta; order Hymenoptera; family Formicidae; genus Prenolepis; species Prenolepis imparis. Next base: position 5,588,235 of record NW_028141164.1, read on the forward strand.
AATGACGAGCTACAAATAAAAAAATGTTTAATAACGAAAATAACAAAAGTAATCTATGTAACATATGTACATATGTTTTTATGGTGTCTTATAGTATTTAGAGGGATATGAAGCCTCCTAATTAGTGGACGCATGTTTACGTGGGCGATTCAATCTCGTCACATAATTCGTTGATGAATCGAAAGAGATATGATTACGCTAAATAGCTTCGCGGTTTACTATTAGCTCGTGGTGGAATCCACAATCGGTTCTTATTCGGTTCGGCCTAATAACGAGACCTCGCGTTCTTGTTGCGATCATTATGGAATTAGGTACGCGTTCTGTGCGCATGATTAATTACGACCACTGCGGCCAGGCCAGCACCCGGTTCGTAAGTCACGATCACTTTCTCACCGACGCGCGAACTTTGCACCTGAGGCTAAAGTACGAACCGGATTCTCTCTCTCTCTCTCTCTCTCTCTCTCTCTCTCTCTCTCTCTTTCTCTTTCCATAGCCAGGTAGGTCTCGAGGGTACTGTTATCACGGCTGAATGAAGTGAGTGCCCGCGGAAATTTGCAAGTGCGTGGAGCATCGACTAATGACGCACGTGCTGCGTCTGCATCTGTCGCGCGCACGTGCGCGCGAATACTGTATTTCATTGATGAAATACAGTTAAAACGATCCGGGAAATGTCATACTATGAAATATTAAATTGTATATTGCAGGCTGAAATTATTTTTCAATCTTGATTTTTTTCGCACGTCGATTTTTCTATGATTTGTGTATCATAAAGGTCTGTTCATTTATCATCTATTTTTTTTAATTTTGTCTGAAAATTTCTAATTTTAGATGTTTATTAGTCTTCGATTTCTGTTTTAATCTTAAAAATTAGAGCATTTATATTTTGCACATTTCCTATTTTTCTATTCCTATTTTCATCTACCTGTTTGCATAATTTAAACTACTTTACGAATTTAGTATTTGTGATATTTCTTTTACCAATGAAAGATTTCTTCTTAAAAATCTGACACCAAACATTAGTGAAGAATCGAGCATTAGTTTATTCTCAGCTGTCAACGATAATAGAAATACAAATTTCATCTTCATTACCGCCGATTCGGCAAAAGTGAGATATTTTCGTCTTCAATGAAGTATTTATCGGATATATGCTCCGACACCGTTCGTGACAGTTAAGATATCATTTAACCCGAATTGTTTCCCGTGCGTTGTCAGATTTCGATTAAGACATGTCGCGATGAAACGTTGCAACATAACAACGATCGGTATTCTGGTCAGTCACGATTGCATTCGTCGGAGATCGATACACCCGGGACATAATCCCATTTCGATACTGACCTCGATTACGCTCCAGGGAGGCGATCTTGTAGGACTCCTAATGCGATCATATCACGAAGGGATTAAGCTTGCATCAGGTATGTGGATATCTCGAGCACACGCGCCTGCGTCTATTGTTCCTGGAAGGATCTGCTACCAATAGATCCGAATTAGTAATTACAGCATCTGATTCCAATTGCCCGCGCGAATATGACGCATAAATTGAATGTAAAAGAACAAATTAAATATTTTCCACAAATTAAATCGTGAAATTTAAATATACACACATATATATAAATTATTAGATTATTATAGCGGAACAATTTTTTCTTTAGTCATTAATTAATTCTTTAACTCGAAGTTTTTAAGATTATATAAATCAAGTATATTTCTAACACAAATGGTGTATTATGGTTATAATGATATATTTATAATTCGCCGAATGTATTATCAAAAATTTGCGGTATATTTAAGAAATCGCTTCATTAACTTTCCAGTCCTTTAAATCAAAAGATATTGACGACACGCACGAAAATAATTTTGCATCATGAATTTTCGAGTGAGCGGGCTTTAATCGGGTACGCATTATTAACAGCGACAGGTGAAAACAATTGTTCGCGGTATGAGCTGCGAAAGGGGTCCTAACCGCGGCTTTACAAGGCGTTGTAACTCCGGCCATCGGCAGGTAACGTTGGCACGTTCCCAAGAACCGGCCCCGGGCTAGATACTCATTCGGATAACCGGCTAATGCCGAGGTTTACACTCTTTTTCGTCGACGAATGGGATAGCAATCTTCGCGGCGGGCCTCCTCGCAGCCGCGATGCTCTCGAATACCTTGAATATGTATTACCTGGATACCGAACTTTAAATGCGTACAATGAAGAGATTACGAGGCTTGTAGCGTCGTGCGCAAATTATTGTGCAAAGATATCGAATTAATATCCGAAAAATTCGTCGACAGGAAAGAGAGAAAAAATATAGATATTCATATTTCTTAAAACGTGAATTTTTTTGTCATATGTTATTACGCTGAGAAAGAAATAAGAAAAAATTAATGTAAATGTAACGAATATTCGCTTCATCTTACTGATGAGGCGCGACTAATCATGTCACTCGTTATATTCGTACTTTTGCAACGCATTTAATTATAAGACCGGCTTGATATTTATGAAGATTTTAGTACGTTCGTGTCCGATAATTAACACGGCAACGAGTCTTGACCCGTTTTTCTATGGCAAGTAGTCCGGCTCGTTTATATTCCCGACAAACTCTAACGAAGCTCGAGAGCGCGCATTAAAAGAAATTGACGGCGGAGCTTTCATATTATTACGTCGTGGCGGCATGACGGCGCGCTAAATTAACTACGACGGCTTAAACGCTGCCCGGGGCCTTAATCTGAATCCATGAAAATCACTCTCGGCGCTTGTAAATTGCAAACAACGAGCCGGCCCGTGCCAAACCTTTTTCGCGGGATAATTGGCGTCGTGGATGCCATTATTCCGCGTCGTCGTTGCTACGTGAAATTGAAAATTATGAATAAAAATTAGATATCACACTCTACAACGTACCACCGCCAATACCATATCGTCGTATACGTATATAAAATTAAGTAAATTTGCAAATATCTACAAAGTGTGCAAATTACATATTTATATATAATATATCGTAGCAGAGATACACTGAACATGTCTCAAATATTTTGCACATCTCTCTTATTTTATTTATAGAACATTTTTATCGATAATAAGATCTATAAATCTTTTTGAAATAACAATCTCTATTCAGAAGATCTTCAATATTAGAAAGTTCATTTATATCAAATTTATTTTCTTTTATTTTTTTACGACACGATATTTCTAGCTATTACTGGTCATTATCCTATAATATTTGACAAATAGGACTCAACAACCGGGGGTTTTGTTGGGGAAAATCGGGCATTAGCGATACCCTTGTGAGGAACGTGAGACATCTGGTATGCAATCGACGGAAAGCACTTTGCGAGGATGATTACGGTCCATCCGCGCACTCACCGCAATGTCCACAGTAATCACGCCTCGATTGCAAGGTGTCGACGGCCCGGCTTCAAAAAGCGATCGATTTCTCACGCGTATTCCCGAAAATTACACGGCTGGCGATCCACGTGCAAATTACTCTCATTACGTGACACACGTGCGTAAAACGAAATGTACGATGAAAGAGTCTGTTGTTGAGTTCTGCTTTTGTGCATATAGGAGCGCATCGGAACGTGAATACTTTAGATTTTTCTTTTTTATTGCATTAATAATTCTCTATACGTGAACCGATTAATTTTATTAGCGGTCTAAATCTATAAATCTATATAAATCTTTCCTACCATTATTCGCGAGAGTTATTTTAATAATTCGCCAATATTTCGCTCGTGAAACTTTCGCTTAATTTCCTTCTTCGACGTAGCCGCTTTGGAAATCCGACAGACAGTTTATAGTTGAATGGAGAGCCATATTTTTTTTTTTTTTTTTTAGAAGATTATAATTATGCGTGCTTACCGAGAGCGCGTATCGATCTATCGCGGCGACGTGGATACAACGGAAAGGTGATGTTGCAGTCACGAATGCAATCTGAAGGTTTCGAACGCCTGTAATATCCACTTTTGCACCTTACCCTCCTCCGTCGTTTCTCTTTGAAAAATGACGCGTTAATCGCCGATGCGCCCCTCGGATCATCGAAGACGGAGGAGCAATATGCGTGAGAGGTCAAATGTTAAACGCGTTTCCCCGCGATTACGAGGGCAAAAATATTTTACAACGTAGGCGCGTTTAATGGGTTAGTGTTATGCGCCGTTTACATGAATGCGCGCAATGCCGCGGTTTCTCGAACAGCTGGCGGAATAAGTTACCTATAATGCGTTGCAATGTTGCAATATCCGTTGCGCTGTTATATCGGAATTATATTAAGGGGTTGCACAGGATGTCATGTGTATTGTAGATATTGCATGATAATTATCATTTATCAATTCAAATCCTAATTATTATACCACGTGTTTTGCCGCAAATGTCATAAATTAGAATAATAGATTTCCGCGTAGCGGGAATCAGACGGTATTTCGTTATTTGTCCCATAACAATGCATCATGCATAATCACATCAGACAGTTGCACGCGGAACTTTTGTCAGCGCGTCTGTTTCGCGATGAATAATTCGCATAAATTCAAATAAAAGCAAAAAGTAAAAAAAAGCTCGTAGTGTACATACATACATACACGTAGTTGCCCGATAGTTGGAACGACAAGACGTGAGGCGCATTTATGAGAAATTTATGCCATAAATTTCACCCGCGAGCAGCGCACTCGAATCTACGAGACTCGAGACGAAAGTTCGAGCCGGAACATTCTCAAGTGCACATCGTTAATAGGTCATTACGCAAGCGTAATGGAAATCGATAATTAATTGATCCGGCAAGAGTGCGCGGGACTCTTTCGCTAAGGATGCTAATTGACTCTTGAATATTTATGATTAACGAATTAGCAGCGTTGCAGTTCGTATAATCTTGCATTCGAGGAGAAAAACGTGTCTCCAAAATCATTTCTTAATCCGAATATTTAACGCCCCGGCTCGCTTCATTGAAATTCGGCATCTCATTTTCAAGTTCTTCTTATTCGCTGCCATTTCATCCGTGCTTCGATCGATGCCGGTGATTACACGCTGATTAATTATCTCGTTTTACATTTAATTTCGAGGAGTCACGTATAGTCCTACTTTGAATAGAAAGTCTCTATTCTAGACTAATATATTCGTTATAAGTAAAAGTGTTCACTGATTTGCCGATTTTCTCTCTCTCTATCTCTCATTACAAACTATCTCGTGCATAACGTTTAACCGATATTATTGAAAGTTCTGTCGATGAAATAGTTAATAGGACCGCGCGCGCAGTAAAATCTCCCTCCTCCCTCCTCGATGTTATAAAAATTGAAACCGTGGAACGGCGATATTTCGATTATCATACGCTGGCACATATGCCGCCCCGGGTCGATGCTGCATGCTGCACCCCGGCGATAGACCGACCGACCGCGAGAGCGGTTGTACCATTATTAATAACCGATAAACCAATTACAATGTTATCGGATCGCCGTTATCTGCAGGCAGGCCGCCGCTAAAAGGCCTATGCCGGTTCTGCCTAGTCGTAATCTGATGTGGAAGAGCCCCGGAGGTACTATCGCGTGGGCATGCCTTTTTGCTACTTTTAAGTAGTATTGCTAGCATCGTTCTTGCGATACTAATGAGCCCGTTGTCCGACCAGAGATGCGCCTTACGCCTGAATTCCACGGATACGATCGTGCGTTCCACGGGCGCGTTCGCTTTTTTGCGTACCCTTTCGTATTCCTTCGTTTCACTATTGTATGATAGTCATACTATAAATAAAATGTCTAAATTAGCAATTTTTTAAAAATTGTCATATTGTCTATCTTTTTTCGAAACGGATCTTCGTAACAAATCTCTCAATTACAGAAATATAAAATTTTTATAGAAATTATAATAGAAAATAGGAGATTTTTTTACTGTAAATATGTATTGTTAGGAAACTGATAAGCAAATCCAATAGAAATATCTGCGGATAACATTGAACTGGCGAGAAGGATTCTCCGCACGTGGAACAGCATGCAGTCTCGGTTGCGATGTAATTGGACGTTCGGATCCGCGCGCGGTCGAAGAGAGGCACGGCTGGTCTTCTAAGCCAAAGTTTTAAGAATGCGATCGTGGGGGGCCCTCGTTAGAGAGGGTTTCGAGTGCAGAGCTTGGATCGCGGTCCATATTTGCATATTCATGCGGCTCCAAATCTCGTTTGACGTACCGACAATCTAACGGCAGAAGTTCTTCGTAAGTTGCAACGGCACGGTAATTAATTTCACACAAAAACCCATGCTAATAATCATTATATTTAATAATAATAATTTTATTAAATGGGATGTATAACGTTGAGAGAGTAATTATACAACATATAGAGATAATTGCACATCAAAAGGCGAGGTAGCACACATCAAATATATTATTTATATTAACACATATCATATTTTTCAATCAATGTGTATGTGTGTGATACGGAAACTTTAATTTCACTGTATCATAATTAATAAGTATTTATCTGCCGAAGGATAATATATGTATTGAACTCGTGGTTTGTTTTCGAGGTCGAGATCGTCTCGGAAACGATATTTGTATTAATATTCTTTAAGCATTTCGAAACAGGCTTTGACAGTCATAATAAGCCATTGTAGCAAACAGAATCACAAGCCGAGTTTTTTTTTTTTTGTTATTATAATATAATATATTCTATTTTATTCTCTCGATACACAGAATTTTTTACACAATCTTACACTTTTCGAAAAAAATCACGCGTACATAATTTAAGTCCCTTTTATTTCTTTGCACAAAAGAAATAAAAGAAATACGTTTTGCGAACGAATAATTGACTTATTGCTCCCAGATTTTACGCGCGCGAGATGCTTAAGATTATTCCCGTCTTTGTGTTTGTCACCGATTTGCATACTTCTGCAAATTGGATATACTCGGAACTAAACTTTATTGACATTCTCAGAAGTTCATGAGAGAATTTCATAACTAGAAATTGCGCGCGAACTGTACACACTGCAATATGAAACTTTATACCGACAAAGCCACCTCCGCAATGTGCCGGAAGTGGAAGGAGAATTATTTTCGCAAACGGAGAAGCACTTCCGAAGTTTCCAACTCGAATGGCTCGATTATCGAGTACCGATAATTATATATTAGAACGCCGCTGTTGACGTTCGCGCGATTAGTTCGGCCCGCAATTAAATGATTTCCGCATGACGAACATTTAAAAGGCGGGAAACTGGAAAAAAAAAATATATATCGTTAAACTCCGATCGACGATTACGATTATGAGAAAAAAAAAACGAGCCTACGTCTCGCAGGTGCATTTAATGCGCTGAAAACTGCGTTCCAATTAAACGATCCCCTTCTCTAGCTGCACGCTCGTGCTTCATAAAAACTATTTTACCTAAGAGCTTTTTCTCGCAGCTGAGACCGGTTATAATAATTGCGGTCCTAAATCGCGATATAACCTTCTTACGTTTAGCACGATTTACGGTCCATTTTTGTAGAAAAGTAATCCATGCAAATTGTCCTCTTACGATATAATATTCAACACCGAGACGTAATTATTTTAAAGATATAGCAGTCACTATATAGGCTGTCACATCTCTTCTATTTTTCTGTTGTACTTTTATATGTCCAATTTTTTAATTAATTTGATTAAACTGATTAATCCATTATTTTGGTGATACGATAATTTGAAAGCTTCTAAATGAAAGATTCAGAATTTAAAGCACCCAATATTGCGCATTGCAATAAATGGCAAACGATTTTCATAAACGACTGGAGAGCGCGTTATGCTCGGTCTGCTCCGATACGCGGACTAGCCGTTGTACGTCGGCTTTAAACACGGCACCAGTACAAAACGCTTGTAATTACCGTCGCGTAAAATCGGTATCGATAAAATCGATAAATCACTACTCGCGAGAATATTAGACCGGCTGGCCGATAACAGAGACGCCTTGTATATCGCTAGCTCGTTCATTCCGAATAGCAACGATTCACTCGCAGCTTTGCGGGCATCGTTCCAAACTTGAATGACGCCTACTCGAAGAAATTACGCAACGACGCGTGCCAATACATTGCAAAAACATGCTTGCAAACATGTTCATTCACCGCTGATTGTCGTCACCGCTGCTGCGAAGGCATTGCACTCACTTCCGATTCGTTTCTATTTTTTGAACCAATTTCTAGGATATTTTTAATCATTTTAATTTCGACTATGTTCTCTTATATTTTCAATGTATAAATGATATAATTATGATTTGCTTTTATCACAATTTGTGATTATCTTTGCTATGTGACAAAAGTTATCTAAAGACAAGGAAATCTTACGTGATAAATTTTGTACAATTTTACAAGTTGCGTAATATATTGCAAGATTGTAATCTATAAAGATTTCACGTAAATATATCCTGACGCACGATCGAGTTAGGATAAGATATTTTATACAGAATGCGTATTGCAATAAGTGGCAAATGATACGACAGCATAGTGCAAATAAAGAATCTGCTTTCTATCGATTATAGGCTTTTTACCTACTGGCGCATTGAAAGTTGTTTATTTACTGCGGATGCATTGTTGTAAAAGCACTTTATGCTTATGTTATTGACTCTCTCTTCAGTCTGAGATAAAAGAATTTTGTTTACTTTAAGCTCCGAAAATATAAAGAGTCTTGTACATATGCGCTTATGTTATAAATAATATATTGTTATATTTCTAGAGAATTTTTTATAGATTGTAATATATTTTTTCTCTTTTTTTTTGTCTTCTCAAACTCTCTATTTCTCTCTTATTCAACGCGAATAATTTGTCAAACTATCTTCCCGTTTAATGACGTGAAAATCTTTCATGTTAAAAATAGATTATAATCTGAAAGTGTATCAAAGCAAAATTAGGAAGAAGGATTGTTACTAAATGATCGTTCTTTTTCGATGATTTGATTTTGGCATTCGTGAATTCGCGTAAAACACACGAATTCCTTCTCTTTTGTTTCTCTCTTTTTCTGTTCTTTCTTCGAACCGACTATCTGAATCCAATTTACGATGAAACTTCACAGTCATTCAAAAGATTCACTTTCGTCAGATGGAGATCAGAATGCGTGTTCGATTTACGTAATGTCGCGTAATACATAACTGTCTATCAGCTGACATAATTACGGAATCACTTTGCAGTGAAACTTGTCCCATCGTAATGAGGCCCATTCGCGCATCATCGAATTCTAGGTCAAGATTTATTCTGTTAAATGTAATAAATAGCTAATATAAATATAATTTGCGTATACAAGGATCCCGCTTATTTTACACTATTATACGTATATTAATTTTATCATCTCGCGTATTTATTTTAATATGCAGAATAATAAAATATATGTAGGTATATTGTGTCTATTTTATATATTTTATATTAAAATAAAATATATAAAATTATATTACATAACACACGTGATTAAAAGTTTAATTGATACTTAATAAAATGTTATCATATATTATACAATAGTATATTATCAATAATAGAAACAAAAACACATGTTTTATATACATATATCTTTATCTGATTTGGCATATATTTTAGGATATATTACTAACGCGATATTTTTTCCTTTCAGGTCGCTGGGGCTCCTAATATTTCTTATAGCAGCACATGTTCACGATACTTTCGCAAAACACGTAAGTCCCTTTCTAAACACGTTGTATTTATTTTTTATTATATAAAAACATAAAAACAATGCTCAAAGCATCGCAAGGGATATCTTGAAGCTTAAAATAAAGCCACAAGAGACAAGGGTCTCAACATATCTTGACGGCATTCCCTCAGGTTTTATTGCCCACTCTTTGATGATGGTTCGGGTTTCAAGGCCTCCCAGTCTCCGAGCAGATTATCTTGGTACACTTTGTTCCTAGGAAATCTCCGAGACAATAGAGAACATGAAGATTCCGTAAACCATTACGACGTAACCAATAATTACGGATGGCCTTCGGTTGTTAATCGCAACCCGTATTTCTTTTTCCTAAACTCCTTCGGGCCGATAAAATATTTTACCATATTAATATCTAACTATGAAGAATATCGAAATGTTATTTTATGGTGTAAAGACAGTAATGTTCGGTATATTTGAATACACGACGTTTCCTTCCGGCATGCGAGTGTTTGCAAACTACAAAATGACATTGGTTTTGGCTCTGCTTCAAGATGTCTAAAGTCTAAATATAGTGTCTCTACCAGATGTACCATTAATCCTTATTGCGCGCTTTACTCGAAATTTTTGACGTAACAATATTTGACTAGAAAATTAAATTTATCTGTCTTCGTTTCTTTCGAAGATCAGTTTAATATTTTTTATTGAAGCTCTATTTTGAAAAACGTTGAATTCGACTTTTCACGCTAATCAATGATATTCCAAGAGCTTTTTTGCCCAATTTTTTTGATAAACCTGATGATTTCGCGAATGTATGTTATCTCCCCGATATCATCTTGATTGCTGTACTCATTTCAACCGCAAAACTCGATTCGCGAGGAATCCGAGCAGTTCCGAGGAAGATCGAAGTGCCCAGCGATGTTGAAAGCGTAATGGCAAGATCAGATTAGGTCCGAAATGGAAGCTACAGCATCGCGAGAACGTTTTCGGGATAAGGGGAAGGGAATTTCGTTAGAGGACATTCCTCGTGATCTCGTCGACGGGGCAAGAAAATAGAGGCGTATACCGGACGTCCCCTCTATAATTCGGAGACGAAGGAGAGACCGCGGTAATCTCGTTGCATGTCCACGGTTGTTGTGCTTCTGTCGTGGCCGTCGTGTTTTACCTGCACCTACGACCCGCGGCGTCCGACTTATACGGGAAGTAACTTATGCGAGAGAAGTAACTCGGGGATCTCTTGTTACACACCGGTGTGTTCATCGGCGGTGAACCTTGAGCTTTTTATACCCGTTACCTCGCGCCAGAAGCCAACATCTTGTCGTCCGAGATGAATTGCCGAAAGCCACGCTTTTTCTCGACGACCTTTTTATAATCTCGAATTAATATATAAGCAATTTAATTGCAATTTATTAACTATGTATTTAAAATAACATCGGATCTCGACAACGTTGCAAATTAACGGCATCTCCTTTCATAATAAAGCGAATTCGCGAGTGCGATATAAAAGTGGGTTAAATGAACGAGACGTTGGTAAATGGGTCGCATTGTCGAGAGGCTGCAATTGCGAAAACTGCTCTTCGCCGTATCTGCCGCGGGTTCTTCGACATTCCGCTCTGACAGAGCCAAATTACATTTATAAATTTGCCGTATACTATATTATATATATACGAGCTTGAGTGGCGCTGCCGAGATATTCGCGAGGATCGGCAATGAGATTATTAGTTGCGGCACGAAGGGAAAAGGGAAAAACACTACTGACTCATGGCGGCTTTTTACCATCATCAGCGCACTCCCGGCCAGACTGCGTGGCTAATCTAAGTTAAGTGGTCGTTACAGACGCGGAGGAATCTTGAAAACGTATCCGCCAATCTCGGTGGACGGACATTGCGATGGTATGTCGTGAAACACGTTCAAGTGAACCTTGTCTTGATTTGATAGCAATTAATTCCGTCGTAATTTGTTTGTTGATAATAAATTTCTCTTTCACATTAATTTCTTTCTAACGCATATGTAGCTCCTTCTTTTGTTAAACCGCAAAATTAATATAATAATTATAAATTTCACGAGCATTTAAAGAGATATCACCGATGTGTTAAATTATGAAAATAATATTTTTATTAAAAGGAATTTTTATATTAAATTCCCATAAGTTTCACATATTGAATTGGCACTGTTAAATAATTGTTAAATCCTTTTTATAAAATTTGACGTAATACTTTAAAAATAAACTCCGATTTCACTAAAATCGAAAACTAAGAAAACATATCCTGATGATATAATGACGTAAAACAAACAAAGCAGAAGGATACAAGAGTCGTCGTGGTTAGCAAGAACAGCAAACGCGATTATGCAATATGTACTTTTGAAGATGAGAACAGAATTGCTTATGGCATTTACACGACATTTAAGAAAACATACGACGAAAAAGATAGCTTCATTACAACGCTTATTCATCGCGATCAGTTCTCATTTTGTTTTCCATCGTAAACGAATGCAGAATAGTTATCGCTTTCAATGTCTCTATAGAAGAATAGTTTTCAACGATGCAATTACTCATTAAATGCGATGAACTGCAAACCTGTGTTTATGTTCTTTTTTCTTCGTTTTTGTGAAAGCATTACGTACATTCTCGTGTTTAACATAAATATTCCGCGAGAATAATGCGCAAGCTTTGTGTTCGAGCTTTAATCTTTCTGCTACTATACAACAAATAACGATGTTTCTAAAGCAGAATTATCAGATTTTATTCTATTTCAATTGTTGTATCCAATTATATCTCTAATTAGTAAAATGTTTGATTAAAAAAAAGTTATATTTACTTATTTAATAATTAACAGTATAAATGAGCGTACTTATTTAAATTCGTTACTTATTTAAATTCGAAATTACTTATTTAAATTCGTTCGCCTTCTCATTTATATTGTTATCTACATTTATAAAACGTGTGGAGAGAAAAACAAATATTAAAAATAATTCTAACTAATTAAAACTCTTATATTATCAACATTAGTTTAAAAAACAAAATGTAATTCTCAAATTCAAAAGGCGTCGCGTTTTATCACGAATTAATTAAATATATTCGCTGAATAATGCAATTTCTCGAATAATTTCAATTTCCCTGAAACGTCAAGAGGAAAGCTAAAAAATTAATAAGTATACTTCCATATAATACCGCAACACATGATCTTATTATTAAACCACGATCACTGGGAGATTGGTTCTCTATACTTAAACACACGGTCGCTAAAAATATAATATAAATCGCAGTTGAAACTTGGAGAACGCATCATCCATCGAGCTGCACGATCGATTCGTCGATCATCGTCAATTTTCGCTGCGACTGTTTGCGCTAGAAGTAACAAAAGCTGCAAATCATACAAACGTTTGCATCAATATATCGCGATGTTATCATATATGTCAGGCCTATGCAAATAGTTGCGTAAGATTGCGTAAGGTTGCAGTAAGCCAAGAAATGTCCGCGATATCATCGCATCGTAACTGATCCTTGTACGCAATCGATGCGTCATGTTCTGTCGCGGAATTCGCAACAATTGGCCGGAGAAATGACGGGCATATACGGATCCTTTGTACGCCAGCGAATCGACTATCAGCGATCTTGCAGACGAAATTGCCATTACGTGGACCCACCGCCGTTTTGCGTCGGATGCGAGGTCAGACGGCGACGATATATATGACAATTATTAAGAAGGAGGCGTGTTGCGCCCGAGTGTTCACGGTTCATCGGCTGACCCCTTGTGTCCGAAAAGAGGAAGAGGGAGAATGAGAGAAAGAAGGAAAGAGAAAGAGAGAGAGAGAGACCCATTTCCCCGAACCATTTAATTAACTCTTCGCCACGCAATCTCACGGAACATTCTACGACCGTCAAATTCCACGTTTCATGTACGATCGTCGGCTTGCATCGGCGGTAACTCTGAGATCGTGGTCGACATGGCGTGCATTGGCCAAGACAACATCCAATTATTGTGACGATTTATATCGCGCGTTAGTCTAAAGTTGAACCACGCAGTTAACGCGTATAGAAATAAATGGCGATTGTGTGTATAGAGACGAAATTAAATATCAAATTCATTCATTCGAGATAATTTAATTTTCTCTTACTGATACCTGCTTTATTTCTCTCGGCGTAATCACGTTACAATTAACGCAGCTAACTATACATATATTTATGTATCTTACGGATTTTACGATTTTCGAGATATGATTTTTATTTGAGAAGAAGAAATAAATCTATATAAAATAATTGCCTTTATTGGTCAATATATTATACATCGAGAACTGCACAAGCAGACCTGCATTAAATCAAGTAAATTCATAAAATAATTATCTTTATTAATCAATATATTATACATCGAGAAATGCAGAACTGTATTAAATCGCGCTTTTTGTTTCTTATTCCTGATAACGTAAAACGTCGAAATTCACGGTGATTAATGATCGCCTTCTTGCCAGAGGAAGCTATCATCCTATTGCAGAGGCAACTGCGATAAAAAGCGTTCGTGGTTATCTACTGTTACCGTGGATATTAGACATTAGAACTTGAGCACACCAAATGAAATTGCATTTAGTGTACGTATATAGAATATCTACGAGAACTGCATGCGAATTTAATCCATAATCGAAGCTTCCGTCGTAAAGACAATCGTATATATATACGTATATATTTGCTGATTACGCTCTTGTTTTTATCTGCTATAGTGCAAATGAATAATGCACTTTAAAATATAATTTTACTGTTTTTTTATACAAATTCTGAAATTTTGAATTATTTGACTTTCTTATATTTTAATAAAATTACGATGATTATCGTTATCAATTAGCTCTACTAAAATTTAAACAAGGGATCAATGGTTAGATTGGCTATGAGAGCTCATTAACTGTGCTTGAGCTCTCATAGCCAATCTAACCATTGATCTCTTATATTTTACTTAATGTTTTATTTTAATTTAGTTTCTCTCTCTCTTGATTAATCTTAATTAGTATAATAAAAGAAAAAGGCTAGTTTTTAGATGATATAAAATATCGTATATGACAACATATAGTCTTGTTTATGCTGCAAATGAACGCTTGCACAAAAACGGGTAGTTTGCCAGTGTCACCGAGATTATGTTAATCTCACAATCAGCTCAAGAAACCAGCTTGCTAGGGTCACCCGATCGGATGCAGAAACCTTCTTCGCAGATCATTGTCCTCGACGATATTGGATTACGTTTCATTGTTAACAGGTTACGTTTCATATCTCACCGTGGCAGTCAGGCAGCAGTGGTGAGTGAACCACTGCCATGGCTAATCGACTAGCGAGATCGATAATAAATGGATTGCACTATTATTCTGCCATTGACACCGTTTTGCGAAAATTGCAAAATACAATTGGCTTGATTTTAACGAATTGGTGATATATTCATAGAAGTTTAGAAAAATCTAGTTTTTTTATTATTAATTTTAGCGATGATCACAGAATTTACACTGATATGATTTCTTTTAAAGAGAAATTACTCGAATGAAAAATTCAACATTTTTGAAAGTAAAATACATGAAATTTTAACAGAGTTAAAGATTCATAGATAAAATATATATTTCAGTGTGATTATATTTTATGCGATTATAATTATTATTAAGTCGAGAATTTCGTATTAATTTAAATAAATAATAAGTCTTAAAATGAATAATTAATAATACTATACTCTATTTCATACTTAAATAATAAATGTCTAAAGATACAGATACCATCCCTGTAAAATCGTAATTACAGGGTAGATTTTATAATAGCAAGGTAATACCACGGTACAATTAACCGTACGGAAAAATTCCAAGAGTAAAAAAAAACAATACTCGAATGTCCTCGCCGTAATGAGACACGCGATTATGCGCAATGCAATTATCGGACGTAATTAATAATTAACGGCAAGTCCGTCGATCGCGTGATCACTTTTGATAATTAACAGAAACGGAAAAAGCATCCCGATATAGTTGACATAATTATAAAACACCGTCGCGTCGTCGGGCTCAAAAATAATCATCGCTCTTACAAGAGATGATGTAAATGCTCGATCCGGCAGCTGTCCCGCTTTACGTCTCGAATCAGTATACGCGATACGATTAGTCAGCACTTAAGTATACGTTTTAATCGCGCTCTCTCGCGATATAATCGCTGATTAATGTGAGAGTCGCAATAAACTTACATTTTCCCGACAATTCTGTGTAAACGACAGCTCTTAAAATGATCTGTCGCCTTCGGGTGCTAAGCCGTCTAAGTGACTATGTTAAATTTGATCACGTTCGCGTTTGCTATTATCGTACAATTCTCTCGATTCAATTCTGCGTTATGTTTGAGATTAATGAATAATGCGAATGTTAATATAAAAATATTTTTGGCATCGTATATATATCTTTCAAATACTCTTACAATATAATTATGGTGACAGTTTTCAAAAAAATTGATCAAAATAAAGCAAATAAATTCTAAATTGAATTATACGCAATGTTATGTAAATATCGGTGTGATCATAATTTC
This sequence comes from Prenolepis imparis, assembly GCF_030444845.1. Taxonomy (NCBI): domain Eukaryota; kingdom Metazoa; phylum Arthropoda; class Insecta; order Hymenoptera; family Formicidae; genus Prenolepis; species Prenolepis imparis. Next base: position 5,604,328 of record NW_028141164.1, read on the forward strand.
TGTACGATTCAGATTAAAAAAGAAGAACAAACTTAAAAGGTTTGACATTTCAATGCTCTATGCATCATATGATATATTTCGCGGATTAAATTTGATTTATGCGTGTACTTAAATTTCTCCTTACGCACACGCTTCTTACAAACTCATCTTGCAGTGTCGCGCATCCGTTTTATAGTCATACACATACCGCTAACATGTTGCTTTATTAACGTTATATATTCCCACGTTGCGGTGCATACATCTTGGTGGTCTGACAATAATACAATATACCAAGCTACAGATGTTTGGTGAAATACAGGAAGAGAATAATATATAGCGGTACAAGTTTTTTGTTTAAATCCGCAAAATCTGAAGTAACATATAAAAATTATTTAAAAAATTTTTCGGAAATCTAGATTTACACCTATCAACACATTAAGAATTAAACAATATAATTCTAATTTTATAACATTATTCATTATTAATTATAATGATACATTTACATTGAGATATATATAAGGAAGCGATTTCGGGGTTGTATGTTATTTATTTGATTCTTCATTGAAAATTATCAGACGGCAGGATAACTTTCGTAATCGAATGGAGCACCAATTCGTGCATTTTCTTGTGCTTATATATTCCCGCATTTTCTCGTACGTGCGAACCCGGCGGCGACGATAAGTTGCAGATGCTCGTTGGAGAAGCCGCAAAGAAGAAAGTCACCTCCCTGCGCGCTCCAACATACTTTTACTACGCGGAAATGACGCGCCCATCTGCGCGCGACAATCTCCCACGCTTAGTAAAAATATACACTGCAGCTGTCATAACCGGGACTATAAATGACTGTATGAAGGATGCATCTAAATTGCATAATCCTTCTGTGAGTAGGGTGATGCAAGTGACACAAGTTTCATGAAGATTATTTGAAATTTAAAACATATTATGCACATACATTTTCGATATACGTATATATAAATTATAGATCTGATTTTTTTTTTTCATATTATTTACATAATCAAAATGCATAATATAAATCAAACAGCGAAGCAAGAAAGTTTTGCAGTAGTAAAAATGTTGAAGATTGTAACATAAATTCTTAATGCTAATGTAACATAAATTCTTAATGCATCATTTCTGTGATGAAAAGAAATGAAAGTTGTATAGAAAATCGTAATCCATTATTCTTATGTTAATGTGAATCAAAAAGCTAATAAAAATTAATTGAAAAGCTAAGAGAGAAAAAAATGTTCGTGCTGTAAATAATGTTTCTTTAGGAAATACGCAGTATATATATATTTAATCGAGGAAAATATTCCACCAATGTCTGAGAGTTGAGGAAGAGAACAGATTAAATTCGCGTAATTTTCCTTGAAATCCGATGTTCGAGTGGCAATAAGCTTCTCTCTCTTTCTCATGAAGTACACTTACTTATGTATGTACTTAACGTAAATCTTACTTTGATATCCAGTGACATTTGCAGTAATTAGCATTACTTTAAATCTTTAAAATTTTTGCGGTACTTTTTTTATTGGGAAATTGAACGTGGAAATGTATCAAAACTAATAAATAATATAAGGAGAAACAATTTAGATGTCAACTTTATACGAATTTTATTTAATGCTATGGATAGCAGTAGATTTTGAGAAATTAGCGAGAGAAAAAAATGACGCTAATAAATCTCTATTGACACGACTGAATTGTATGAATAATTTTTTTGGTATGTATTTAAAAAGCAAGAAGGTTCACTATAATTGTCACAAATAGCTGCGGTCGCTATGATTCACTGCGTCATGTAACTACTTAGGCGGATAAATTGTATACAGTATAATTGCCAGGAATGCGCAATAAATCTGTCTTTCATTAAATGGCGCGTAATTATATTTTAGCCGGCTCTTTGTTCGTTCTTTTATCATTAATTATTCAAATACAAAGTACTCTTTAACCCGCGGGATAAAGTATAAAACGGTTTCGACCCTTTACTGCCGGTATTTCGAAATGAAATGACTTTATGGCAAATAATTCACGCAAATAATCGCAAACTTCAGCGTAAAGACCAGCGTAAACGCTTGTTGTACATATATCAGTTTAAAAATCATCGCTTTCTTTAATTATAGAAATAACTGTTATTATACCTACTTACACAAATATATCGTCTTTTCCCCTCCGAAGGGAAATTTCTAAATTAATGAATAAGAGGGCCACAAATGTCATCATTTTTCTTTGCAAATTTATTTAAAAAGAGCGTGTTTTCCATAATAATTACCTAAAAACTATCTCGATTTATATAACAATGTGAAATGTTAAAATCCCTTCGAAAGCAGAATTCTACGTGTATCCATAAATTTTACGAATCGGCCATCAGAGACCAATAACCGAATACAAGACACGCTTGCAGCGGCGATTGTATATCCGAGAGAGCGTGTTCGATCGAGAAACGATCATTTAGCGAAAGAGTCGTTAAACGGGGAACCGTAACTCCGACAAGGAGGTTCTCGAATGCGTTGCGGGGTAGCTGATAATTTTATTAGAAATCGCGCATGTGCGCTTTACAACCGACGAATGCAAACTGCTTTGGACACTCGCCAAAAGGATCTGGCCATTGAAATGTTATATGGCCACTTCTTCTGGAGCAAAAATCGCCCGTACGTTTGTGACCGTAAACTTCGTCCAAAAAATTGATTTTAAAGCGCGACGGTTTATTTTCCGGGCACATCTTTATTTGTCGTGATTTATATAACTGATACTGATTATTATAATATTAATAGACGATACTGATTATTATAATATTAATATACACATGATGTGTCGCATACGATATATAGTGAATAAAGTGCTTTCTCGTCTTGTATATTCCTGGCTGCGCTTATTAGGAGAACACCTGCGGTGGATTTTGTAGACTTCCCGTCGAGAGACACAATTTGACGCTAATATACCGTGACAACGATGACATCGTAAAAATCGTCCATGGTTTCCTCGACTTGTCGCGCGAGGAAACGAGATCTTTAGCAAGGTTAATGGAAAATTCTAATGCGGGAAGTATATGATACCCCACGCGTAATTACTGAACAAAATTATTTTTATTTTAAATAGCAACTAGTCTAAGGAATAAATTGATGGATAAATCTCTACAAACATGCAGATATCATTAATTCTTAAAATTTCACAATCAAGAAATCAAATATTAAAAGAACAGTGAAGATTAATTAAATAGAAAGAGATTATTAACAATTGTACGAGAGAAAAATGAACCAGCTGTGGATAAATATCGCTTTTTTCAAATAAATCATCTTTTTTGCGCGATACACGTACGTGAGCCGTTCTCAGCTTGAGGGATTAAGATTAAAGTAAACCCCATGCGGCGCGCTATTGTTACCCACGCTTGAAGCTCACCTGTACGTCTCCGGAGGCGGGGGTCGCAGGTGAACGAGGGGGCACTTAGCGCGAAATGTTTCCCCTCGCACGCCTACGTTCTCACGGCAGGTCGGGATCTCTTTCGCGACCCCGGCCACGACCCCGAGATACCTTCGGACTCTCTTCGGCGCGGCGCGGATGCAACGAGAGGAGACTGTAATAAATTTATCTCCCCCCTCTTCTTTGTGTTGCAGCATCATATAAAATTAAGGCACGGGAGGCATCGTCGGCAACACGGCGGCAGTTATCTGCCCGGCAACTTTGTGCCGGAGACGGACGAGCCCGAGAGGGGTAACTGGGGACCATGGTCGACACCAAGCTCCTGTTCGCGCTCCTGCGGCGGCGGGGTTGCTCATCAGACCAGACAGTGTCTCGACATAGAGTGAGTTATTATACTCTTTACCGTGCTTTAACATTTATCGACTTATCCGAGCTGACGCTAAATCCGCGGTAGAACATTGTATCGCGATATTGAGAGAGGAATGTCGAACGAGACGCAAGGATGGGCTTCTTGGCACGTCAATGTGACAGGAAGAACGTCTCAATATCGTTCTCGTGGAATTCACCGTAGAAAATGGAAACGACAGCGTTGGATTTCTCTCGCGGATCTTTCATGAGATGTTGCTAATTTTTTTTAAAGATTCCTTTCATATTTTTCGACGCGAGAGGAATTTTCTTCGTATTATTTTATTACGCCGCTGAGAAATTACGAATATAAATGTAAATATTCTTTTATAATTCTTAGACTACACGTATATTCGCGTAGATATATATAAAAAGAATCGTTGTCAGTGTACCACTGCGTAATTACGCGAATTCATAAATGATGTGCGGAAATATACCCGCCGCTTTTAAAGTTTCTTCTTCGCTGAATTGGCCTTAGAAAGAAGTCATTCTATCTCGTTGAATTTCTTGCTATCCTTGGAACTCCTCGCTACAATGGTATGCTCAATTGGATTGAGATTGGATTAAAAGCGGACACAAGCTTGCAAAGAATTTAATCAAGTCTCAATCTACACCGGATACCCAGATGTACCTAGCGTGTTTCAGGAAACCACTTATCGAAGCAATAATAAATGTTGCATTTTATTCAATACTAAATATTTTAATATCTTTACAAACAAAAAAAAAAAAAAGAAAAATACATTTTATTTGCACGGAAAAAATGTAACAGTGTTTTTTGATAAACCTGCTAAATTACTAAAATAAACATTGCTCCGAAATTCTATTTTTAAAAGTTATTTTCGGCGACAAAATACGATTATGAAAAAACGTACGTGCGAAATACGTGAAAAAGCGTGGACCAAATTTTCTCCTCGCAAGAGCGCGACGTACGTCGGCCGCGACTAAATTTGGGATAAATCAACGAAACTTTTCTCCCAGCGCGCGCCCAGCAACGTAACGGATCCGCCGTAAATCCCTCTTATCTCGAAACTAAGGGAAGATTAATCGTAGGCACTTACACGTCTCCCGGCGTCACGCTATCTCCGAGAAATTCTCACGATTTCCCATCGCGAAGACGCAATTAAAGTTGGGGGTTTTAACGCGCCGCGGTTACGTAGAGCGAGAAGAGAGGACCGGGAGAATGAGTGACCGACATCAATGATCGACATTGTGCGGCTGGGCCGGGTACGTCATTAATGATACGGCGCGGATCTTAGAAAGCGAGATAATCGTAACGTAAAGGGGCACGTGATGCGCGCATCTCATCGAATTAATCTCGTCACGGATCAGCGAAACGTAACATATATATCGACCGCTGCGATTTCATCAGCGAGGAAAACGCATCATTTTCGCGAGATCGTGACACTCTTCGTATCTATAATCGATTAGAAATCGCGCTTAATCACGGAGAAATCGATGGAGAAGACATATAATTTATATACCATCTTTCTTGAATATCTTACTTGAAGTTAAAAAAAAATAAAAACGATTTAATTTGGAAAAAGCTCACACGTAGATTCGTAATCTTGTAAGAAACTCTGAAAATGTAACACACGATATGAGATCATATAAATTCGTTAATAAAACATTACGTGTAACGCTCTAAGACGTAAGTACGTAAATCTTCGAATCTTTTTCTCGCTTTCTCTCTCTCTCTTCCTCTCTAAAAATTTTATCAAGTAGGATAAGGGTACTTACCTTAGAAGGATGAATTTTTAAACGTCGGACCGTCCTGCGAAATAAGTAAGCAGCACTTACCAGGATCCTGCGGCGTAATTTATTGAAGGGATAATTTTAATTTTGTTCTCAGCAAATTTTTCACACTCGCGTAGAATTTTATTATGAGCTCTCATTGATCGTTTTCCACTTTTTTCCTATGTAAATTTTATAATTCACACATCTCTTAACTGATATTGAAAAGGATCTATTTGCGCGCGTTTTATCTCTTCTTCGCAAAGTACGAAAAGGAAATTCTTTGAAGCCAGCTTTAAATGGATCCAGTGGGTAATTTATTGTTGAGGCTCACTTTTAATCGCACAAATTGAAAAAGAAACGCATACAGCATAATCAAAATTCGAGGTAGAGGAAATTATAATGAGCAATAGCTATATAGAGAACGTCTTACATTATCCAAGTATACGCTATCGGTATTGTCCCTTTTGTCAGACGTTGCGCCTGTATTTCATCCTCCGGGTACAGTTACTATAGTTGCATGTCAAATGCATTCGATTGTGCCTGTCCTTTATTCTAGTAATGATATCGGTTCTAACAGCTACGATAGTTGCGAATATAAGCGATTATATTCGAGCGTTATTATAGGGAGATATAAACTTGTGATCAAGTTTATTAAATCAATTATTAAGTGAAGATAATCGCAAAGAGAGAGAGAGAGAGAGAGAAAGAGCTCTTATTCTTATGACAATATTATTTCGATAAATAAAATTATAAATATAAGAAAAAAAAATTGTGTAATATAGCAATAGTTTTAGTCTGCCATATTTTTTGTTTGCCATGAGAGAAAATAACATTTCTATTCTGTGATGTTACAGTGACAGCGGTCATGACAGGTGCACCGGTGCCTCCAGGAGATTCTTCTCGTGTAACATTCAGGTGAGTACGAGAAACACAGTAGCTCTTAATCCTTCTGCTCTTAAAGACCTGAAATTGTATCAATGATTTTCCGCATCCGCGCATCCGCAGATGCGGGCGATCACGTCGTCTCCCGCGACGTGATAATATCGGCCGGAGATGGCAAAAAGACTCCGTCGTGGGAATGCCGCGGGCTACGTGAGTCGCGTACAATCTGAAACTTGATTAATTGCCGTGTAACAGAGAGTGATTTATGCGATGTGCTTTAATAGATCGAGCGGCTTGACAGTCTATCAGGGGGACCTCGGGGCACCGACGTGTGACGCGCGCTTCAATTATTCGCGTCTGCGAGCAAACTGAAATCAATGAGAGAGAATCAAAGTCTGCAATCTCTTGTTGCCTTTTCTTCTTCTCTTCTTTCGCGCCCGCCCGCGATTCTTATATATAGCGTCGCTATATATCGAAGAAAGTGAGTCGTTAAAATACGAGACGAGATCTGTCTCGACGCGGAAAATTGCGATTCGCTCACTCGTTGAACCCAACGAATGATTGATTCATTCAGTTATGTCATATCTTTTCGGCAAAAAACGTCTGCCACTAATTTTGAGATATAGGTCAACGAATAGCACGTCGGTTTTTAATGATTTGATTTATGTCGTTATTCAATTCGATCCTTTCTTCCTACCCGATCGCAATGTCATGGATCTCTGAGGTTTAAAGGTGCAATTATTTAAATTTGAGTCAAACTAAATGATAATATTTTTTTTGTTATAAAATTTGATATTATTAATCATCGTTGAATTGTAAAAAAGAAAAGGATATTTATTTATTTTCTGTATATTTATGACGGAAATGAAAAGGTTTCTTTGCCATTTATATGTAATATAAACGCTACGCATTTCTATATCTATTGCAGACTGCTGACATTTCGACGATGTTCAACAAATCATCTCACATTGTCGGCCCATTTATCGCTTTAAAAGTCTGTCCTCCCAAACGGGAGACGAGCGCATGTATATCGTCTCGCGTTTTTACGACTCTCAGATGGGCTTCTCGTGCTTTTAACTTTCACGACGTACAAACCGAGCACACCCTCGAGTATCCTCGGCGAGGATTTAGTAGAGTCAGACTTTAAGGAACGATCTTTTACTATCGCTATAAACTTTTAATCCCCCTCTTATTCGCATTTTCAAAGGGAATCTATGCGTTTTTTGAAAAGAAACGTTTGAGACGCGCATTATCGCCATCAGAAAAGTTTATCAAAATTTAACAACGCGACTTTCAAAAAACGGGGAAAAAATAATACGCCAAGACAAGCGAGATTTACGTATGTATTTTTAAAGTGTGCGTTCGCTTCATCATTGTGCTCGCACACATGACAGAGAGACGGGTTCCTCTGAACTTTCGCCTAAATCGGGATCGGCTGTTTGTCAAAGACTCGTTTATGCGCTTTCATAGAATTATAGGACACGCTCGCGCTCGTGCAAGTCACGTTATCATTCTCCTCTTTGTCGGTCATACATATAAGCGGATCCGCGCGTATAACGAGTACGTATACTGTGGATAAGAAGGAACATAGAAAGCGGATTCGCGAATGTAGCCCGCAGAATTTTTCTCTGTCGTTTCCACGTTTGTTCGTTCTCTCTTTTCCTCTCTCGAGAATAATAATTGGACGGTTGGACGGAAAACGTTGTAGGTATTTAAAATCTCTATGTCAACCGAATATAACGGCGGGATTTTACAATGGCTCGCTATATAGCCCAGTGACCCTATAAACTCGACCTGCACAATATCTGCACTTTAGCAGGTTTTCCTCTCGGCAGCCTGGTTGATACCGTGAGTGCTCGTGACTTGTTCGGTAAAAGCTCGGGGAGTGGAGAGGTGCGTTATACGGTAACGATAGCGGACCATTAAGCAAACGTTTACTCTTTATCGCTACGTAGATTGTGCTTTTACTTCGCGCCATGACGAGTAATGCAACTAACGAATTTAGAGACACACTTTGAAACATTTACGGCAAAGCCGCAATTCCTTTAGCGTAAAGTAACTTTGCTGATTTGCCTCGTTTTTAAAACAATACGTACAATTCAAAACAGTCCTTTATGTGTGAATAATTAGACAACGTACGTAAATGTTGAGAATATAACCATCTCTAATTGAAAATTGTTTGAGCAATTATTCGAATGTGTTTGCGAAAAAGCATTATTATTAAATTAATTTTTTAATTTAATTTGCTCGAGCAGTTTGTTTGCGCAAACAATGATCAGCTTCATCTTGTTTCGTTGGCGGAAAAGCATTTCGTAAATTACCAGAATTTTCTCATAATTTACCAGAAAGTAATAGCGTTTTATTTTAAAAATAAAAATTAATCTCTCTTTTATAATAATCAAGGAGATTATTATATGTTGTAAATCTTAAAATATATTTTTTCAATTTAAAAGTTAAACGTAAAAGACAACAAAAATGCAATGTAATATTATAAAACTCGCAGATTTTAGAAAATTTACGGTGACATTTCGGCAATGTTTTCGCTCTTGCAGAGAAATATTAGGAAAATTATGATTAATTAACCGCAATTAGAGAATCTGACGGCTTTCCGCCTTTCCTTTGCGAATTTTTTGCCACCAACCCGTCAGACCATTTAATCGCCTGCAGAAAATGAGAGAGAGAAAAATTATTTCGACAAAAATTATTCATGGGATATATCCATCGAGAGATGGTGCAATTATTATGTTATGCGCGCTATTGTTATGTAATTCTGGGAGGAATCTAAGAAAATGTTGCATAAATACTCTGAAACTGACATGACAAAAATCTATCTCATATTACATTTTAATCTGATAAAGTGTCGTTGCAGAGTTTGATGAAAAAAATACAAACGTAATATGAAACTTATTTAAAGTATATCTTATTGAAATGTAATATTAAGTTATAGTGTTTTTTTGTAAGTACTTAAATTATTATTTTTTGAATGTAAAAGTTAAATAGTTTTTAAGTTGTTTAATTTAAGAAATTTAATTGATGTTTCTTCATAACATCCTATCGTATCATCTTTCATCTTTGTTGTATCAATCACTTTAACTCTGACGTAAAAAGACAGCTGTAATTACGGGATTCGACAATGACACAACGATGACGGAAACGAATATTAACGCGACTGATTTCCATACACTATTACGATCAGCAGACAATGAAGCTGCATCGGAGCACGTGGTGCATCAGCGGTTCTCTGATGGACCGCAGGAGATTTATGAACGGAAGCCCATTATGCATAACATCGACTCGCGAGGCATTAACTTCGTTAGAGCCGAGTGCTAACTGAAACGAATAGCAAGATATACCGCTATACGTGTAGTGACTGCCATTGGCCTCCATTTCCTGGAACGGCAAGTAGTTGCATCTTGTTTTACGATATAGGTCACTCGAAATTGTTCACCCGTGTGTATATATAAAATGAAATGTGTGAAAGAAAATAAATTTAAGTAAATTTGCGGCTTAGAGTGACGCGTAAACTTGGAAAGTAAAAATATCAACCGGAGGGAGAAATTGTGTAGATACGACGTAAAAACGGTCGGACATTTTCAACGAAAAACCTAGCTTTAATCAAGAATTTTTCGCAATCAAGAGTCCTATGTGCATACATTTAGAAAGCTGCTGCTTTTAATTCGCAAATAATTTTTTTCTCACTCTGAAATACTCGTGACTCTCTAAGAATGCTGACGATGCCAACAAGGAATTTGATTTTATCCATAATATAACGTGGGTGGTCGCGATGTTGGTTTAATATAGCGAACCTTTTGTACTTAATTCGAGCTGAATGTTGCCGCAAATTTTGACATCTCGCATTATTTTACGCGCGAATATATAAAACGGAAACATATCGAATTTTTTAAAACAACGATGATTGTTTCAGTTTGTAATTTTTTATTAGTTAATGCAATAATTTATACATTTATTGAGTACCTTTAACATAGCATCAAAATGATGAAAAAATATATCTTAATATAATATTTTATCATATCAAAATGCCCCCCAAAAAAAAAAAACTAAAAACTATAAATTATTAAAAACTTATATTAACTATAGAAAATATTAAAAAAGAAAATATTACATATATATCAAATTTTCTCATTGAGAAATATTTTTTAATAAGATATATTTACAAAAAACAATGAAAAATTCGTTATTGATCTTCTTCGACTGGAAATATAAATGGAACGTTGATATCACTCGCCTGCTAGCATTTCGATAATTTGTTTCTCGTGTACTTTTTTCTCGTCCATTTGCGGTTCCGCCCTTGTTGTCTCTTCTCCTGGATAAATCATCCTCTTCAAAAGGGATCGTATAGTCGCAACGAAATGATGATATATGACGCCTGAGCTTCCAGAGCCAGTGGAGAGACAATTTATCAGTTTAATAACAATTAAACGTCTTATATAATCTACGAATATTATTAGTAATCACGTTTAAATCCTGACGTAAATAATGGTAAGATTTCCCGAGAGCTCGCGAATAGCCTGCAGACAGAGTTGTGCACTAGAGTGGATGGATAATTAACTGCCCCATTATCCTTCCGCATTAAATTAAAGGCATAGATTTCGACGTGCATATTGCAATGTAGGTCATTCTTCACGTATAAGCATTTTCTCTTGTATATTTTAGAGAGAAAAAAAGGAAAAAAATTATTCTTTGCGAAGAATGTTATCGATGCTGCGATCCCGTGAAGGGCCAGGAGATACGACGGAACATAATCTGCCATTCCCTAGAGAGAGGACGCTCTCTTAAAAGCAATAGATTTAAATAATCCCGCACACGCTTTCGAAACACACCGTCTATATAAGGTCAATCGCTCGACTGCGCAATGCGGTCCCTAAATAATCCTTTATTTCACGGCTCGCTGCGAGATCGGCAACATTCGTCATCTGCGACATCATTTTCGGGTCGCCTGGACCCCGAGCCTGGAGTTTTTTCCTGAACACAGTTCTCTTCCTGCCTACCTATTCCGACTTGCCCTGCCACCCTTGTCCCAGCGCGTTTCATTCCGTCCGCAAGAAATCTCCCGTCATAAATCCTACGCCGTATCCTCGTGCGTGGTGCCGGTCTCGCTGGGGTATCTTTTCTTCGTTTTTGCTCGGGTTCCACTCGATTTATCGACATTACCTGCCGTCTATCCTCCGCGGAGCGCCCATCTGTGGGCCATCTCGTTTTTGCGAACCTGTTCACGAAAATAGCACGGTAGCACGCGCTCGTTGATTTCATGAAAAGTTCACCCGAAACGAGAGTGAATTTTCTTAGATCTGATGTGTCATCTTATAGCATTCAATTTGTCAAGAAGCTATAATAAGTTAGATTAGCTTACGTAAGATATGCATATTAGTCAAAAATAATTCGAACGTTTTACAAATGTCAAAATTGTGCCGGTAAAAAAAGATGAAATTATAAAACTACATTTCTTATTAAATTCATTACATTTGATAAGTTCTTAGTTTCTGAAACTTTTTATTTGTGCAATTTCGAGAAGGCGAGATATCTGACGAGATTAGTCGATGAGGCAGATTAGCTTAATGAAGATAGTTAGAAGGAATATAGGAACATTACGCGCCGACCCTTTGACATGGATCCTTGTGCCCGTCAGCGACGCCTTCCTGCGGTTCCATTTCACGCCATGACGGGACATTTTTCTCAACGACGTTTAGACGCGTGTGGCTCTTCAAACGAAAGCTTGTCATCTCTACCACGGAGATTTATTTCGAGTTTGAAGTCGGCAAAACGAGGGCGAAAAATCGCAGTCAAACGCAACGAAAAAAAGTTTGCACGACTCACTTTTGCGATGACTTAAAATTTTTCAAGCGCGGTACTGCTTCTTTTTTATTTTACAGAATTTAAATTTTCAGAACGATAATTATAATATTACTCCACGCAATTTTATTTTTGTCAACTGTGAGAGCCGACCGTTCTTCACTTCTCTACTTTATTTCGTTATTTCTTGCAAAAATGCAACCTTTATTCGTCCCATTCTTCAAATCGCTGCGTTGACGATATTCACTGTAACGCAAAAGGGCAATTTGTCGATAGATTCAAATCAAAAGATCGTAAAATTCCTAATCGTGCTCGAATTTTTGGGTGCTATTTCAAAGGAAGCGATAGATTCTCTGTAAATCGATTTGCCTCTTTGGAAATTAAATTGAAATCGCTACGCGCATTTTGGAATCTTTTTATTTGTTGTCTGCTCTCTACAGATTATTTCTACAGACTATTAAGGAGGATTCGATAATCTCGTGTGCGCGTCGTAAAATAAAATTAGAAAATTCAGAATTATACTTATTTCAGGACTGTCCCGGCGAGTCGACGGATTTTCGAGCGGAGCAATGCGCAGAGTTCAACAATGTGCCCTTCGAAGGAACGTATTACGAGTGAGTATCATCATAACCCGGCATCATGATTATCAATGCCCACTCGACTGGAAACTCCGTCGAAATTTCGTGAAATAAGATTATCGTTGCGTCGTGACGTTATGATTTACGACGGCGCTACATGGTGGGACGGTGATGAAATTCTTTGTAGCCTTTGACATCATTTAATGATGGTCCCTTCGCTCTATAATCCGCGGCCGCTTGAATCGACTTTTAATGGGAGACATCATATTTATGGGCACTCTCTCCTTCGATCGCAGTCAGAAAGGTTCGACTCGAGAGGTTCCGAAAGAACGAGCTACGAATGATATTGACGGTCGTACAAATATCGTAATTTACATCCGACATAGAACGATGACTCTTTTATTCGCCGCAATTATGTATGTTTTTGTCAGTGCATCATCGCTCGTTTCAAATATAAAATAAAATCGTATAATAAAAGATGAAAGAAAATTTCGAGTCGGTAAATAAACTGGTGACGAATCACTAGGCGTCGAGTGTCACTGACTTCTTCTAAATTACGCAATGTTTTTTTTATTTTCCGCAGTTGGATTCCGTACACCGGAAGTCCCAATAAGTGCGAATTGAATTGCATGCCGCGTGGCGAACGATTTTTCTACAGGCACAAAGTCGCCGTCGTCGACGGCACTCCGTGCGAATCCGAAAAGAATGACGTTTGCGTCAAGGGCAAATGCATGGTGAGTTGGATATATTTTATAGATCGAAGTCGTTATCGTAATTCTACATAATAATTCTACATAATAATTTTAATGATGATTTCAATGAGGTGGTTTTGATGGACTTTTGTGTTAAATGAAATGAGAGAGCGAATAAAGTGTGTTACGATAGAATTTCATGATAAATCTTTTTTGGCACGTCAGCACGTCGGATGCGATATGATGCTGGGCAGCGATGCCAAGGAAGACGCGTGCAGAGAATGCGGCGGCGATGGTTCAGATTGCAATACCGTTACCGGTTTATTCGACACAGATGATCTCCAAGTGGGTGAGTTTTTTTGAGTTGATTAATAATTATTGCGCGAGGAAATTTCGTCCGTAGTCACCTTCCGGCGAGCAACTTTCGAGATTATTTCTGTATAATCGATATCTAATTTTGTTCGAGGATTGCATTAATTTTATCGCTACTACGGCTATAATCATTTACGACTCTCTATTGTGCTTTTGTAAACTAATAATGGAGAATTACCGCGCGTCTTTCAGGTTACATCGATATTCTGCTCATCCCCGAGGGCGCGACGAACATCGTTATAAAAGAAATACAGCCATCGAATAATTATCTCGGTGAGCAAACTGAATAGAAAAATAAATAAATCGACGTAAGAAATAATTATGCAAATTATATTGAGCTTGGTATCGATAATCGCTTATTCCGAATAATTTTAAAACTCGATTTTTCAAAACTTGTCTCGATCAGCCATACGAAACACAACGGGACACTACTATCTGAACGGAAACTGGAGGATAGACTTTCCTCGCAGCTTGCGCTTCTCGGGCACGAACTTTCATTACGCCAGAGATCCTCAAGGATTTGCCGCGCCCGACACCATCACGGCCTTGGGACCGACGAATGAACCGATTTACGTCGTGGTCGGTATACACATCGATCGGTTTTCTTTTGTCGATGAATCGTTCAAAGCGTATAAAGAGTACATTTAACCGAAAAGCATTATTCCCTTCGCAGCTGCTGTACCAAGATCGCAACGTAGGTGTGCATTACGAGTACAGCATTCCGAAGAAATTCTCGTCGCGCACGGATCCAGACAGCTACACCTGGGTAACCGATCAATTCTCCAGTTGCAGCACCAGTTGCGGCGGAGGTATTACAAGATTATCGCTTTAGTTTAAACCATAGATTCTCAAGTTTATTATATTTTCTTATCGCAGCAAGCAACGCTCTACCTGTTGCATGCAAAAAGAGAGAAACGTGAATTTAATTAAAGAATTTAGAATATAATACGCGTTAATTTATATTGGTGATGAAGAAACGTTTTAGTAATTTGTTACCGAATCACGTTTACTTTAATATAGACACAGTATTGAAATATTTACATATGTGAAATAATTATGTGATATTACACTGATTAATTTTAACCGCAGTTAATTATCGTCGAATAGAGATGGATCGTCCGATTTATAAAGAATTCATTTTCCTCACCTCTCTGACACTGGAATGTCATATGGGAACAGATTTATTCTCTCTACGCTTCATTTATCTTTTAAGGCTACCAATCAAGACGGGTGGCCTGCGTGCGAAGGCGCGACAATCAACCGGTGGATGAGAGTCTGTGCGATCCGCAACTGGAACCATCCGACACGCAAGGCTGCAGCGAGGAACCCTGTCCGGCCATGTGGGTGGAAGGCCCGTGGTCCACGTGCACGAAACATTGCGGCGAAGGGGGCGAACAGACGCGAGAGATTAAATGCGAGCAGGTCGTCTCGGGTGGGATAGCAACCGTGGTGGATGATTCCCAGTGTCTGGAAAAGGTGGGACCGAAGGGGCTCGTCAAGCAGGAATGCAACAGGGACGTGGATTGCCCGCAGTGGCACGAGGGACCCTGGAAACCCGTGAGTTATCGCGTTATCACCCACGATGATATTGATGATACTAAATTACAGTTACCGCCCCTTTCTCTCACATTTACATTATTTACATTATTTAATTCTAATTGACTTGCGTTTCTTCCATACAAAATATTGCAACGTTAATTTTTATATATAAAAAGCACATGTATTTTATTATTATGTCTTTAATATCGTAAAATATAAAATGTAAGAATGTTTTTTTTTTTCTTCTAGTGCGATCATATATGTGGGCCCGGTAAGCAAACAAGAGCAGTCACGTGCTACAGAAAAGTGGACGGCAAGATCCAAGTACTGGAAGATGAGGCGTGTGAAACGGAAGTGTCTGAACGTGAGAAAGCTTGCGAGTTGAGACCTTGCGCCGGTCTCGATTGGATCACATCGGAATGGAGCGGAGTGAGTCCTTTTAAAAACGATAAACTTTCTATGTAAAAAGTAAAAAAATGTTTAAAAATATCTAAATTAAATATATATAAATATCCAAATACATTTAAATTAAAAAATACCGATTTGCGAATACTGAGAGTTGAATAAACAGATATATAATTTGAGAATCTCTTCTTAAGTGCACGAAGAAATGCGATCTTACTAAAGAGACTAGAACCGCTCATTGCGCTACCCAAAACGGTACAGTTTACTCAGACGACTTGTGCGACGCGAACAAGAAGCCAGAATTGGAAAGAGAATGCGAGAAAGCCAAGGATTGCGACTTCCAATGGTTTACCTCACAATGGAGCAAAGTAAATGCAAAAGAATATTTTTATTCTCTTTATTATTTTTTCAGAAATATATTTTTATTTCTGAATTTAAAAAAATTAAAAATAATTTTAATTACATTCTTTAAATTAAAAAATTTATCTAAAATTTTAATTAATCGAATAATTGTTATTAACATTTTCGCAGTGTTCGGCAGAATGCGGTTCCGGCGTTCAAACGCGTAAAGTATTTTGCGGCACTTTCAAAAATGATGTGGTGGGAAAAGTATCGGACGATAACTGTGATCCCGAAGAGAAATTCGAAGACAGCAAGAATTGCACTGCCAAGGAACCGTGCAAGGGCGAATGGTTTGCAGGACCTTGGGGCGAGGTTCGTTTTATTATGTTTAACTAATACACTTTTGCATATATAATGTCTCTTTTCTGACATGATGAATTGATTGTTCCTCTTACGATCGTGATTTTCTTAAAGCTCTTGTATCTTGATCGCTCTCATCAGCTTTTACGCTTTCTATGAAGTTTAAAATTAGTTTGCATATAACTCGTCTGTAATCGGTTTGTTAGACTTGTTAACGTAATCTTCTCAAAGTGTAATCAACGATATCGTCAATCACGTCGCAACATGTTGCAGTGCTCGAAGCCATGTGGTGGCGGCGACATGACCCGTAAAGTGATTTGCATGAAGGATAACAAAACGGTGTCTGTGAGCCAGTGTGACGCTGACACCATCATGTTCTCCACCGAAAAATGCAACGATCAACCTTGCGAAGAAGGTAAATTTAACAATTTAGTGTTCATACTTTTAGTATTTTAACATTTGAAAAGAACGTGTGCAAGAAAAATAATTTTTGGATAAAAAATAATAGAACTTGAAATAATAATGGAGCTTGAATAAAATATTAATACTAACTTTAGAAACTGTAATTTAATAATAATTATTTTTAAAATTTTTACACAAAAACAAATTTATTTATTTTATCTTATATGTGTGAAATCTTATTTTCATCGACGAAATAGAATACGGACATTGACATTTACTTTATTACAAAGCAGAATACACGATTTACGTTATGATGTCAACCTCTGCGTTATAGACCGCGAGCATAAAATATTGAGCATACTTAGAACAGCAGGCGTGAAAATAACGAGGTTCGCGGTATTAAATTCAAATGTCTTAGCACTTACTATATTCTAAAGGACAACGAACCACCCACCGTGAATATAACGTTGCCTTTCCCTCCTAGCGCGGAAAATTAAGCTTCTGATGCGCTATTGAGACACTCAATAACGAACAAAGTGCACGCGTAGAATATTACAACAGTTTTTTTATACTTTTAAATTTATATAAAGATTTATATAAATTTGTTATGTTTTTCTGGACACACATATTTTTAGGCGTGACATCGACCGAAGAACCAGGTGAGAAAATAACGGATGAAGAAGAATGCGAGGAAGAGGAGGAGGAGGAGGAGGAGGAGGAGGAGGAGGAAGAGGAAGAGAAGGGTGCTGTTGAATCCGGTCTCCCTGCGGGGGTAAGTGAAACTGGGTCGTGTCGCACCTAATTGAATATCAGGCGCGACTGAGTTACTTCGTAACTTCGTTTCTTATTGTTCCACCTCTCTTTTCAAAGAGTCGTCCTGGACTCGAATCAAATCGACTCTCCTTTACGCGCGAAACGATCCGATAATGCGATTCTCCTTTCGATTTCGCATCTCACCGAGAACGGATTGGCATGAAATCGAAAGAATCGCAGCATTGTGAAGCGTCTTTTCGTGTTGCAGAAAGCGATATTGGGCAAGCTGATCCAACAACCGACATCTCTGAGTTCGCCGTTTACCGGAAGTGACATTTACGATACCATGTTTAGCGATTCGACGAGGGGCGATATATCACCTTCCGATCTGGGTAGCGGCGAAGGTAGTGGCGACGAAGACGATTTCACCATGTTCGATACCGGCTTCTTCACCGGCAGCACCATCCTCGATACCGATTCCACCGCTGTCGAGGAGAGCGAAAGTCCGGTGAGCGGAATCACGACAGAAGACAGAACCGGTACGACTGAATTCGGGACAGAGGTGACCCAATCATCGGATATCAGCGAAGGTACGGATGTGACGTCCGAAGGTTCCGGCACTACTGTCGAGGAAGGATCCGGCACAAGCCCTGAGGAAGGATCCGGCGCGAGCGCATCTACAGATGCGATTACTGAAGAAAGTACAGTTGAAGGAACTCAGGCATCGACTGATCAGTCAGCTACTACTGCGGAATCCGACAGTAAGTTCTGTCAAATTTATTTATTACAACATGCGAAAGTTTATTATCGATGCTATAATACAGCATCTGCATGCATCGAAGTCATTAAGTATATATCATTGATAAAAAGAATTTGTTTTATGTGTCTATTAATGATTTTTAAATACTGAATAAAAAATTATAATTAATGCATTCTTTCATTGCAGTTTCCAGCGAATCTACTGGCAGTGAAAGTTCGGAAAAATCGACATCTGAATCCAGTGATACTGGAGCCAGTGATGTCACGACCGAATCGATTGATACCACCGGTTCAGCGGAAACCACAGTCTCATCCGAATCGACAGACTCTACCGAAACGAAGGCAACAGATACCACTGATACGGTGACGACCGATTCGACGGAGACGCAAACTACTGATCCGACAGAATCTACAGACACGACCGAATCCACAGAATCTCCACCAAGTACGTCCTCTTCGGAGACGGAGACCACAGTTACGGAAGAAACAGAAACAACCGGAAGCGCCGAGACTACTGAATCAAGCATTACATCCGGTAAGAATTAAATTGTAACAATTTTAATTTAATACTTTGTAGAATATATTACAATTTTACGCTTTATCATTATTCAAATCTGTATTTTAGATGTAACTTGAATTTTTTATAATATAATATATAAACGCATGAGCGTTTATAGTTGTTAACAAGTAGCGTAAAATTAAATAAACTGCGATTACATAGCGAGATTATAATGAGTAAAATATTCAAATTACAATAAAATAATATCCTATACAGAGACAACGACTGAGACGTCAACAATAGCCTCTCCGCTGACAACCGATATAAACGTAGAAGGCGAACACGATTTTAATTCCGAAGAACAGAGCACCGAGGTTGTAACGACGGAATCGGCTGCTACAGGAGAAACCGATCTCACTACAGAAGAAAGTACCGTTTCCGGGACGAGCTCGTCCGAGGAGACTGCAACTACCGGCAGCGAGGCAACCGAAACAACCGAATCGGAACAAACCACAGAATCGGGCGAGACAACTGAGTTCAGCACTGAATTAACTGAGACAACAGAATCCGGATTGACGACCGAATCCAGCGAAGCCACCAGTACGTTAAGCGCGACCACGGAATCGGGCGCGACTACGGAATCCGAAATTACGGAAACCACCGAGTCAGGTGCGACGACGGAATCGGGAGAGACAACTTTGTCGGGCGAAACGACCGAATCATCGGCCACGACGTCGTCGTCTCTCGAGGAGACAACGGTGTCCGGTGAGACCACCGGGACGGAAGTTACGTCCTCCACAATCAGCGGAGAAACCGATCTTACCGAAAAGACTCACGGTAAATGAACGATTCGAAATGTGACGAAATGTTTCATCTCTCTATTAATAACTCTTTATTAACAACTCAATTTTTCAGTCACGGAGATATGGACAACCAGCTTCCCGGAGACGACCGCTCACAAGCGACAGTGCAAACCGAGGAAGAGCTGCAAAAAGACGCCATTCGGATGTTGCTACGACGGCATCACCGCCTCTCAAGGACCATTCGGTCAAGGTTGCCCGACACCTCAGACGTGTAACGAGACGTTATACGGTTGCTGTCCCGATGGCGTGTCGCCGGCCACTGGTCCGAAGAACGCCGGTTGTCCGGATTCTCATTGCAACGAATCGCTCTTCGGCTGCTGCCCGGACGGCATTACCACGGCTCAAGGCAACGATTACGAAGGATGCAAGAAACCATGTGGAGAAACAGAGTTAGTTTTCGTACTTTCCGTACGACGTGAATTCTTCAAATAATTTTACATCCTAATATAACAGAACGCAATTTTCTATTAAATTTTAGCTTTTGCAAACAAAAATTTAACGATAATATTTATACAAATCTTTATTTATGCACGTCAGTTTTTCTAAACACGCGCGAGTTCTATCAATCTAATCGCTCTTGCGAATTTATTAGATTCGGATGTTGTCCGGATAATGAGACCGCAGCCGATGGAAAGAATAATCTGGGATGTTGTAATATTACCGAGTTTGGTTGCTGTCCGGATAATATCAAAGCCGCTTCTGGTCCTGATGGCGAAGGTATTTATCTTGTCTTACTCTGAATTTATATATATAAATTTTTATTATACAGATTTTTGAGTGATTTAACTTAATAACAAGGTTGCGAGGAGGAAGCCACTTCCGAAACATCCGAAACGGAGATATACGAGACAACGACACAACTGATTTCGCGCGAAGATTGCGCGAACACCACCTACGGTTGTTGCCCCGATGGTGTCACCATTGCGAATGGCACGAACTTCGCGGGATGCGGTGTCATTAATACCGAAAATTGCAGCGCGTCCTATTTCGGATGCTGCCCTGACGGAGTTTCCGCAGGTATGAGATTTTATCGCGCAATAAATTATACGACAAATTTCTCGAGAGATATTATTTCTCAAAACGGTTAATTATTCATTAGTTCGCTATTCGAGAAAAGACATCTTCCTGATTCTTAATATTTTAAAATATTAACTTTGTTATGAAATAATACGAGAATAATATTTTATTATGAAATAAAATTACGAAATAATACTTTAGAATATTATTAACTTTAAAATATTATTAAAATATTCAAAACTTTGAATTTATATATATTTCAAAATAAAATTGTTTTAAGGTAAATTTTGTTTCTTTTAACAGTATTTTAATAATTTTTTATTAGTCAAACTTGTCATTAATTGAGCGAATCAATAATCGGAAAAAGTCAGGACAAATAGGCAAACGATTCTGAACATATTGTATGCGTGTCTCGCGATTCTGTTCTCGTAGCTCTTGGGCCGGATAACTATGGCTGTAGGATGCCTTGCCACGATAGCGCTTACGGATGCTGCGAGGATGGGGTAACACCGGCGCACGGACCAAACAACGAGGGATGCTGCTTATCGACCCCGTACAAATGCTGTCCGGATAACATTCTGCCGGCGCGCGGACCAAACTTCTACGGCTGCGGCTGCCAGTACACGAGATTCGGCTGTTGTCCGGATAATTCGACGGCGGCACGCGGACCAAGCAACGAGGGCTGCGGCTGTCAATACACGCCTCACGGTTGCTGCCCGAATCGGTTCACCCCCGCCAGCGGACCCAATTTCGAGGGATGCCCGTGTTACACTTATCAGTTTGGATGCTGCTCCGACGGCGTCACCATCGCCAAGGGTTCTCATGGTCAAGGTAATTTTACGATCGAGCGCGTCAATCCATTCTGTCAAAAGAGTAAATAAGGATTAATTTGACGAAAATTCTATAGTTTAAATAAATAACTTGCTAATTGACTGTTCAAAAATTGTTATGAAATTTTACGATTGCTACACGAATAAGAGGTAAATTGCATCGCGATGCGTTTGATGATATTCACAGGCTGCGGATGCGAGAATACGAAATACAAGTGCTGTTCGGACGGTCGAACCCCGGCGACAGGACCGAACTTCGCCGGATGCACCTGCGACGCTTCACAGTACGGATGCTGTCCGGACGGAATCGAGGAAGCTCAAGGAGAGAACTTTGAGGGTTGTCTTTCGGTACCGTCGATGCTCGGCGCTGCGTGTGGTTTGAAGAAGGATAGAGGTTCCTGCAGAGACTTCACAGTCAAGTGGTTCTACGACACCGATTACGGCGGCTGCTCGAGATTCTGGTACGGAGGCTGCGAGGGTAACGAGAATCGATTCAAAACGCAGGAAGAGTGCAAAGAGGTTTGCGTTCAGCCGAAAGGAAAAGGTATTCAAAGATGACTCTCTGCAATTATAAAATATATATTGTCTTCTTGTCTACAAGAGTAGAATTATGTGCATTTTCCTTTTTATAAATTTTGATATAAAACTACTTTTGATATAAAACGATTATAATTTTTGATATATATATATATATATATATATATATAAATAATATTTAATATAAAACTTTTACGAACTAATTATAATATATCAAACTATTCTGAAATAACGAAACAACGAACTTTTTATTTATTTTACAGCTGCTTGCTTCTTACCGAAGATCGCTGGTCCTTGCGAAGGATATCATCCGACATGGTATTATGATGCCGGCAGGAAGCAGTGCGGTCAATTCATTTACGGTGGTTGTCTCGGTAATGCTAATAAGTTTAAAACTAGGGAGGAATGTGAAGAACTTTGCGTCACGCCGGACGACGTTGGTAAGCAGCTGTATCCATAATAATAGAAATTATCCACATTTTTCAAATTACTTTGCTTGTAAATATAGATTTAAAACCACCGCCTTTTTATATTATTATTTTTATTATTATTATTATTTATGTTATATTATTATATATTATTATTTTAGGATCTACAGAATCAACTAATTAGATAAAATAAATAAATTAAGTTTCTCGTTTATGTCTTATTACAGATCCTTGCGATCAACTGAAAGAAACAGGTCCTTGCACAGGCAACTTTACAAAGTGGTACTTCAATCAAGAATCGCAGGCTTGCGAGCAATTCGTATATGGTGGTTGCAAAGGGAACGACAACAACTTCCCAGCGGAGATCGCGTGTCATCAGCAATGTTTGCAGCCAGGTCGAAGGAAAGGTATGTTTTCTTTTCATTACTTCTGTATATAAATTCTGTGCATTTTACATGTGTAATTTATTAGTTTATTTGCATGATATTAGATGTAAAGTGTGATTTAAAGTGAGTTGCTCGATTCTCATTATTTTGTAAATCTATGCTATTGGCAAAATTATGCAATAATTTCTCTGAGAAATTAATTGCGAATTTGGGGATAAATCGAATTCGGTAATAGTAGTGTATAAATATGGAATACTAGTTAGTGTAATATCTATTTATATCTAACATATACATATAACAATTTAAACATATAAATCTAATCGATAACGTAATGCATATTGATGTTTTTTTGTATATTTAGATATTCGATATACAAATTTATTAAAATTAAAAAATTAATATTTTATTATATAAAACAAAAAAATTAAGAAGAGAGCTCTAATAAGAGATTTAATGACACATCTATAAAATATTTAATAATATGTATTTTTACACACAGTCTTGACTAAATTAAGCTCATCGCGCTTACTCTGTGCATAAATGGAGCATAGTTTTATTGAGATTGATTGGCACCAAGCGTGTTCAAGTAATTCGAAACTCCTTTGCCACCGATATTAGTTCTAAACGTCAGTTACGAGGATCGAGTCGACCGCACAGTGATGGACGAACTTTTGCAGTAAAACTGTCTGACGTGTGTGCCATGAAGAGAGACCCCGGACCCTGTCCGGGCTCAGCATTGCGCTGGTATTACGATGCCGAGCGTGGCACTTGTAGCCAATTTGTTTACGGCGGTTGTAAAGGCAACGCCAATAAATTCCTTACTCTTGCTGCCTGCCAGCAACGTTGCCCATCAGAAGGTACAGACAATAATAAGGAGAGAGAGCTTAATATTGCTTCGTGATAACATTCACGCGCAGAGCAGAGAGGACTCGATGCCGTTTGACATGATTTCGAGAAAGCGTTGTCCACGTTTCATTTTTTTTTATATAACACTTGGCACTTAGGTGATGGTGGCCAAAAAAGGTACATCCACGATGCAACACTGGAGCAGTTTCGGCAGCAATGTGATCACGATTCATAATCGTGCTTTGGCTTTCACAATTTCAATTTTGTTAAACACATTTGCACTTCCATATAATCCTGTCACACGATTTTTAAATTTATTTTTTGCAATATGTCTCATATTTTATCTTCTGTAATCTAATTAAACTTGATTTCGATCGATTACAAGTTGAAGAATAATGCCAATAATTATATATTACGTTCTACACAAATTTAAGTTACAGAATAATTTTTTTGCACAATCCGATTAAAATGAGATAGGCAAGATTCTATTATGGCTATTATACTTTAAAATTAAACATTATAACAACTCATTTAAACATTACAGCTCTTTACTTGATAACTCTCAATTTACCAAATAACTCTATAATATTATTATAATGTGATGGTGATGGAGCAAGAATTACCAAACATTTTTATAAATAACTAACTTGGGATGAATACATATTTTCACCTGTTAAATAGCAGCTGAGCTGCTATTATACGTTATATGGTTGACTAATAATAGAACTAAGGAGCTTCAAACTAGCGACATACACTATAATGAAATAGCTAGGACGGGGTCTGATTAACGGGTTTGATCTAATTTTGCATGGTATAATAATTAATGCGATTAACAGATATTTGCATGTTGCCGCGGGCGGAGGGTACGTGCACGGAGAAGCAATCTCAATGGTACTTTGATCAATCGGAGAATCGCTGCATGCCATTCTATTACACCGGTTGTGGCGGAAATAAAAATAACTTTGAATCTAGAGACGTATGCGAATCTGATTGTCCGCCCAAGATCGGTAAGATTTCCCTTGCGTCTTTCCTATAACATTTTTCTCTATATTCAAATTCTATCAGTCTTGAAAAAGTGCTACTTTTCTCTGATTATTTCTTTTCTTCTATTGCTAACACAAACTGTATTCTCTATGTGAAACTGCACGATGCACGAAGAAACTCTAGTTGGGAAAGTTTATATCTAGTTGAGCACATTTTGATAGCATATTACACACATTTACAATTATACACAGTTCTTTCTCAATACAAAAAAAATTTATAAATATTTGCTCCAATCTTTTAAATTAATTCTATAATTAATACTAATTTATATCAGAGTTTCTTAAATTTATGACTATATTTATTCATATTATTTTTGAAGCATCAATAAAAACAAAAATTTTTCTTATCGCATACCTTTTACACGATCGCAATCGATTGGTAAAGCTCATTAAAAAAAAATAACATATTGACACGCGATTACTTCTAATCTTTTCTAAATTCACGAACGCAGAACAAGACATCTGTCTCCTGCCTGCCCTTCTGGGTGAGTGTCACAATTATACTCAACGATGGTACTACGACTCCTACGAGCAGCACTGTCGACAATTCTATTACGGTGGATGCGGCGGGAATGAGAATAACTTCGTGAGCGAGCAGGATTGCGTCAACAGGTGCGAGACGGCCGTCACCACGCCGTCCCCGCCAGGACGGGAAGTCGAGTTTCGATCAGGTAACGTTTCCGACGATCACGGAAATACATCCGCTCTCTACGATACCGCTGCTGTGCTAATATAAACGAAACGTCGCAGAATTTTGCTTCCTGCCCGACGAACACGGCCCGTGCTCCGAGAATCAGGTCAAGTGGTTCTACGACAGTCGCGACGGCGTCTGCAAACAATTCCGATACGGCGGCTGTCAGAGCAATGGCAACAACTTCAACAGCCGCGAAGAGTGCGAGTATCGCTGTGGAGAACTTCAAAGTACAAAGATTCAGAAAACAGAATTAAAAATTATTAATTATAATCTCAATAATGTCCACTAGAGTACATATATGACAAAATATGTTATTTTTTATTTATTTATTGTGACAGAAAATTATATAAATCCAGAATATTCTCTGTAACTATCCAAGTATTATGGAGAATCTAAAACAAAAAATATTGGGAAAATTTCAGATCCTTGCACGCTACCGAACGTGATCGGTCCCTGCAACGGCTTCGTGAAGCAATTTTACTACGATCAACGCAGCGATTCCTGCTACGAGTTTGAGTACAGCGGTTGTCAGGGCAATAAGAATCGCTTCCAGGATAGGGAATCTTGTGAAAGACAATGCAGACAACAGCCGGCCGTCATTACACCGTCGGAAGTTACTCAAGTACCGCCGATCGAAGAACCGAAGAGCCAGATCTGTTTGACGCCGTTCGATTCCGGCGGTTGTGACGACTCCATCACTGCGTATTATTACGATGCCGAGCATCAGATGTGTCAGGCGTTCATCTACGGCGGCTGCGGCGGTAATGCTAACAAATTCCAGACCGAGGAACAATGCGAGCGACTCTGCGGCAGATTCCACGGACAAGGTAAAATTACATATAAAAAACCTTGATACAATTATAAATACTATATAAATCAAAAATAAATTTAAAAAATCTAATTTTAAAGATTTAAAGTTATATTCGTATAGCATACACAATTATTTTTTTGCTGTCTTGAAGCGAAATATTTATTTCGAGAAAAGACGATTGTTTAGATTATAAGAATTAGAATAGAATTTGTCATTAGAATTAAATTTTAATTTTAATGTCATTAGAATTTAATTTTAATTGTCTCAGACGTGTGCAACCTCCCCATGGATTCTGGCCCGTGCAGAGGCGCTTTCCGCAAATATTACTACGAACCGAACTTACGCGCCTGCCATGAATTCAATTACGGCGGATGCGATGGCAACGCGAACAGATTTAGCACTATCTCCGAATGCGAGTCCATTTGCGTGCATCACGAAGAGCCTGTGCTCCCCGGAAACGACACCAGCGTTTCGAATCTGTGTATGTATATTTATCTATCATTATCATTGTATTTTTATTCTTGAACGGTAATTCCTTCGAATTGTATTATTTATAAAAATGGATGATACTTTTCGTCTACTCTATCCGCGGAAGATTGAATGTACTTGGAATAATATATAATATTCGTGATGATGATATAGCGATCTGTAAAGAACCGGTTGATAGCGGGTCCTGCACGTCTGGTTCTGCCAAACGATTCTACTTCGATGAGGAACGCCAAACGTGTCTAGCGTTCATTTATACCGGATGCGGTGGCAATCGAAACAGATTCAAGACTTTCGAATCATGCATTAATACTTGTTTTAGGAGTAAGTCTAGGATGTGAGATCGTTCACAAGTTTCTCTCTTATTTTTTTGTGTTTTTTACAGACTTCGCCTTTCAGCTTTGTACAACAATCATTTCTTTTGTGTATATATGCATATATATTTTTTCTGTATATACATATATCTTTATATATATATACCTATATTTTTTTTAAATTTTGTTTAATCTAACTAAATATAATTACGCGCGCGAAGTGAAATTATATTCTTTGATAATAAAGTCTTAAAAATTGCAACGCATGCATAAAAATTATTATCGTAATGCATGCATAAAAACATATTAAATAATTATGCAACGCATAAAAATTTAATATTTAAATCTTCAATAGAAAATGCGAACAATACTTGCGCTTCTATTAGACTCGCGCGTCTCCATACGTCCATTACGTTACGCGTCTCGCGCGAGACTGATAATGTATTACGCGAAGTGCTTCGCCGGCTCGGTTCATTCTCGACTGTGAACGACACCACGTGACCGTTGCGTCAGAGTCTTGGTCGGTGGTGGGGATTAGTCTTGCTCGAGACGTGCAGCGTAGCGGATCCATGGGACGCACGTGTCTAATGGAAGGGATAGAAAGAGAGAGACGTTGGGTCCGCTCTCTCGCCAGGCTCACTTCGTTCTTGGCTGTGAAGTTAGGTTTCGCCGTCAGGTGGGGACACTGTGCAGAGTCTTGCGGTGATTGCGGTCAGTGGTAGCGATCAGTCTCGCGCGATACGCGTAGCGTGGTGGACGTATGGAGATGCGTTGTAATTTTCAAGATTTTATCAAAGAATAATATAACTTCGCTTTGCGCACGTAATTATTATATACTTGGTTAGATTAAACGAAATGAGAAAAAATATATATCTAAATATATAAATAGAGATATGTAGAGATATAAAATATATATATATATATATATATATATATATATATATATATATATGTATATACTCATATATACTAATATCATTCATTTCTACATACTTTTATGTTTTGTATATTTTTATGCTTTTCTTGTGCAAAACTTTTGTTAATCACATCCTTATCCCTCAATTCTTTATATCTACGATAAAATTTTGCTTATATATTACAGTATCAATTAAAGTTTATTTCAAAAATTTACATTTCCTTTATATGTATATAATTAAATTAAATTCGCAATCTCTCTCAAGCATATATCAAACAAATATAACAAAGAAAGCTATAGTTTTGACGTCTGCAAAATATTATATGTCCCAAATAATTAAATTTCTTCGCTCAATGTGAATACTAACGTACATACATGCATATATTAATTTGGTGCATTGCAGCGATATAAATGTGCCAGCGACTTTTCTTCTTTTATTGGAAATTATTCTTACTTAAGAGAGTAAAATTTTAATTTTTTTATGACACGTGATTGCAGCAAGTAACGAAATAGACGTGGACTCCAAAGACACGAAAGATCGCTGCGCGGAGGCCAAGGAAGAATGTAATATCGTCCGCTGTCCGTATGGCAAGGAACAATATGTGGATTCGCAAGATTGCGAACGCTGCCGTTGCGTCGATCCTTGTAGGACAAAGATCTGTCCCGAAGGAACTCGATGTGCCATTACGTTAGTCGCTACACAAGACGACACGGAGTACAAGGGTGTTTGTCAACCGAGTGAGTATATCGTTAACAACTAAAATAAAAATAAATTACATTGATATGTATCTTGAAATATCAACTCTTTACTTCAAAATTCTCTCTCTCTCTCTCTCTCTCTCTCTCCTCTCTCTCGTCAAATTATTTTTATGTCTGAGAGAGAATTTTGCTCGCAATAAGATAGTGTCTTGAAATTATATTTTATTATATTATTAATTGTATTATTAATTATATTTTCTCCGGAAAAAAGAATTAAATTGCTGTCGCATGATTTGTATAGAAAAATATAGGCACATTTAAAAATAAGTTTTATAAATCATTGATCGTTTCCTCCTATGATCATGTTTAAAATAATGGAATCGCTTCGTCTTTGCAGTCGTTAAACCCGGTCGTTGTTCAAGAGTATCCAACAGCACGCGATGCGAGCAAGAATGCGTCACGGACGCGGATTGTCCCGGGGAGACAAAATGCTGTGACAGCGGCTGCGGAACATCCTGTTTGGAACCTGCACCAGAAGAGCCGTTGACGACTACATCTCAACCCATTGTCACCCCGCCACAATACGGCGGCGAACCCGCGACGATTCAACAACCCGACGAACCTCGCGTCAACGCACAGGAGGGCGGTTATGTCACGTTAAAGTGCGTCGCTCTAGGAACCCCCAGACCAATCATCACATGGAGGAAGGATACCACATTGGTAATTCATCTTATAATTGGACCGATATTTTACTTTGAGAGAAACGTGATGAATATGTAATCGTAATCAATTGTATTTCCAATTATTTAACTTATGAAATATTGCACGAATATAATTCTTCAGATTGGACCCTCCGAGAAGAGACGACGTATACTGCTCGACGGATCTCTTCAAATCATTAATTTATACACTTACGACAGAGGAACTTACGTGTGTACCGCTGATAACGGTGTAGGACCACCGGTAAGATTGGAGTATCAATTGGAAGTTACAGGTACGTGAAGAATCGAGTTATCTTGCAAGAAATGATTTTCTTTTAATGTAGAACTTTAGATAGAATAGCATTAACAGGTAATTGTGGTATGGTGTAGAGATTTGCACTAATTTTGCTATGAATGTTCCTGACTAGTTGACGTGAAATGTAACCGAACATAATAACATAAATCTTTCCACTTTCATTTAATGTTAATCTTAGTTAATTTTAATCAGTTAAAAAAAGGGTAAATATGTTGGAGTTTCTTATGTAGTGAAACGCACTATAAGACTGCCATAAAGTAAAAAATTAGAAATATCTTTTAACACTTTGTGATCAAAATACATATCAACTCTCGACTTTCCCGGGGTACGATTAACACTTCTATCTCTAAGTCTTGCGCATGCTCTTCTTGCACTCTTTAGACCCACAAGAGCTTCCGGTAGCCATCATCGGAGAGCCCGACACTCGTGTAACGGTGACGATGAACTCGCCGATAACTCTGCATTGTTACGCAATGGGATGGCCGAGGCCATTTGTCACCTGGTGGCGTGGTGACCGCATGTTGCCCTTGATCTCGGAGAATTATGAACAGGACACCGACTATACTCTTCTGATACGTTCGGTAACCTTGACTAACCTCGGTGTTTATACCTGCCAAGCGTTCAATGGTATAGGTAGACCGGCGTCGTGGTCGGCGACCCTGCAGGCAATCGGGCCCGTCTACAATGTTAAACCTGAACACGAGGAGTATACCAAATACCTCGTACAACCCCCGAAGAGACCCACTACCGAGAAACCGCAGTATCCTTACAGACCTACCAGAACACAAGCCCCCGAATATCAGACTTACGCTCCCGTTTATCCCTCGAAACCACCTCGCATTCCTCAAGTTATCCCTCTTCAAACCACCACCGTCGAACCTGGCGACTCCAAGTTCAAAGGTGAGACCATGTGAAATTAGTTGAATCGACATTTTTCTACTGTGAATTGCACCAATCATTGTATCGAGTATGTTTGTTGCTTTTCACAAACATTTTCAAGATTCGGCCAAGATAATATGAATCTTTTACGAGTTAAATTTTCACAATATTTTATTCTTCACTATTAAATCAATGATGGTGCAATCGAATTCTTCTTGATTACTTCTTTCTCTTGCATGTATATTTCTAAAACTTGCATCTTGTATTACGCTTGGAGGTGTATTATAACTCGCTTATTGGCTGTTCTAAATATATAATGCTAAGAGTTTAATTTCTTATTTAGAAGTAAGCGAATTTTGTAATCAATGTAAGTATACAGAAATTTTGCATTCTCTTGCTTTATACATTTTTTAATTTATACTAGAACAACACACGCGCGCGCTACGCGCTACTTTAAACTCGGTTAATATTTTTGACAATTATCTACTGATTTCTATAAAAAAATATTAATCGAGGAGAAAGTATTATAACATATTATTTACAACATATTACTATTATAATTTTTACAACATAGTACTTTGAAATCTAATTATAAACAAAAAAGACATAAATGATAAATACACATTTATTTCCTAAATTCACACACACTCGTAGAAAATGTTCGGAATTCCAATGACAATCGCGTGCATAACTATTGAATGAAATAAATGTGTGTGTATGTAAAGCCGAACGATGCTTATTCAAGCGTGCCTTTTAAAAAACAATAGAGATAAAGTGAGAAGGACGCGAAGAGAATAAGAAAAAGATATGAGAAGAAAGCCTTTTCAATATATTCTTCTCTCTATTTCTCTTCTTCGCATCATTCTCGCTTTATTTTTAAAAGGCACGCTCGAGCGATTGAGGTATCATATTACATGTCCGAGTCGCCGACTTTCTTATCGCGATATATGACTCCATTTACTTACTCACACAAATGTATTTCATTCTATTTTACTCACATACGCAATTATAACGTGTAGTTTCGAGCATTGATTTTTCTTCTCGTATCTTTTTTTAAATTTTCTTTGCGCCCTCCTCACTTTATCGATATTTTGTTTAAAAGATCCCTTTTCTAAAAAAAGGTATGTTAAGATTCTCGAAAGTCTCGAAGTATTGTTGTCTCTTTTCCGCGATGCTGATTCTTGTCCAAAATAAAATAAAATAAAATAAAATAATATATTTTAAATAATATTATAATACTTTAAACTTGATTAATATCAACTGATAATTGTATTATCAGAACTAATATACAGCCAATCAGCATCATGGAAAAGAGGCAACAATACTTCAAGATTTTCGAGAATCGATTTAACTGCCTTCTTTTAGAAAGAGATTTTTTATTTATATAACAAAAGGATAAATGATCATGTAAGTGTTAATAATTTTGATTTGCAGTACCGGTTAAAGTAAACGTATCAGCAGGACAATCACACTTCCCCGAAGGCAGTGACATAAGCATCTCTTGTGCTGTGGACGGCTATCCAATTCCACGTGTGCTCTGGTATAAGAATGACGAGCTTATTCGAACAGATAATCGAATCAAGATTTCAGGTAAGAGTGCATAGTAATAGATTAAATAGTGAATATGATAAAAAATAATAAATATGATATAATAAATATATAAATATATAGCTGTATAAAGTGTATAATAAGATAAAATAAATTTAAATAGCGAATATGATAATAAAAATAAACGCAGATAGTTATTATAATTTTTATTTTTAGAACTCAATCGGCTTATTATCAGTAATGCAAATAAAGAGGACTCCGGCCGATATCGATGCGAAGCAGCCAATGAATACTCTTCGGATTCCGAAAACGTTGATATACGCGTAGCAGGTGAGTGATTCATATCAATATTCTTTACGCGATTACTCATATAAATGCTTGGACGCGCGCTTAATTAATCCATCCATTTCTTTCAGGCATCTTCATTCATCCTCATTGCCAGGACAACACGTTCTTCGCCAATTGCGAACTTATCGTGGAGGCCAAGTTTTGTACGCACACGTATTACGCCAAGTTCTGCTGTCGATCGTGCACAGAGGCCGGCCAGCTGCCGGCGAGAGAACCCCATATCGACAACGCGAACAGAAGAAGAAGGAGATCTATTCTACGAATGCTCGTCTAAGATACCAAATCGACTCTTCGGTATTTCCGACTCACACGTGATAGCACATATCGATCTTGGATCGTGGCCGGCGGGATACGCGACAGAGAAGGAACGGAGAGGAGGGAATCATGCGCGCATCTCCACCTGCCTCCCTATCGGACGTACCGAATAATCGATTTGTTTACTCACTGCCAAAGCCTTAGAGCGTTTATACATAGATATAATATATATATATATGCGGTATCCATCTCTAAACGTGTGCGACTTGCGTGATCTCACGCCTCTCTATCCATGTATATACGATCTGACGCTGAATCCTAGTCCGACAGAGCCATATTAGGCGGATTAATTAACTTGTTCTTAATAAGAGACCAGTGGAAAAGCGCGTCACAACTGCGCGTATCTCTTAGACGACATTCCGAGATAATCAATGTCGCCTGATTAAAGCACGTAGATCGTGTTGTCGAGTCTACGGGAAAAATTATTTCTGATTGGTGTTCCTTTAAACATATCTTATATGCCATAATAATTGCAGTCTTTGAAATTTTAACTATAATAGTTAAATAATTATTAAATGATAATTTATATGACATTTTTATGCATCTTTCCGTGGTGACGCGATCGCGCAAACTCCTTCTGTGTAACCGGCTTGTCAAAGATTCGATAATTCCCGCCCGAAAACACGATCTGAAGAGTCTCGATCGATATGACGATATAGCGTGACCATTTTTTTCTCATGCATCATGGTGTCAGTCAATGACGCGTGTACGACGTCATGAAAAGGAAATGATATCTATTATATGATATATACGAAGCAAAAGTTCTCTCGCGTAAAATATTGTCTAAGTCAAGCGGGATCCCTATGTCCCCCTCATTGGACACACTGTGCTGCGTGACTAAAAAAAGGAACCTGTACCTTGTATTAAGCATATTACGCACGTTACGTTGTACAATATAAATAGTTTATTATTCTCAATATGCCATTTATATTCTATGATATTGTTATTACTTGTTTCTTATACTCGAATTATATATTGCCATATAACGCGCGTCTCTCGCCGCCAAGATAAATTGCGTCATTCTTTCTTCAGAAAAAAAAGAGAAGAACGGATCGTAAACTTTTTGTGAAAAACGATAATCAATAATCGATAAAGAGTCTCTAAAAAATCAAGATAATGAACAAATTCTTGAGAATTTTACAAAAGAAATAAAAAGAAGCAGAATGCTTAAATACGAATACACAAACACACAGACATGTAACTCTATTTGCGCGAGCAGCGTGACTTCGTGTCCGACTTGCAACATTCTTGAATTGTGTGTCTCGTTATATCTTATCGACATATAAGACATAATAATCAATTTTTTACCGTATTTCCAACCATCAATTATATCTTTCGCGCGCAAATCTATTGCATTTAACGTTTGTTCCTGACGAAGCATTTTAATCGTAACTATTAATTATATATTACATTTGCTATTTCGCTAGACGCATCGTCATTCATGATATATTCGATAGATTGTAGAGATACCAGTCGACGATTGGAAAAAAAGATACCAAACTGCATTTATACACACACACACGAACACACATACCATAAGTAAGTCATAAGACGAAATCGACGTGTCGCGAGCCTCTAGGACGACTCTCTTGATTGTTTCGTACTTGTACCGATTCAGTAAAACGCAGTGCCTTATTAGATGACCTTCGAAAGGATTGGAGAAAGAGTGCTGAATATACACGACGTCCCGTTAGTGTAAATAGCCGTCATGTGTATTGTGTACCCGCATATTTATTTCCAAACTGCGCGGCACATGTATATCATCTCGTATATATTTAAAATATTAGATTATAGATTTATCCTAAAAACACGCGGATATCACTTGGAGTTTCAAATCGCGAGATACAAGAATAGAGTATCGACGAAAATATTAAGTACTCTTCTCCTCCTTTAGACATTATCAAGAAACGTGTTGAAATCATTGGTATCCATATGTAGAATAATGATCCGATTAATTGACGATTTAGTAAGTGTGTAGGCAATCGACGTTGATCAGCTGTTTCCGCAGAGAAAATTTCGAAATTGATTATGGATGAGAAACTGTCTTGGAAGAAACGCTAAAGTGAAAGATTGAAAATCGTACGTTCTACAGACACGTGTTTCGATTCATAAATATGATTATTTAGGTCGTGCGACTTTGAGATGTCGCAGCTCCCGGGCCGCTTTACGCGTAAATATACATGTAACGTTCATCGTTAATTTACACCACGTCGCATGGCGTTCATCAAGACACATATCTTAGAACAGAATGGCAATATCTTGTGCAGTGACCATCGTGAAGCTGATTAATCGAAACCGCGGAATCTCGCGGACTCGTTGGAACTTACCTCGCGCGTAACACGACATCGGCTACATATCCATAATGATCTGCTGTCTTCCTTGTATTGACGAAGCGTGTCACAGAGCTTTCGTTTCCCTTACCTTGACGCTGATAAATCGGCGACGTTTCATCACGATTGATACTACGGGTCCCGAAAACACAAAGCTCTGACCTCTTTGTAGAAGAAACTTGCCAAAAAAAGAGAAAAAGAACCACGATTCATATCCCTCATGCATATAATATTGATAGAAGTATAGTTCGTCACGAGAGTGCTACCGTAAAGTCTTTAGCGGAGATGTAATTGTAACTATAAGTACCTTATATATATAGGTATATATATAACGATTAATAATAATAATATATATATATATATATAATTTTAAAATATAAAAGTAGATATATAAATATATATATATATGAAAATACCACTCCACCACCACCACACTGTACGATTATTGTATGGACAATAATAATATATAAGGTCCTTAAATATATGATTACACAATCAGTATGATTATTATTTTGCGTTGACACAAAACCATGCGTTTTATGAGAGGTCAGCTTTATTTCTATATAATTACTCCTCGATAAAGATATATTTTTCGAAGAAACGTTACTTCAACTACAAACAATTATGCAACGCGAAGAATTACTGATCCGCAATGCTTATTTAAATTTCTCGGAAAATAAGAGGAAATTCGCGCAAAAAAAGATTAAGCAGATGGCAATCGAGATATATATTCAAACTCTGGTTTTCGTTGGTCTGCTACGTAGATTCGGTACGCGACTCGGACGCATCAAGAAACGTTTGTGCTGTTCCTCGACACGGACGGTTTTTTCTACGCGTTCCGTTGCGATGCGCTCGATCTCCGCGAAAAGCTCGCTGTTCACGTCTATGCACTGACGGAAGTCCTTGCGATCGAGTCGATACACTTCGCAGACCTCGATCGCGATGACGCTGGCGACCCTACGCTGATCCGCCACTAAGAGTGCGATCTCGCCGAAATAGGCACCGTCACTCAAGTGGCACATCTCAAGAGTGATGACACAGGGTCAATTTCTTGCAACAAATACGCGAATACAATGAAAGAAATACTCACTTCCTTTCCGGTTGGCGTCAGAACCGCGACGGTTCCGGACGACAAGAAGAACATGCAGTCACCCTGAGTGCCAGCTTTGATGATTACTTCATTCGGTAGGTACAACTCGAACTTCAAATTCATCACTATTGACTGCAGAATGTTCTTCGGCAAATTCTTGAAGATCGCCACGTTTTCGATTAATCGTCGGCAAGCCTGAAGCGCAATCTCTTCGCGTAACGGTTCTGCGAAAAATTCAGATTAATAATGTCAGGATTTATTATTTCGATAGAAATTTTACATATACATAGTTAAGTTTGAGAGACGTTTTATTCACCTGTCAATTCTGATAAAATCCGTTTACCGCGAAAGTAAGTATTCTTAAAACGATAATGATAATAAGCTAAGAGACGTTTCTTCATGTGTGGCAATAATTGCTTTTGTCTCGTATACGCTTTTACTTGATCTAATAGCTCTTGAAATTTCGATTCGGACGCTTTCCTTTCAGCCTTGATACGAAGGAACATAACTAAAAGACAACAACGATATTTCTAAAGAAAACACAATTTTTTACGGACCAATATTATTGTTACATATATTACATGTATAATGCCTCACCCAACATATAGCACACGATGAATCTACCGATAATCATAAGAATACTATTAAAAATAATCTGAACGTTTCTCTCGGGTACGAATTTACCGTAGCCACTTGCGAATATATTTTCCATCACGATAAATACAGCGTTTTTAAGCTTTAATCTAAGAGTGCTGTTCTCCAATTTCATCATCCAACAATCCTCGCATTCCTTTTCATAATATTTTTAATTAATTAATTAATTATATTACAATTATTACTAATTAATTAGAACATAATTCAATATTGTATATGCTCACTGTTGGTGGAATATTGAGAAAATGTATCACTAAAAGTGGTACTAAGTAACACAAGCAAGAAAACCAAAAAATTAGGTATAATCCCAGCAACAGCGTAATACACATTTCAAAATGATAGACTTCTATTTCAAAATGCTGAAATAAAGAAAAAAAGTTTTTAATAATGTATCGTTATTATATCAAAAATATGAGAAAACACTACCGTAAATAGATAATGAATATTTGAATGAAGTGTATAGTAGCGTGTTAACTTTATGACAGGCATAATATTAAGTAAAGTAATAATGATATAATGGGGATTTTTTCCAGGAATCCTTCGCCATAGTAGTGTTAAATGATCATACGGAAAAGACGATAGCACATCCAGTACGAGAAATCCTTTTAGATAGGACCTACGAGAATTTGGTTTTAGTATTATGCACGAAAATTAATAAGAAACAATTAATTGACAATTAATATAAATGAAAATATCAATTACAATATCTTACATAAGTACTTTAGTAAATTTTAACTCGACACACGAATTTTTCTTATCATAATATCCCGTAAAACAATTGAACGTTATATCCAACCAACAGATCACATAAATTGGAATGTTTACTCTATCTAAACTAATTACTTCATAATCCATTATGACGAAACAAATCATAAAAGGGATCGTAATAAAAGCGATCATATATATTGCCATCATAAATGTATCCCATAAAAACCTGTAAATCTTATTGTCACATTGCAAAGTAAAAGTAATGTTTACACGTATATACGCACATATGTATGTAAATAAGCATGGATAGAAAATTCATTCAATCATTTTTTCACATTTAAATGCACCTGCCATAACTGAATGGATGTATTATCCACCAATATTTATGTGCGCCATGTCTTATTCTTTCGGTGTTTACCATAGCCATGCTGTCCATGTAAAGATTGCATTTTGGAGTATATTTGCTGATACCGAACCATGATATCCACAGGTTTTTGAAAGTTAATGGTTTTATAGCCGCAAATGGAAACTTATTTTCTTGCAAAAACAGCTGACATGTGTGTTCGCTCATAGTCTAATAATACGAATTAAAATAATAAGCTTTTCATCATCAGTAAAACTTTCAAATGACATAATAGGTTAAAATGCAAATATGTATTATAAAGAAGTAAAGCGAATTTCGATTGTTTTACGAAAGCTCCAAAATTCTATCATACTAGAACAACACAAGCGCGCGCTACGCGCGCGCCATTCTTTGATTTCATATTTTAAAAAATAATTATTAAAATAATAATATTTTTTTGACAGAATCAACTGATAACTGTCAAAAAATATTAATCGAGTTTAAAATACCATAACATATTATTTTAAACAAATTATTATTTTAATTTTTAAAATATATTATTTAAAAACTTAATTAACAAATTGGCGCTTAAATCAGCTGATTTCTGTCAAAAAATATTACTAAAGCATTCATTTGCTAATTAATTTTCAGAGTAATAATACGTTATAAAAATTAAAGTAGTAATGTTGATAATACTTTATCCTCGAATAATACTTTTTGACAGAAATCAGCTGATAACTGTCAAAAATAATAACCGAGTTTAAAGTAGCTAATTTCTATAAAAAAATATTAATAAATCTTCTCGTCCATAAAATCGTAATTAGTCTCGACGTTGTGATTATCTCGATTATCAAAACAGTCTTACAGAAAATTCTATTTTTTTTGGTCGCACTTGTTTTAGATTTAAATACTGAATTTTTATGCATTGCATAATTAATTAATATATACTTCTTTATGTATTGATTGCAATGCATGCATAAAAATATGTGAATTAATTATGCAATGCATAAATATTCATTACTTAAATCTTTAACAGAAAACCAAAAAAATAGAATTATATACAAGAATCTTTCGAACAAAATATCTATGCTTCTATCAGATTCATGCGTCTGTACACACACATCCAACACACTGCAGTCTCGCGCGAGACTGACCGCAAGACTCTGAGCAGCGGTATCGCCAAGCGCACCCGACACCCTACACATCCTCCACGCTGCGCATCTCGCGCGAGACTGATTCCCGAGACATTGTGATTGCGAGACTGATCGTCAGTCTCGCGCGAGGCGCGCAGCGTGGTAGACGTATAGGCTGTGTTTGGCGATACCGCTGCACAGAGTCTTGCGGTCAGTTTCGCGCGAATCGTGCAGCGCGATGGATGTGTGTGTATGTACAGACGCACGAATCTAATAGAAATGCAGATATTTTGATCGAAAGATTCTTGTAGAAAATTCTATTTTTTTTAATTCTCTGTTAAAGATATAAATAATAAATATTTATGCATTGCATAATTAATTGACATATTCTCAGGCATGTATTGCAATCAAGGCATAGAAAAATATATATTAATTAATTATGCAAAACATAAAAATTCAGTATTTAAATCTAAAACAGAAGTGCGAACAAAATAGAATTATCTATAAGAATCTTTTGTGAATAGAGATAATCATAACGTCGAGATATGATTTTATAGACGAAAGTATTCATTAATATTTTTTCATAGAAATTAGCTACTTTTGCATGGGGTCAGCGGTAAAAAAGTATCGTTTTCTAATATTTAAAGACGAGCCAAAAATTCATCGATTATACATTTTAATAGTACATTGATTACAGAATCATTTGGTACCAAACAGACACCAGCGTACAAATTTTTTAATACGATAAACATAAAACAAATATGCGTCGCACAGGGTCCGCGTCAAAAAAGTATCGAATTCTAATATTTTAAGACGAGCCAAAAATTCATCGATTATACATTTTAATAGTACATTGATTACAGAATCTTTTGGTACCAACCAGACAGCAGCGTACAAATTTTTTAACTTGATATACATAAAATAAGATTGCGTCGCATGGGATCAGCGGTAAAAAAAATATCGATTTCTAATATTTAAAGACGAGCCAAAAATTCATCGATTATACATTTTAATAGTACATTGATTACAGAATCATTTGGTACCAAACAGACACCAGCGTACAAACTTTTTCATTTGCTATACATAAAATAAGGATGCGTCGCACAGGGTCCGCGTCAAAAAAGTATCAATTTCTAATATTTTAAGACGAGCCAAAAATTCATCGATTATACATTTTAATAGTACATTGATCACAGAATCATTTGGTACCAAGCAGACAACAGCGTACAAACTTTTTCATTTGCTATACATAAATTAAGGATGCGTCGCATGGGATCAGCGGTAAAAAAGTATCGATTTCTAATATTAAAAGACGAGCCAAAAATTCATCGATTATACATTTTAATAGTACATTGATTACAGAATCATTTGGTACCAAACAGACACCAGCGTACAAACTTTTTCATTTGCTATACATAAAATAAGGATGCGTCGCACAGGGTCCGCGTCAAAAAAGTATCAATTTCTAATATTTTAAGACGAGCCAAAAATTCATCGATTATACATTTTAATAGTACATTGATTACAGAATCTTTTGGTACCAAGCAGACAACAGCGTACAAATTTTTTAATACGATAAACATAAAATAAGGATGCGTCGCACAGAGTCAGCGGTAAAAAGTATCGATTTCCAATATTTTAAAACGAGCCAAAAATTCATCGATTACACATTTTAATAGTACATTGATTACAGAATCTTTTGGTACCAAGCAGACAACAGCGTACAAATATTTTAAAACGATAAACATAAAATAAGGATGCGTCGCACAGGATCTGCGTCAAAAAAGTATCGATTTCTAATATCTTAAGACGAGCCAAAAATTCATCGATTATACATTTTAATAGTACATTGATTACAGAATCATTTGGTACCAAACAGACACCAGCGTACAAATTTTTTAACTTGATATACTTAAAATAATGTTGCGTCGCATAGGGTCAGCGGAAAAAAGTATCGATTTCCAATATTTTAAGGCGAGCCAAAAATTCATCGATTATACATTTTAATAGTACATTGATTACAGAATCATTTGGTACCAAACAGACACCAGCGTACAAACTTTTTCATTTGCTATACATAAATTAAGGATGCGTCGCATGGGATCAGCGGTAAAAAAGTATCGATTTCTAATATTTAAAGACAAGCCAAAAATTCATCGATTATACATTTTAATAGTATATTTATTACAGAATCATTTGGTACCAAACAGACACCAGCGTACAAATTTTTTAACTTGATAAACATAAAATAAAGATGCGTCGCACAGGGTCCGCGTCAAAAAAGTATCGATTTCCAATATTTTAAGACGAGCCAAAAATTCATCGATTATACATTTTAATAGTACATTGATTACAGAATCTTTTGGTACCATGCAGACACCAGCGTACAAATTTTTTAATACGATAAACATAAAATAATGTTGCGTCGCACAGGGTCAGCGGTAAAAAGTATCGATTTCCAATATTTCAAGACGAGCCAAAAATTCATCGATTATACATTTTAATAGTACATTTATTACAGAATCATTTGGTACCAAGCAGACAACAGCGTACAAACTTTTTCATTTGCTATACATAAATTAAGGATGCGTCGCATGGGATCAGCGGTAAAAAAGTATCGATTTCTAATATTTAAAGACGAGCCAAAAATTCATCGATTATACATTTTAATAGTACATTGATTACAGAATCTTTTGGTACCAAACAGACACCAGCGTACAAATTTTTTAACTTGATACACATAAAATAATGTTGCGTCGCATAGGGTCAGCGGTAAAAAAGTAACGATTTCTAATATTTTAAGACGAGCCAAAAATTCATCGATTATACATTTTAATAGTACATTGATTACAGAATCTTTTGGTACCATGCAGACACCAGCGTACAAATTTTTTAATACGATAAACATAAAATAAGGATGCGTCGCAAAGGGTTCGCGTCAAAAAAGTATCGATTTTTAATATTTTAAGTCGAGCCAAAAATTCATCGATTATACATTTTAATAGTACATTTATTACAGAATCATTTGGTACCAAGCAGACAACAGCGTACAAACTTTTTCATTTGCTATACATAAATTAAGGATGCGTCGCATGGGATCAGCGGTAAAAAAGTATCGATTTCTAATATTTAAAGACGAGCCAAAAATTCATCGATTATACATTTTAATAGTACATTGATTACAGAATCTTTTGGTACCAAACAGACACCAGCGTACAAATTTTTTAACTTGATACACATAAAATAATGTTGCGTCGCATAGGGTCAGCGGTAAAAAAGTAACGATTTCTAATATTTTAAGACGAGCCAAAAATTCATCGATTATACATTTTAATAGTATATTTATTACAGAATTATTTGGTACCAAACAGACACCAGCGTACAAATTTTTTAACTTGATAAACATAAAATAAAGATGCGTCGCACAGGGTCCGCGTCAAAAAAGTATCGATTTCCAATATTTTAAGACGAGCCAAAAATTCATCGATTATACATTTTAATAGTACATTGATTACAGAATCTTTTGGTACCATGCAGATACCAACGTACAAATTTTTTAATACGATAAACATAAAATAATGTTGCGTCGCACAGGGTCAGCGGTAAAAAGTATCGATTTCCAATATTTCAAGACGAGCCAAAAATTCATCGATTATACATTTTAATAGTACATTTATTACAGAATCATTTGGTACCAAGCAGACAACAGCGTACAAACTTTTTCATTTGCTATACATAAATTAAGGATGCGTCGCATGGGATCAGCGGTAAAAAAGTATCGATTTCTAATATTTAAAGACGAGCCAAAAATTCATCGATTATACATTTTAATAGTACATTGATTACAGAATCTTTTGGTACCAAACAGACACCAGCGTACAAATTTTTTAACTTGATACACATAAAATAATGTTGCGTCGCATAGGGTCAGCGGTAAAAAAGTAACGATTTCTAATATTTTAAGACGAGCCAAAAATTCATCGATTATACATTTTAATAGTATATTTATTACAGAATCATTTGGTACCAAACAGACATCAGCGTACAAATTTTTTAACTTGATAAACATAAAATAAATATGCGTCGCACAGGGTCCGCGTCAAAAAAGTATCGATTTCCAATATTTTAAGACTAGCCAAAAATTCATCGATTATACATTTTAATAGTACATTGATTACAGAATCTTTTGGTACCAAACAGACACCAGCGTACAAATTTTTTAACTTGATACACATAAAATAATGTTGCGTCGCATAGGGTCAGCGGTAAAAAAGTAACGATTTCTAATATTTTAAGACGAGCCAAAAATTCATCGATTATACATTTTAATAGTACATTGATTACAGAATCTTTTGGTACCAAACAGACACCAGCGTACAAATTTTTTAACTTGATACACATAAAATAATGTTGCGTCGCATAGGGTCAGCGGTAAAAAAGTAACGATTTCTAATATTTTAAGACGAGCCAAAAATTCATCGATTATACATTTTAATAGTATATTTATTACAGAATCATTTGGTACCAAACAGACACCAGCGTACAAATTTTTTAACTTGATAAACATAAAATAAAGATGCGTCGCACAGGGTCCGCGTCAAAAAAGTATAGATTTCCAATATTTTAAGACGAGCCAAAAATTCATCGATTATACATTTTAATAGTACATTGATTACAGAATCTTTTGGTACCAAACAGACACCAGCGTACAAATTTTTTAACTTGATACACATAAAATAATGTTGCGTCGCACAGGGTCAGCGGTAAAAAGTATCGATTTCCAATATTTCAAGACGAGCCAAAAATTCATCGATTATACATTTTAATAGTACATTTATTACAGAATCATTTGGTACCAAGCAGACAACAGCGTACAAACTTTTTCATTTGCTATACATAAATTAAGGATGCGTCGCATGGGATCAGCGGTAAAAAAGTATCGATTTCTAATATTTAAAGACGAGCCAAAAATTCATCGATTATACATTTTAATAGTACATTGATTACAGAATCTTTTGGTACCAAACAGACACCAGCGTACAAATTTTTTAACTTGATACACATAAAATAATGTTGCGTCGCATAGGGTCAGCGGTAAAAAAGTAACGATTTCTAATATTTTAAGACGAGCCAAAAATTCATCGATTATACATTTTAATAGTACATTGATTACAGAATCTTTTGGTACCATGCAGACAC
The DNA here is from genome assembly GCF_030444845.1 of Prenolepis imparis. NCBI lineage: Eukaryota > Metazoa > Arthropoda > Insecta > Hymenoptera > Formicidae > Prenolepis > Prenolepis imparis. Next base: position 5,648,685 of record NW_028141164.1, read on the forward strand.
CAGCGTACAAATTTTTTAATACGATAAACATAAAATAAGGATGCGTCGCACAGGGTTCGCGTCAAAAAAGTATCGATTTTTAATATTTTAAGTCGAGCCAAAAATTCATCGATTATACATTTTAATAGTACATTTATTACAGAATCATTTGGTACCAAGCAGACAACAGCGTACAAACTTTTTCATTTGCTATACATAAATTAAGGATGCGTCGCATGGGATCAGCGGTAAAAAAGTATCGATTTCTAATATTTAAAGACGAGCCAAAAATTCATCGATTATACATTTTAATAGTACATTGATTACAGAATCTTTTGGTACCAAACAGACACCAGCGTACAAATTTTTTAACTTGATACACATAAAATAATGTTGCGTCGCATAGGGTCAGCGGTAAAAAAGTAACGAATTCTAATATTTTAAGACGAGCCAAAAATTCATCGATTATACATTTTAATAGTATATTTATTACAGAATCATTTGGTACCAAACAGACACCAGCGTACAAATTTTTTAACTTGATAAACATAAAATAAAGATGCGTCGCACAGGGTCCGCGTCAAAAAAGTATCGATTTCCAATATTTTAAGACGAGCCAAAAATTCATCGATTATACATTTTAATAGTACATTGATTACAGAATCTTTTGGTACCATGCAGACACCAACGTACAAATTTTTTAATACGATAAACATAAAATAATGTTGCGTCGCACAGGGTCAGCGGTAAAAAGTATCGATTTCCAATATTTCAAGACGAGCCAAAAATTCATCGATTATACATTTTAATAGTACATTTATTACAGAATCATTTGGTACCAAGCAGACAACAGCGTACAAACTTATTCATTTGCTATACATAAATTAAGGATGCGTCGCATGGGATCAGCGGTAAAAAAGTATCGATTTCTAATATTTAAAGACGAGCCAAAAATTCATCGATTATACATTTTAATAGTACATTGATTACAGAATCTTTTGGTACCAAACAGACACCAGCGTACAAATTTTTTAACTTGATACACATAAAATAATGTTGCGTCGCATAGGGTCCGCGTCAAAAAAGTATCGATTTCCAATATTTTAAGACTAGCCAAAAATTCATCGATTATACATTTTAATAGTACATTGATTACAGAATCTTTTGGTACCAAACAGACACCAGCGTACAAATTTTTTAACTTGATACACATAAAATAATGTTGCGTCGCACAGGGTCAGCGGTAAAAAGTATCGATTTCCAATATTTCAAGACGAGCCAAAAATTCATCGATTATACATTTTAATAGTACATTTATTACAGAATCATTTGGTACCAAGCAGACAACAGCGTACAAACTTTTTCATTTGCTATACATAAATTAAGGATGCGTCGCATGGGATCAGCGGTAAAAAAGTATCGATTTCTAATATTTAAAGACGAGCCAAAAATTCATCGATTATACATTTTAATAGTACATTGATTACAGAATCTTTTGGTACCAAACAGACACCAGCGTACAAATTTTTTAACTTGATACACATAAAATAATGTTGCGTCGCATAGGGTCAGCGGAAAAAAGTATCGATTTCCAATATTTTAAGGCGAGCCAAAAATTCATCGATTATACATTTTAATAGTACATTGATTACAGAATCATTTGGTACCAAACAGACACCAGCGTACAAACTTTTTCATTTGCTATACATAAATTAAGGATGCGTCGCATGGGATCAGCGGTATAAAAGTATCGATTTCTAATATTTAAAGACGAGCCAAAAATTCATCGATTATACATTTTAATAGTACATTGATTACAGAATCTTTTGGTACCAAACAGACACCAGCGTACAAATTTTTTAACTTGATACACATAAAATAATGTTGCGTCGCATAGGGTCAGCGGTAAAAAAGTAACGATTTCTAATATTTTAAGACGAGCCAAAAATTCATCGATTATACATTTTAATAGTATATTTATTACAGAATCATTTGGTACCAAACAGACACCAGCGTACAAATTTTTTAACTTGATAAACATAAAATAATGATGCGTCGCACAGGGTCCGCGTCAAAAAAGTATAGATTTCCAATATTTTAAGACGAGCCAAAAATTCATCGATTATACATTTTAATAGTACATTGATTACAGAATCTTTTGGTACAAAACAGACACCAGCGTACAAATTTTTTAACTTGATACACTTAAAATAATGTTGCGTCGCATAGGGTCAGCGGTAAAAAAGTAACGATTTCTAATATTTTAAGACGAGCCAAAAATTCATCGATTATACATTTTAATAATATATTTATTACAGAAACATTTGGTACCAAACAGACACCAGCGTACAAATTTTTTAACTTGATAAACATAAAACAAATATGCGTCGCACAGGGTCCGCGTCAAAAAAGTATCGATTTCCAATATTTTAAGACGAGCCAAAAATTCATCGATTATACATTTTAATAGTACATTTATTACAGAATCATTTGGTACCAAGCAGACAACAGCGTACAAACTTTTTCATTTGCTATACATAAATTAAGGATGCGTCGCATGGGATCAGCGGTAAAAAAGTATCGATTTCTAATATTTAAAGACGAGCCAAAAATTCATCGATTATACATTTTAATAGTATATTTATTACAGAATCATTTGGTACCAAACAGACACCAGCGTACAAATTTTTTAACTTGATAAACATAAAATAAAGATGCGTCGCACAGGGTCAGCGGTAAAAAGTATCGATTTCCAATATTTCAAGACGAGCCAAAAATTCATCGATTATACATTTTAATAGTACATTTATTACAGAATCATTTGGTACCAAGCAGACAACAGCGTACAAACTTTTTCATTTGCTATACATAAATTAAGGATGCGTCGCATGGGATCAGCGGTAAAAAAGTATCGATTTCTAATATTTAAAGACGAGCCAAAAATTCATCGATTATACATTTTAATAATACATTGATTACAGAATCATTTGGTACCAAACAGACACCAGCGTACAAATTTTTTAATACGATAAACATGAAATAATGTTGCGTCGCACAGGGTCAGCGGTAAAAAGTATCGATTTCCAATATTTCAAGACGAGCCAAAAATTCATCGATTATACATTTTAATAGTACATTGATTACAGAATCATTTGGTACCAAACAGACACCAGCGTACAAATTTTTTAATACGATAAACATAAATTAAGGATGCGTCGCACAGGATCCGCGTCAAAAAAGTATCAATTTCTAATATTTTAAGACGAGCCAAAAATTCATTGATTATACATTTTAATAGTACATTGATTACAGAATCTTTTGGTACCAAGCAGACACCAGCGTACAAATTTTTTAATACGATAAACATAAATTAAGGATGCGTCGCACAGGGTCAGCGGTAAAAAGTATCGATTTCCAATATTTCAAGACGAGCCAAAAATTCATCGATTATACATTTTAATAGTACATTTATTACAGAATCATTTGGTACCAAGCAGACAACAGCGTACAAACTTTTTCATTTGCTATACATAAATTAAGGATGCGTCGCATGGGATCAGCGGTAAAAAAGTATCGATTTCTAATATTTAAAGACGAGCCAAAAATTCATCGATTATACATTTTAATAATACATTGATTACAGAATCATTTGGTACCAAACAGACACCAGCGTACAAATTTTTTAATACGATAAACATGAAATAATGTTGCGTCGCACAGGGTCAGCGGTAAAAAGTATCGATTTCCAATATTTCAAGACGAGCCAAAAATTCATCGATTATACATTTTAATAGTACATTTATTACAGAATCATTTGGTACCAAGCAGACAACAGCGTACAAACTTTTTCATTTGCTATACATAAATTAAGGATGCGTCGCATGGGATCAGCGGTAAAAAAGTATCGATTTCTAATATTTAAAGACGAGCCAAAAATTCATCGATTATACATTTTAATAATACATTGATTACAGAATCATTTGGTACCAAACAGACACCAGCGTACAAATTTTTTAATACGATAAACATGAAATAATGTTGCGTCGCACAGGGTCAGCGGTAAAAAGTATCGATTTCCAATATTTCAAGACGAGCCAAAAATTCATCGATTATACATTTTAATAGTACATTGATTACAGAATCATTTGGTACCAAACAGACACCAGCGTACAAATTTTTTAATACGATAAACATAAATTAAGGATGCGTCGCACTGGATCCGCGTCAAAAAAGTATCAATTTCTAATATTTTAAGACGAGCCAAAAATTCATTGATTATACATTTTAATAGTACATTGATTACAGAATCTTTTGGTACCAAGCAGACACCAGCGTACAAATTTTTTAATACGATAAACATAAATTAAGGATGCGTCGCACAGGGTCCGCGTCAAATAAGTATCGATTTCCAATATTTTAAGACGAGCCAAAAATTCATCGATTATACATTTTAATAGTACATTTATTACAGAATCATTTGGTACCAAGCAGACAACAGCGTACAAACTTTTTCATTTGCTATACATAAATTAAGGATGCGTCGCACAGGGTCCGCGTCAAATAAGTATCGATTTCTAATATTTTAAGACGAGCCAAAAATTCATCGATTATACATTTTAATAGTACATTGATTACAGAATCTTTTGGTACCAAACAGACACCAGCGTACAAATTTTTTAACTTGATACACATAAAATAATGTTGCGTCGCTTAGGGTCAGCGGTAAAAAAGTAACGATTTCTAATATTTAAAGACGAGCCAAAAATTCATCGATTATACATTTTAATAGTACATTGATTACAGAATCTTTTGGTACCAAACAGACACCAGCGTACAAATTTTTTAACTTGATACACATAAAATAATGTTGCGTCGCATAGGGTCAGCGGTAAAAAAGTAACGATTTCTAATATTTTAAGACGAGCCAAAATTCATCGATTATACATTTTAATAGTATATTTATTACAGAATCATTTGGTACCAAACAGACACCAGCGTACAAATTTTTTAACTTGATAAACATAAAATAAAGATGCGTCGCACAGGTTCCGCGTCATAAAAGTATCGATTTCCAATATTTTAAGACGAGCCAAAAATTCATCGATTATACATTTTAATAGTACATTGATTACAGAATCTTTTGGTACCATGCAGACACCAACGTACAAATTTTTTAATACGATAAACATAAAATAATGTTGCGTCGCACAGGGTCAGCGGTAAAAAGTATCGATTTCCAATATTTCAAGACGAGCCAAAAATTCATCGATTATACATTTTAATAGTACATTTATTACAGAATCATTTGGTACCAAGCAGACAACAGCGTACAAACTTTTTCATTTGCTATACATAAATTAAGGATGCGTCGCATGGGATCAGCGGTAAAAAAGTATCGATTTCTAATATTTAAAGACGAGCCAAAAATTCATCGATTATACATTTTAATAGTACATTGATTACAGAATCTTTTGGTACCAAACAGACACCAGCGTACAAATTTTTTAACTTGATACACATAAAATAATGTTGCGTCGCATAGGGTCAGCGGTAAAAAAGTAACGATTTCTAATATTTTAAGACGAGCCAAAAATTCATCGATTATACATTTTAATAGTACATTGATTACAGAATCTTTTGGTACCATGCAGACACCAGCGTACAAATTTTTTAATACGATAAACATAAAATAAGGATGCGTCGCACAGGGTTCGCGTCAAAAAAGTATCGATTTTTAATATTTTAAGTCGAGCCAAAAATTCATCGATTATACATTTTAATAGTACATTTATTACAGAATCATTTGGTACCAAGCAGACAACAGCGTACAAACTTTTTCATTTGCTATACATAAATTAAGGATGCGTCGCATGGGATCAGCGGTAAAAAAGTATCGATTTCTAATATTTAAAGACGAGCCAAAAATTCATCGATTATACATTTTAATAGTACATTGATTACAGAATCTTTTGGTACCAAACAGACACCAGCGTACAAATTTTTTAACTTGATACACATAAAATAATGTTGCGTCGCATAGGGTCAGCGGTAAAAAAGTAACGAATTCTAATATTTTAAGACGAGCCAAAAATTCATCGATTATACATTTTAATAGTATATTTATTACAGAATCATTTGGTACCAAACAGACACCAGCGTACAAATTTTTTAACTTGATAAACATAAAATAAAGATGCGTCGCACAGGGTCCGCGTCAAAAAAGTATCGATTTCCAATATTTTAAGACGAGCCAAAAATTCATCGATTATACATTTTAATAGTACATTGATTACAGAATCTTTTGGTACCATGCAGACACCAACGTACAAATTTTTTAATACGATAAACATAAAATAATGTTGCGTCGCACAGGGTCAGCGGTAAAAAGTATCGATTTCCAATATTTCAAGACGAGCCAAAAATTCATCGATTATACATTTTAATAGTACATTTATTACAGAATCATTTGGTACCAAGCAGACAACAGCGTACAAACTTATTCATTTGCTATACATAAATTAAGGATGCGTCGCATGGGATCAGCGGTAAAAAAGTATCGATTTCTAATATTTAAAGACGAGCCAAAAATTCATCGATTATACATTTTAATAGTACATTGATTACAGAATCTTTTGGTACCAAACAGACACCAGCGTACAAATTTTTTAACTTGATACACATAAAATAATGTTGCGTCGCATAGGGTCCGCGTCAAAAAAGTATCGATTTCCAATATTTTAAGACTAGCCAAAAATTCATCGATTATACATTTTAATAGTACATTGATTACAGAATCTTTTGGTACCAAACAGACACCAGCGTACAAATTTTTTAACTTGATACACATAAAATAATGTTGCGTCGCACAGGGTCAGCGGTAAAAAGTATCGATTTCCAATATTTCAAGACGAGCCAAAAATTCATCGATTATACATTTTAATAGTACATTTATTACAGAATCATTTGGTACCAAGCAGACAACAGCGTACAAACTTTTTCATTTGCTATACATAAATTAAGGATGCGTCGCATGGGATCAGCGGTAAAAAAGTATCGATTTCTAATATTTAAAGACGAGCCAAAAATTCATCGATTATACATTTTAATAGTACATTGATTACAGAATCTTTTGGTACCAAACAGACACCAGCGTACAAATTTTTTAACTTGATACACATAAAATAATGTTGCGTCGCATAGGGTCAGCGGAAAAAAGTATCGATTTCCAATATTTTAAGGCGAGCCAAAAATTCATCGATTATACATTTTAATAGTACATTGATTACAGAATCATTTGGTACCAAACAGACACCAGCGTACAAACTTTTTCATTTGCTATACATAAATTAAGGATGCGTCGCATGGGATCAGCGGTAAAAAAGTATCGATTTCTAATATTTAAAGACGAGCCAAAAATTCATCGATTATACATTTTAATAGTACATTGATTACAGAATCTTTTGGTACCAAACAGACACCAGCGTACAAATTTTTTAACTTGATACACATAAAATAATGTTGCGTCGCATAGGGTCAGCGGTAAAAAAGTAACGATTTCTAATATTTTAAGACGAGCCAAAAATTCATCGATTATACATTTTAATAGTATATTTATTACAGAATCATTTGGTACCAAACAGACACCAGCGTACAAATTTTTTAACTTGATAAACATAAAATAATGATGCGTCGCACAGGGTCCGCGTCAAAAAAGTATAGATTTCCAATATTTTAAGACGAGCCAAAAATTCATCGATTATACATTTTAATAGTACATTGATTACAGAATCTTTTGGTACAAAACAGACACCAGCGTACAAATTTTTTAACTTGATACACTTAAAATAATGTTGCGTCGCATAGGGTCAGCGGTAAAAAAGTAACGATTTCTAATATTTTAAGACGAGCCAAAAATTCATCGATTATACATTTTAATAATATATTTATTACAGAAACATTTGGTACCAAACAGACACCAGCGTACAAATTTTTTAACTTGATAAACATAAAACAAATATGCGTCGCACAGGGTCCGCGTCAAAAAAGTATCGATTTCCAATATTTTAAGACGAGCCAAAAATTCATCGATTATACATTTTAATAGTACATTTATTACAGAATCATTTGGTACCAAGCAGACAACAGCGTACAAACTTTTTCATTTGCTATACATAAATTAAGGATGCGTCGCATGGGATCAGCGGTAAAAAAGTATCGATTTCTAATATTTAAAGACGAGCCAAAAATTCATCGATTATACATTTTAATAGTATATTTATTACAGAATCATTTGGTACCAAACAGACACCAGCGTACAAATTTTTTAACTTGATAAACATAAAATAAAGATGCGTCGCACAGGGTCAGCGGTAAAAAGTATCGATTTCCAATATTTCAAGACGAGCCAAAAATTCATCGATTATACATTTTAATAGTACATTTATTACAGAATCATTTGGTACCAAGCAGACAACAGCGTACAAACTTTTTCATTTGCTATACATAAATTAAGGATGCGTCGCATGGGATCAGCGGTAAAAAAGTATCGATTTCTAATATTTAAAGACGAGCCAAAAATTCATCGATTATACATTTTAATAATACATTGATTACAGAATCATTTGGTACCAAACAGACACCAGCGTACAAATTTTTTAATACGATAAACATGAAATAATGTTGCGTCGCACAGGGTCAGCGGTAAAAAGTATCGATTTCCAATATTTCAAGACGAGCCAAAAATTCATCGATTATACATTTTAATAGTACATTGATTACAGAATCATTTGGTACCAAACAGACACCAGCGTACAAATTTTTTAATACGATAAACATAAATTAAGGATGCGTCGCACAGGATCCGCGTCAAAAAAGTATCAATTTCTAATATTTTAAGACGAGCCAAAAATTCATTGATTATACATTTTAATAGTACATTGATTACAGAATCTTTTGGTACCAAGCAGACACCAGCGTACAAATTTTTTAATACGATAAACATAAATTAAGGATGCGTCGCACAGGGTCCGCGTCAAATAAGTATCGATTTCCAATATTTTAAGACGAGCCAAAAATTCATCGATTATACATTTTAATAGTACATTTATTACTGAATCATTTGGTACCAAGCAGACAACAGCGTACAAACTTTTTCATTTGCTATACATAAATTAAGGATGCGTCGCACAGGGTCCGCGTCAAATAAGTATCGATTTCTAATATTTTAAGACGAGCCAAAAATTCATCGATTATACATTTTAATAATACATTGATTACAGATTCATTTGGTACCAAACAGACACCAGCGTACAAATTTTTTAACTTGATACATATAAAATAATGTTGCGTCGCACAGGGTCAGCGGTAAAAAGTATCGATTTCCAATATTTCAAGACGAGCCAAAAATTCATCGATTATACATTTTAATAGTAAATTTATTACAGAATCATTTGGTACCAAGCAGACAACAGCGTACAAACTTTTTCATTTGCTATACATAAATTAAGGATGCGTCGCATGGGATCAGCGGTAAAAAAGTATCGATTTCTAATATTTAAAGACGAGCCAAAAATTCATCGATTATACATTTTAATAGTACATTGATTACAGAATCTTTTGGTACCAAACAGACACCAGCGTACAAATTTTTTAACTTGATACACATAAAATAATGTTGCGTCGCATAGGGTCAGCGGTAAAAAAGTAACGATTTCTAATATTTTAAGACGAGCCAAAAATTCATCGATTATACATTTTAATAGTATATTTATTACAGAATCATTTGGTACCAAACAGACACCAGCGTACAAATTTTTTAACTTGATAAACATAAAATAAAGATGCGTCGCACAGGGTCCGCGTCAAAAAAGTATCGATTTCCAATATTTTAAGACGAGCCAAAAATTCATCGATTATACATTTTAATAGTACATTGATTACAGAATCTTTTGGTACCATGCAGACACCAACGTACAAATTTTTTAATACGAAAAACATAAAATAATGTTGCGTCGCACAGGGTCAGCGGTAAAAAGTATCGATTTCCAATATTTCAAGACGAGCCAAAAATTCATCGATTATACATTTTAATAGTACATTTATTACAGAATCATTTGGTACCAAGCAGACAACAGCGTACAAACTTTTTCATTTGCTATACATAAATTAAGGATGCGTCGCACAGGGTCCGCGTCAAATAAGTATCGATTTCTAATATTTTAAGACGAGCCAAAAATTCATCGATTATACATTTTAATAGTACATTGATTACAGAATCTTTTGGTACCAAACAGACACCAGCGTACAAATTTTTTAACTTGATACACATAAAATAATGTTGCGTCGCTTAGGGTCAGCGGTAAAAAAGTAACGATTTCTAATATTTTAAGACGAGCCAAAAATTCATCGATTATACATTTTAATAGTACATTGATTACAGAATCTTTTGGTACCAAACAGACACCAGCGTACAAATTTTTTAACTTGATACACATAAAATAATGTTGCGTCGCATAGGGTCAGCGGTAAAAAAGGAACGTTTCTAATATTTTAAGACGAGCCAAAAATTCATGGATTATACATTTTAATAGTACATTGATTACAGAATCTTTTGGTACCAAACAGACACCAGCGTACAAATTTTTTAACTTGATACACATAAAATAATGTTGCGTCGCATAGGGTCAGCGATAAAAAAGTAACGATGTCTAATATTTTAAGACGAGCCAAAAATTCATCGATTATACATTTTAATAATATATTTATTACAGAAACATTTGGTACCAAACAGACACCAGCGTACAAATTTTTTAACTTGATAAACATAAAACAAATATGCGTCGCACAGGGTCCGCGTCAAAAAAGTATCGATTTCCAATATTTTAAGACGAGCCAAAAATTCGTCGATTATACATTTTAATAGTACATTGATTACAGAATCATTTGGTACCATGCAGACACCAGCGTACAAATTTTTTAATACGATAAACATAAAATAAGGATGCGTCGCACAGGGTTCGCGTCAAAAAAGTATCGATTTTTAATATTTTAAGTCGAGCCAAAAATTCATCGATTATACATTTTAATAGTACATTTATTACAGAATCATTTGGTACAAGGCAGACAACAGCGTACAAACTTTTTCATTTGCTATACATAAATTAAGGATGCGTCGCATGGGATCAGCGGTAAAAAAATATCGATTTCTAATATTTAAAGACGAGCCAAAATTCATCGATTATACATTTTAATAGTACATTGATTACAGAATCTTTTGGTACCAAACAGACACCAGCGTACAAATTTTTTAACTTGATACACATAAAATAATGTTGCGTCGCATAGGGTCAGCGGTAAAAAAGTAACGATTTCTAATATTTTAAGACGAGCCAAAAATTCATCGATTATACATTTTAATAGTATATTTATTACAGAATCATTTGGTACCAAACAGACACCAGCGTACAAATTTTTTAACTTGATAAACATAAAATAAAGATGCGTCGCACAGGGTTCGCGTCAAAAAAGTATAGATTTCCAATATTTTAAGACGAGCCAAAAATTCATCGATTATACATTTTAATAGTACATTGATTACAGAATCTTTTGGTACCAAACAGACACCAGCGTACAAATTTTTTAACTTGATACACATAAAATAATGTTGCGTCGCACAGGGTCAGCGGTAAAAAGTATCGATTTCCAATATTTTAAGACGAGCCAAAAATTCATCGATTATACATTTTAATAGTACATTGATTACAGAATCTTTTGGTACCATGCAGACACCAGCGTACAAATTTTTTAATACGATAAACATAAAATAATGTTGCGTCGCACAGGGTCAGCGGTAAAAAGTATCGATTTCCAATATTTCAAGACGAGCCAAAAATTCATCGATTATACATTTTAATAGTACATTTATTACAGAATCATTTGGTACCAAGCAGACAACAGCGTACAAACTTTTTCGTTTGCTATACATAAATTAAGGATGCGTCGCATGGGATCAGCGGTAAAAAAGTATCGATTTCTAATATTTAAAGACGAGCCAAAAATTCATCGATTATACATTTTAATAATACATTGATTACAGAATCATTTGGTACCAAACAGACACCAGCGTACAAATTTTTTAATACGATAAACATGAAATAATATTGCGTCGTACAGGGTCAGCGGTAAAAAGTATCGATTTCCAATATTTCAAGACGAGCCAAAAATTCATCGATTATACATTTTAATAGTACATTGATTACAGAATCATTTGGTACCAAACAGACACCAGCGTACAAATTTTTTAATACGATAAACATAAATTAAGGATGCGTCGCACAGGATCCGCGTCAAAAAAGTATCAATTTCTAATATTTTAAGACGAGCCAAAAATTCATTGATTATACATTTTAATAGTACATTGATTACAGAATCTTTTGGTACCAAGCAGACACCAGCGTACAAATTTTTTAATACGATAAACATAAAATAATGTTGTGTCGCTTAGGGTCAGCGGTAAAAAAGTAACGATTTCTAATATTTTAAGACGAGCCAAAAATTCATCGATTATACATTTTAATAGTACATTGATTACAGAATCTTTTGGTACCAAACAGACACCAGCGTACAAATTTTTTAACTTGATACACATAAAATAATGTTGCGTCGCATAGGGTCAGCGGTAAAAAAGTAACGATTTCTAATATTTTAAGACGAGCCAAAAATTCATCGATTATACATTTTAATAGTATATTTATTACAGAATCATTTGGTACCAAACAGACACCAGCGTACAAATTTTTTAACTTGATAAACATTAAATAAAGATGCGTCGCACAGGGTCCGCGTCAAAAAAGTATAGATTTCCAATATTTTAAGACGAGCCAAAAATTCATCGATTATACATTTTAATAGTACATTGATTACAGAATCTTTTGGTACCAAACAGACACCAGCGTACAAATTTTTTAACTTGATACACATAAAATAATGTTGCGTCGCACAGGGTCAGCGGTAAAAAGTATCGATTTCCAATATTTTAAGACGAGCCAAAAATTCATCGATTATACATTTTAATAGTACATTGATTACAGAATCTTTTGGTACCATGCAGACACCAGCGTACAAATTTTTTAATACGATAAACATAAAATAAGGATGCGTCGCACAGGGTTCGCGTCAAAAAAGTATCGATTTTTAATATTTTAAGTCGAGCCAAAAATTCATCGATTATACATTTTAATAGTACATTTATTACAGAATCATTTGGTACAAGGCAGACAACAGCGTACAAACTTTTTCATTTGCTATACATAAATTAAGGATGCGTCGCATGGGATCAGCGGTAAAAAAGTATCGATTTCTAATATTTAAAGACGAGCCAAAATTCATCGATTATACATTTTAATAGTACATTGATTACAGAATCTTTTGGTACCAAACAGACACCAGCGTACAAATTTTTTAACTTGATACACATAAAATAATGTTGCGTCGCATAGGGTCAGCGGTAAAAAAGTAACGATTTCTAATATTTTAAGACGAGCCAAAAATTCATCGATTATACATTTTAATAGTATATTTATTACAGAATCATTTGGTACCAAACAGACACCAGCGTACAAATTTTTTAACTTGATAAACATAAAATAAAGATGCGTCGCACAGGGTCCGCGTCAAAAAAGTATAGATTTCCAATATTTTAAGACGAGCCAAAAATTCATCGATTATACATTTTAATAGTACATTGATTACAGAATCTTTTGGTACCAAACAGACACCAGCGTACAAATTTTTTAACTTGATACACATAAAATAATGTTGCGTCGCACAGGGTCAGCGGTAAAAAGTATCGATTTCCAATATTTTAAGACGAGCCAAAAATTCATCGATTATACATTTTAATAGTACATTGATTACAGAATCTTTTGGTACCATGCAGACACCAGCGTACAAATTTTTTAATACGATAAACATAAAATAATGTTGCGTCGCACAGGGTCAGCGGTAAAAAGTATCGATTTCCAATATTTCAAGACGAGCCAAAAATTCATCGATTATACATTTTAATAGTACATTTATTACAGAATCATTTGGTACCAAGCAGACAACAGCGTACAAACTTTTTCATTTGATATACATAAATTAAGGATGCGTCGCATGGGATCAGCGGTAAATAAGTATCGATTTCTAATATTTAAAGACGAGCCAAAAATTCATCGATTATACATTTTAATAATACATTGATTACAGAATCTTTTGGTACCAAGCAGACACCAGCGTACAAATTTTTTAATAAGATAAACATAAATTAAGGATGCGTCGCACGGGATCCGCGTCAAAAAAGTATCAATTTCTAATATTTTAAGACGAGCCAAAAATTCATCGATTATACATTTTAATAGTACATTGATTACAGAATCTTTTGGTACCAAGCAGACACCAGCGTACAAATTTTTTAATACGATAAACATAAATTAAGGATGCGTCGCACAGGGTCCGCGTCAAATAAGTATCGATATCTAATATTTTAAGACGAGCCAAAAATTCATCGATAATACATTTTAATAGTACATTGATTACAGAATCATTTGGTACCAAACAGACACCAGCGTACAAATTTTTTAACTTGATATACTTAGAATAATGTTGCGTCGCATAGGGTCAGCGGTAAAAGGGATCGATTTCCAATATTTTAAGACGAGCCAAAAATTCATCGATTATACATTTTAATAGTACATTGATTACAGTATCTTTTGGTAACATGCAGACACCAGCGTACAAATTTTTTAATACGATAAACATAAAATAATGTTGCGTCGCATAGGGTCAGCGATAAAAAAGTATCAATTTCTAATATTTTAAGACGAGCCAAAAATTCATCGATTATACATTTTAATAGTACATTTATTACAGAATCATTTGGTACCAAGCAGACAACAGCGTACAAACTTTTTCATTTGCTATACATAAATTAAGGATGCGTCGCATGGGATCAGCGGTAAAAAAGTATCGATTTCTAATATTTAAAGACGAGCCAAAAATTCATTGATTATACATTTTAATAGTACATTTATTACAGAATCATTTGGTACCAAGCAGACAACAGCGTACAAACTTTTTCATTTGCTATACATTAATTAAGGATGCGTCGCATGGGATCAGCGGTAAAAAAGTATCGATTTCTAATATTTAAAGACGAGCCAAAAATTCATTGATTATACATTTTAATAATACATTGATTACAGAATCATTTGGTACCAAACAGACACCAGCGTACAAATTTTTTAATACGATAAACATAAATTAAGGATGCGTCGCACAGGGTCCGCGTCAAATAAGTATCGATTTCTAATATTTTAAGACGAGCCAAAAATTCATCGATTATACATTTTAATAGTACATTGATTACAGAATCTTTTGGTACCAAACAGACACCAGCGTACAAATTTTTTAACTTGATACACATAAAATAATGTTGCGTCGCATAGGGTCAGCGGTAAAAAAGTAACGATTTCTAATATTTTAAGACGAGCCAAAAATTCATCGATTATACATTTTAATAATATATTTATTACAGAAACATTTGGTACCAAACAGACACCAGCGTACAAATTTTTTAACTTGATAAACATAAAACAAATATGCGTCGCACAGGGTCCGCGTCAAAAAAGTATCGATTTCCAATATTTTAAGACGAGCCAAAAATTCATCGATTATACATTTTAATAGTACATTTATTACAGAATCATTTGGTACCAAGCAGACAACAGCGTACAAACTTTTTCATTTGCTATACATAAATTAAGGATGCGTCGCATGGGATCAGCGGTAAAAAAGTATCGATTTCTAATATTTAAAGACGAGCCAAAAATTCATCGATTATACATTTTAATAGTATATTTATTACAGAATCATTTGGTACCAAACAGACACCAGCGTACAAATTTTTTAACTTGATAAACATAAAATAAAGATGCGTCGCACAGGGTCCGCGTCAAAAAAGTATCGATTTCCAATATTTTAAGACGAGCCAAAAATTCATCGATTATACATTTTAATAGTACATTGATTACAGAATCTTTTGGTACCATGCAGACACCAGCGTACAAATTTTTTAATACGATAAACATAAAATAATGTTGCGTCGCACAGGGTCAGCGGTAAAAAGTATCGATTTCCAATATTTTAAGACGAGCCAAAAATTCATCGATTATACATTTTAATAGTATATTGTTTACAAAATCTTTTGGTACCAACCAGACAACAGCGTACAAATTTTTTAACTTGATATACATAAAATAAGATTGCGTCGCATGGGATCAGCGATAAAAAAGTATCGATTTCTAATATGTTAAGACGTGCCAAAAATTCATCGATTATACATTTTAATAGTACATTGATTACAGAATCATTTGGTACCAAACAGACACCAGCGTACAAATTTTTTAATATGATATACATAGAATAAGATTGCGTCGCATAGGGTCAACTGTAAAAAAGTATCGATTTCTAATATTTTAATGCGAGCCAAAAATTCATCGTATATATATTTCAATAGTGTATTGTTTGCAGATTATTTTTGTACCATAAGCATACCAGCGTACTATCTTTTTGGTCCAATATACGTTATATAAATCAGCGCCGTATGGGATTTGCGGCTTAAAAATTTTAATTTTCGATATTTCAAAACGTGCAAAAAATTAATCTTATATACATTTTAACAATACATTGTCTGCACATTATCACGAGTTATGCGTGACTGCATGCATATATCGCTGTAATATATGTCGAAACTCATTTCTACTGCGCATTCGTAATTCGAATTATATCAAGATTATCGAAAAGTGTCGGACGATATATATTTGTGACTCTAATTAAGAAAATAATTTTTGTTTTAATAATTATATCTACGAAACCTTAATTGTAAATTTGTATTCATGTTTCACTTCTATTCTTTACTTAATAAATATACTACTTCTTAATTAAATAAATATATTAGAAAATATTAATATAGTAAGGTAATTAAATTTTAAAATAGTAATATGTTATAAAAATTAAAATAGCAATATATTGTAAATATTATGTTGTAATATCTTATCCTCGATTAATATTTTTGTTACAGAAATCAGCTGATTAAAACGTTAATTTGCTAATTAATTTTTAAAATAAGAATATGTTATAACATTTAAAATAATATGTTTTAAATAATGTAATATATAATTCCTTAAACTCGATTAATATTTATAACAGCTATCAGCTGATATCTGTCAAAAAATATTAATCGAGTTTAAGGAATTATATATTATTTTAATTTTTATAACATATTTTTATTTCAAAATTTAATTGGCAATGTAATGCTTTAATCATCTGATTTCTGTAAAAAAATATTAATGAAGTTTAAACAAACTTTATATAAATACATCATACTTTTTTTAATAAAATCGAGAAATTGCATAACGCGCGCTTGTGTTATTCTAGTCTTTTTCTAAAAAAGACGATTCTCGCAAGTATTGTTGCCTCTTTTCCGCAAAAATATTAATCAAAATTTAAAGTATTATAACATATTATTTAAAACATGTCATTATTTTATTTAATTTTATTTTGGACTAACTGTCAAACTGCTAACTGCTAACCCTCACGATGACAGCCTCTTCATGCTACAAATATAATACATAAGGCGAATGTCAAAAATAATAATCAAGTTTAAAGTGTTATAACATATTTAAAACATATTATTATTTTATTTTATTTTATTTTGGACTAACTGTCAAACTGCTAACTGCTAACCCTCGTGATGACAGCCTTTCGATGCTACGAATATAACACAACGCGTATCGACAGAGAGCCAATCAGCATCGCGGAAAAGCGACAACAATGTCAATAACATGCCTTTTTTAGAAAGGGGATGAAAGAATAATTTTTGGCTCGCTTTAAACAATTGAAAATTAAAAATTTAAACCGCGGATCCCATACGGCGCGGATTTATTTTACGTATATTAGATCAAAAAGCTTATACGCTGGTATGCTGATGGTACCATCATAATGTGCATATAATGTAGAGTTGAAATATATACAAGATTAATTTTTGGCTCGCTTTAAACAATTAAAAATTAAAATTTTTAAACCGCGGATCCCATACGGCGCGGATTTATTTTACGTATATTAGATCAAAAAGTTTGTACGCTGGTATGCTGATGGTACCATCATAATATGCAGTCAATGTAATGTTAAAATGTATGAAAGAATAATTTTTGGCTCGCTTTAAACAATTGAAAATTAAAATTTTTAAACCGCGGATTCCATACGGCGCGGATTCATTTTACGTATATTAGATCAAAAAGTTTGTACGCTGGTATGCTGATGGTACCATCATAATGTGCATATAATGTAGAGTTGAAATATATACAAGATTAATTTTTGGCTCGCTTTAAACAATTGAAAATTAAAAATTTAAACCGCGGATCCCATACGGCGCGGATTCATTTTACGTATATTAGATCAAAAAGTTTGTACGCTGGTATGCTGATGGTACCATCATAATGTGCATATAATGTAGAGTTGAAATATATACAAGATTAATTTTTGGCTCGCTTTAAACAATTAAAAATTAATATTTTTAAACCGCGGATCCCATACGGCGCGGATTGATTTTACGTATATTAGATCAAAAAGCTTGTACGCTGGTATGCTGATGATACCATCATAATGTGCATATAATGTAGAGTTGAAATATATACAAGATTAATTTTTGGCTCGCTTTAAACAATTAAAAATTAAAATTTTTAAACCGCGGATCCCATACGGCGCGGATTCATTTTACGTATATTAGATCAAAAAGCTTGTACGCTGGTATGCTGATGGTACCATCATAATGTGCATATAATGTAGAGTTGAAATATATACAAGATTAATTTTTGGCTCGCTTTAAACAATTAAAAATTAAAATTTTTAAACCGCGGATCCCATACGGCGCGGATTCATTTTACGTATATTAGATCAAAAAGCTTGTACGCTGGTATGCTTATGGTACCATCATAATGTGCATATAATGTAGTGTTGCAATATATATATGATTAATTTTTGGCTCATCTTAAAATATTGAAAATTACAATTTTTAAGCCGCGGACCCCATACGGCGCACAATTATATTACGTGTATTATACCAAAAAGTTTGTAGGCTGGTATGCTGATGGTACCATCGTAATGTGCAGACAATGTACTGTTAAAATATATACAAGATTTATTTTTGGCTCGTTTTAAAATATTGAAAATTACAATTTTTAAACAGAGGAGGCCCCATACGGCGCGTATTCATTTTACGTATTATATATTAGACCAAAAAAATAGTACGCTGGTATGCTTATGGTACCATAATAATCTGCAAACAATACACTATTGAAATATATATACGATTAAGTTTTGACTCGTTTTAAAATATTTAATGTCGACACTTTGTCGTCGCGGAACCTATGCGGCGCATACTTATTTTAAAGATATTGAATAAAAGAATTTGTACGCTGATGTTTGCTTAGTACCAAATTATTCTGCAGACAATGTACTATCGAAATATACAATAGATGAATTTTTGGCTCGCCTTAAAATATTAAATGTCGACACTTTATCGCCACGACTCCTATGCGGCGCATACTTATTTTAAGGATATTGAATAAAAGAATTTGTACGCTGGTGTCTGCTTGGTACCAAATTATTCTGCAAACAATGTACTATCGAAATATACAATAGATGAATTTTTGGCTCGCCTTGAAATACTAAATGTCGACATTATGTTGCCGCGGATCCTATACGGCGCATACTTATCTTAAAGATATTGAATAAAAGAATTTGTACACTGGTGTCTGCTTGGTACCAAAAGTTTGATCATAATTGTAAAATAACAAAAGAAAGAATGTATATACGTGACTATTTGAATTTTTTCATATAGGATGAGACACGCATTTTATAATTATAACACGTTGTACATGTGTTTATTAAAAATATATTCACATTAAAAAATATACAGGCATATAGGATAAATCTAATAATAAACATAAATAAATTACATAAATATAACCATCTATCGCATTATTTAGAACGGCTTGCCTATTTTAATTCTGCGTAAATAAATGTGTATTTTTAAATACTGTGCACATATTGCACCGATTCTCGAAATGGATCGAATTTTAATTATATTGAATACATTTAGCTTGAACTTTTTTTCATGTGAAACTAATTATTGAACATTATTACAATTTGTGCGTATATTGATCACAACGATCATGATTACATATCTTCTAATTGATGATATATACTTATAAACGAAGCATACAACAAAGGAAGCATTCTCTTTCACAATCGATATCGAATATTTTGTGTAATTAGACACATATTTTATTACACAACTTTAATGTGAATTATTAATACTACAACGTAAGTACAAACAATTAAAATTTAACATCCTTTTTTTAATTGTTAATATATAATGAATATGTTTGAAGAATTAAATTACTTTAATATTGTTATATCTGGTAGTCGTACATTATTTAATTGCGAAGATCAAACGTATTAAATAATATTTTTTTAAAAAATATTGACGCAACTGATTGTGAATCACAAGAGAACAAAGATTTAAGAAAAGTAGCAGCTACAGTTAATTTATAAAGAATTTGAGCTATCAGTCTTTCCTCACATTACACTCTTCCTTTTTCTTTCACATATGTTCTTCTCTTCTCTCTCTTTCGGCGTTTTTTATTTTATTTTATAAACGTTTTAAAAAAATACAACTCGCGATACAACGATGTGTATGTATGTACACGTCTGTAATCTGCAATTATATGATCATCAAATCGTCAAATTTTATCAAGATCGTCAAATTTCTTGAGGCGACATTACTTTACATTTACATTTACGGATATAAATATGGAAATATATATATAACATTATGCTACTCAGGCCAGAATATTGTTCTATTGTGTTATATTCATATGTATAATTCGTGCGATACTGCACGATTCTGTTAGCCTAGAGATTCTCAAATACATTCTATAGCAGAAAGTATTTTGAACGAGGAAAGGAGAAATTTTTTTTTTTTTAATTATTATTTTATTTGTGAATTGAAATATTATATTCAAAAACGCGTCAATCAATAAAATAATAAAAAAAAGCATTTTTATATAAATAATGAATATAATAATTAGATAAATTTTTTTATGTAAAGAGAATAATATAATTTTCATTTGTTTTGTTAAATTTGAAAACCTCTAAGCTGTAGAAACCAATCTATATTTCGACTTCACATTCATATTAATATAACATTGATAATACCGCAATCTATAAATACGCGATTATCTGTTTGATAATTCGCGTCTGAGCTCGCATATGTTACGTTTGAGGTACTGGGATATTTCATTTTTTCTAGGATACGATGTTGCAAGGGTCACCGCTAGGATACCCAGACAATCAACGATCTGATATTTATGAATCGAAAGGACAAATATGCCGTTCATTTTCATCTGACATAAAGCGTATGTATATTACACTCGCGGATTACACATACAACATACACGTGTCAGAAATCGATACGATCGATCAACATTAATTATCAAAATGCATCGTAACTTCAGGGATACGTATCGGTACAACATCGGGGAGAAGTGCAAGAGGAACACATTCTCCAAGCATCTCTCTCGCAAGTCTTCGACAAACGTCGGACAACAATTATTAACAGTCAATGTCTTTATTACACATGTATCAAACACATTAGGGAAACGTTGTCAGTTTTTTTCATGTTTTTTACATTTTTTTACTCTTCGTAAAGAGGTAAGAATCTTACCGAACGTTACGAATTGTTTCTTGGATGTATCACAGGGCGTAGTGATCCTCCTTCGGAAAGTGTCGCGTTGGAAATCGACCATTTTACACGTCGATGCCGAGCAGTTCCCGACTGTCGGCTCTCGAAAGTCGGCGACGTAGACTGCGACGACGAAACTCCCTCCATCAGACAGATGCACGTTTCACACGAAGACTGGCAGAGATCGCGGGCGGTCGGTAGCCCTGATATCCGGAAGGGTCCAACAGCTCGGAATTCGCCGGACCGAGGCAGGTACAAGAGCACACGCTCACGCAATCGTCCGTGTCGTGCACGATCGGCACATGGCTGTTCAGAAGCTTACCGTTTACCGCCACAACCTCGCCGTCTAACGTTAAAACGTGGTGCGAGGCGGACACCATCTCGCTGTCATCGCGACGCGCTTCACCGCTGTCTCTGCAACGACACATTTGTCAGGAATAATGTTTTTTCTATCAGATAGTTATACAAAATTATAAAAAAAAACATATTTACATCGTCATGAAGCGTAGCACGAGCAAGTTAATGCTGGCCGCGACTACAGCCAGACCGAAGAGGATGAAGACCAAACTCAGGATTACGTATCCAGGTTTATTGGAAAGCGCTTGATCGTTCTGTAAAGAATAATTTATCTAAATCATCTCCGTTTCTCTCGCACGATTAATAAGTAAGACGTCGTTTACCTGAAGAGCGACGTAGTCGCCAAAGCCTATGGTGGTAAGCGTTACGAAACAGTAATAAAAACTGTCGAAGTAATTCCAGCCCTCGTATCGCGAAAACACCGCGGCGCCCGTCGTGATAATTATACTCGAAAGCAGGCCGGTCGCCAGCATGAGATTCATCTCCGTTGCTTCGGTCTTTTGGCATCTAAGATACGTCTTCGCCCGCCTGATCACGACCGATGCAAACTTATTCAATCGTTCACCGATGCTCTGGAACATCACCAGGCCCAATGGGATTCCCACCATCGCGTACACCATACAAAATGCCTTTCCGGGTTTAGTTACCGGAGTGGAATGTCCATAACCTTGAGAAAATTATACGTATGTATATCAATCGAATTTATTTATTGAACAAATGTAATATAATTTTCAACAAAATTTATTATACCTTTTTAAATTTTAGATTTTGTAAATTTTATACAAAACACTACTCACCAATCATGGCTAATACTAAAGTGGCAAAATAGAAGGCACCCGCGAACTTCCACTGCGCTCCAGCTTTGTGCGGTTTATTCTCTATTATCACGATCTCGACCATCTTGTAATCCTCCGGCGTAATGTTGTATTTCCGCATCATATTGCGGCGTATCTCTGCAGTAAGTAGGGAAGACGGGGAGACATTTCCCGCCGCGCGAAAATAATTAAATATCAATTATCGATCGGTCAATAAAAATATCTGTCGACGCAAACAGAGAGAAAGAGAGAGAGGTATGATACTCACCCGAGAGAAATTCCCAGCGTTTCTTCTCAGTGTCCGACTCAAGGGCGTCAAACACCGCGGCGCCAACCAGGAGATACGTAAACGTGCACACCACCAACGACAGTGTTCTGACATTCTGTCTCTTCATCTTCGCCGTTTTGTCACCCGCGAGAGTATCCCGCGCACACGTACTGCGCGCTACAGAGTAAAAAATTCAATGGTCGCGGGTTCAACGAGTTCCCCGAGATTTCCCCTGACGACAACGTTTTCCGCGACGCGCCACATTTATACGGAAGCACATCCCGTGCACACGGCGCACGAATGAATATTTATCTCGCACCGGACAAATGGACGTCCATGCAGAAGGTTTATCAGGCATATCAGATAGAAGCGCACGTCTGAGAGATTGGGATGCCACGAGAGTTGGCACAATACTCGCGAGACAACAACCGCTGCACGCTCTACGCCCGAGTATTGATCGCGAGAACCGCGTTGTAGAGGGAGAAACCGAAGGGATGCGCCGCAGTTGATTTCTTCGTAGGGTAGGTAGGTAGAGAGATGCTCTTTCGAACACCACATGGTAACTTCGCCGACGGTATAGCCGAATGATAATCGTAGCGATCAAATAATCGAGTAGTAATCGCGCTCCGATATCGCGACTTTCAGTAGTACGATACGTCTTTGTCGCGACAGTGATTGCGCCGATCGTATAGACCGCCCGTCTACGCAAAGTATTAAACTCCTTTAAGAACACGAATCTATTGTTGATAACTCGGTCGACAGGCTTATTTACAGATTTACTAATTTATTTATTATCCTTTAAATAATTTAGGTATTGTTTAATATGAGGGGTTTGTATAAATTCGAGATAAAAATGGAAATTCTTCTGAAATACTAAAGAAATATTTTTCTATCTTTGATAAGACACTATATACTTTCTGCTGCTATTGGGGAAACGTTGATAAAGTTATGCAAGATATAATTTCCTTTAAGCTAAACCTTGAATTTAATTAATTAAAAATATTTTTAAATGTTTTTAGATAATTGGCAGAAAGATATGTTGTCGTATGTTACACTATAATGTCCAGATTATAACCGAGTATAATTGCAGCGACCGAACAACCGAGTAGTAACCGCGCTCCGATATCGCAACTCAGTAGTACGACGCGCCTTTGTCGCGACAGTAAGTAGTTGCGCCGATATCATGTACGGACCGCCCGTCCAAGCGATGTATTAAACTCCTTTGCGAACGCGAATCTATCGTTGATAACTCGGCCAGCAATCTGCAGGCTTCTTTACAGATTTTATCTATTTTTTATCTTTTAAATCATTTAGTTATTGTTTAACACAAAGATTTGTTTAAATTTAAATTTAAATTTTTGAGATAATAGAAGTTCTTCAGGAATACTAAAGAAATATTTTTCTATCTTCGATAAGGCACTATATATTTTCTGCTGCTATTGGGGAAACGTTGGCAAAGTTACGCAAAATATAATTTCCTTTGAGCTAAATCTTGAATTTAATTAATTAAAAATATTTTTAAATGTTTTTAGATAATTGGCAGAAATATATGTTATATTTTTTGTCGTATGTTATATTGTAATGTTCGGATTTTTCTTTGAGTAAGTAAATACTTGAAATGATGAAAGAATAAAGAACGGTGTAACTGATAGTATCTCGCATTATAAATTTATTGAAATAGCTTTTTATTTTGAAAATTTTTCACACATTTAACGCTTCACATTTTTCGCTTTTTCACATTTAACGCTTCATTTTGACGCTTTACAAAAAGAAATAAAAATAGGAATGTTGAACTTTTGACTTTTACTGACAAATAATTTAATTAGTATCAGAAATCATACAAACAATAAACATTTTCTGCGCCCACTCAAAATATGACAGCAAAAAATATGCTAAGAACACGCACAAAAAGGTCGCAATAAAATGTTGTAAATCTATATAAGCTACAGGCATTATTTCTATAATTTATTGTCAATTTGGCTCCTCCCTAGCTGCTTTCGGCAATGATATGATTGTATCTATATCACGAAATATCACCTCGTAATTGTCGCAAAGTCGGATAACGATAAAACTTGGAAAGAAGAGAAACGAGCATGTTCATGTATAAAGCATGTCAACGAGAAAGAAAGTTATTTCATCACACACATTTACACACAAAGATATAAAAAAAATATTATTCTTTTTAACATTATTTCTAAAATTTATTTTTTGTTTGACGACAAAGATATTCTCATCGAAAATATTAATTAGCTTTAATAGATAGAATGAACATTTTTTTCTAATAATGAAAATAATTTATAAATTTAATGTATTAATTATGTCATTTCTTTCAATCATTTGTCAATTAAAGACTTTCGAATGTTAAACTTATACAGCACTCATTTAGAAATCTTCTTTGTCTTGATTGACAACGGGAGAAGATTCTCCAATATATTTCATTTCCTATAGTTTCATTATATAAAACTTGCACAGAGTCTCTAATCACGGATTATATAAAGGTTTATATAAAGGAGGCTTACGAGAGACAAAACCTGCTGACTAAAGGTCGAAATAAATAAATGTTTTTTTTTTGTCATTTCGATTGCTGAAGATGGTCTAAAGAAAAAGCCGAAACGTTTATTATTATATTTATATTAAAAAAGATTTCTACATAATTTAATTGCACCTACTAAGTCGATTCTCGCAAGTATTGTTGCCTCTTTTCCGCGATGCTGATTAACTGCCTCGATTTGCGTTGTGCGTTATATTCTTAGTATCGAGAGACTGTCATCGCAAGAGTTAGCAGTTTGAGAGTTTGTTTAAAATAAAATAAAATAAAATAATATGTTTGAAATAATATGTTATAATACTTTATTCGCGATTAATATTTCTTGACAGAAATCAGCTGATAACTGTGAAAAATATTAATCGAGTTTAAAGTATTATAACATATTATTTACAACTTATTTTAATTACTACATATTTTAATATTTTTAACATATTATTATTTTAAAATTTAATTAGCAAGTTAACGCTTTATTAATATTTTTTGACAGAAATCAGCTGATTAAAGTGTTAATTTGCTAATTAAATTTTCAAATAATATGTTAAAAATATTGAAATAGTAATATGTTATAATATACCTTATCCGCGATTAATATTTTTTGACAGAAATCAGCTGATAACTATCAAAAGCATAACACGTGCAATAGCTGAGTTGTAGTACAGCACCCATTGATCTGAAAACAAAATATTCAAATTATGTATATACATATGTGTGTGTAGAATATCTCATAAACAGTTTTTAAAAAATGCAGTTTAGAAAAAATGTTTTTATTTTGCACACCCCTAGTTCATATAAAAAAATCGTATAAATGAAAACTATGAATAAAAGCTGACTCTCACACATGTCCTGGCAAATCAAAAATTTTGATTAGTTTTAGTTCATACTATTCTTATTTCTAATTTGTAAAAAATATATTATCCCGTATAAATATTTAGAACACTTATTCTACACAGTTGGAAAATTTGTGTTTTCTTGTTAAAAACGGTCCCCGTTAAAATTTGTGTTAAATATTTAACACATTCATGTGTTAATTTAACATATTGCTGTTATGTTAATTGAATTCAAATGTTAAATTATTAAAACAACTAAAAAAAAGTGTAAAAATAACACAATGTATATCTATTTTTAATTTTACACAATAAATATGTTCCGCATTATTAGTGACAAGATTTATCTGTTAATATTTACAGAAAAAAATGTTAATTTTACTTTATAATATAAGTGGGGATGATAAAATGTAAAATTAACAATTTTTTTAGTTAATTTTTACATTAAAACTATGTTAATTTTACACAAAATTTATTTTAAGTTTATTTGAAGTTTACATTTATTTTATGTTAAAATATTAACACAATATTCGTGTCACCATTTAACATATCCGTATTATGTCAAATTAACACAAAAATTTCTGTGGACCGTTTGGGACATGTAATATTTGTTAAATTTAACACAAATTTTTCAACTGTGTATCGCTAAAAATGTTTAAGTATTCCTGTTACATAATTTTCTTTTTTAAGATAATGATCTTGAGCACTTTATAGCATGTTTATTAATGAGAATACAACATTATGATATTCATGATACTACGACTAATTTACTCTGTCGTTCCCATCGTATTTTCCGCGATGATTTATGAATTCGCTTTTTAACTTTCTCTTCGCTCTCTCCTTCATAAATTTCCATCTGTCCCTACATGACGGAACTGTTTAATAACACTTCTCCGCAAATCCCGATTAAGGAGGCTTTGGGGAGTTATCTGGCGTGGCGTGCTCCACAGAGATCCGTCCCGATGAATGCAACACACACGAAATGATATATCAAAAGCACAGGATCCGATTATTTGCATGCAGATAGATTGCACTGCTACTGATCTTGTTTGCTGAACAACGACCTATATTGCATCGCTGTTGAACGAGGTAAAGGACGAAGGAAAGATATTCTAAGAAAATTGCCATCGTCTCTATCATCAACCAAGGCGCGATCGGTTAAAGACGTAACAGTATCTGTCAAGTAAAATATTGCGCTTCGCATATTTTTCCTTTTTTTATGTCATTTTATATAATGTGCATTGTTGTTCGATGCGGCACAGATTTAATGGGATTATGTATAGGTTTAACGTAATTCGTTACGTTAACAGACGTTAACGTGCGGACCTTTTGGTTTAATGCAACTTTCAGTGATGGATCGATAAAGAGAGAGAGAGAGAAAGAAAGAGAGAAAGAAAAAAATTATGTGTTTTTCAACGACAAAAATAGCCGTTAGCTACTAGGGATAAAGATGGGGTTCTCTTCATGGCAAAAAGAGTGTCATATATCAATGGCGACGGGTGCAAATGTTTGTAAAGAGAATAAGCAGAGCAAGTGTACTGACATTACTCTGTCGCTTAATCGTAAATAAAAACATTTTATCTTTAAATTAACAGAAAGTAAGATACATACGAATTATCTTATTTTCTGAATTACAAACAAATAGATTGCATTTTTTGAACTTCAGTGTATGTCTTTGAAATTTGAATATTAGGAAAACCCATAAATTTTAAAATAATTTCAGATGCATTGTGTGCATAATATATAAAAATGTGCTTTATTTCGCAAAATTATTTAACATTCTATACTAACATAAAATTAGCATTCTATTTGCAACAATCTAATAATAAACATAAAAACGTAATGGAAATATTTTAAAAAGTATTTTCTAAGTCAGAAAAATTAAAAGCAAAATTATTTTAATGTTAACATTTCTC
Source organism: Prenolepis imparis (assembly GCF_030444845.1). Classification (NCBI taxonomy): domain Eukaryota; kingdom Metazoa; phylum Arthropoda; class Insecta; order Hymenoptera; family Formicidae; genus Prenolepis; species Prenolepis imparis. Next base: position 5,677,236 of record NW_028141164.1, read on the forward strand.
GAAAAAGATATTCATCAATAACTAAAAATAGTCCTTTTACAGACGCTCGCTTTGCTCCGATTTCTGTCTACCTTTCTGTGAAGTGATTGGCAAATAATCGAGTCGCGCAAAAAAGATGATAAAAACATTGATGATAATAATATCGACATAGATCGATTTGTACAGAAGTGAAAACAAAATCGATAATATTAATCTAAGCGCATATTCCACGCGCTTCATCAAGTTAGAATATAAATATATTTTTCAACAAGCTATGAACTTGAATAGTCCATTGATTCTGCATCATTGGCCAACCTTTCGATTTCACTCAACTAGGCGTTAAAAAAGATTTTGCGACCGTCTTAAATCAGAATCGACGAAGCTGAAAATCGTGGAAATACGATTTAGAAATCTTATGTAAACTTTATCGATATATATCTATTGATTAATAAAAATTGTAAGACATTTCTCTTACAATTAGTATCTAAAAATTAAAAACTTGAAATAAAATATTGAAATCAAGGCAAAGAATTAAAAATTTAAATATTTAAGTATCTTTGGGAGCTAATAAAAAAATTTTTTAATTGAAGTGTTATATAAATGACAAAAATCGATTATTTAACATTCGAACAAATCTCTCGAATATCGCGGTAATTCCCTAAAATTAGAATAATATAAGAAACCAATTATGCGGCATTAATTATTTCCTGTCAATTTTTTAATTTTATTATTTCAGCACTGTCTGTCGCGATTTCACAATGATTATGCTGCATTGATACGCAGGGATTTCACACAATCCGGGCATGTTCAATCTCAAAAGTGACAACAGGTTGGTAGCAGCATCACTTTCACATTTCCGTGAATTATTCTCGCTCTCATGATTTAAATACGCTCAGGCGTGCCGCACGTTACGCGTTACGCGATGAAAATTTAATCGGGAAACACAGAAAGCGGTCTACGAAAGCAACGTCATGAGTAAATAATAATAATCGACGTGTCGTTGGTAAAAAATAGCCGCGACGCGTCACGTTCCAACGTTTCCTCGATTAAAGTGAGAATATAACTGGATCTTGCACATCCTTTCATCAACCGTTCTTCGTGAATCTATCACGAATAAAATTAAAATTTTGTTTGCCCGCGTGGTTGTTTATTCACGGTTATCACGCAAAAACGACTGACCCGATTTTCAATTTCACAATATATCACATAGGCAATCTAACTTTAATACTGTGTGTTACTGATTCTATATTTGATAAGAAAACTGATGCGTAAATGCGGTTGCAAAATTGACAATTATATTTATTATAAAGTGTTAACATTGACATTTTAGAACAAAAATTAATATAACATTAAAATTACGAGAAAAAAATTTTTTTAATATTTATGTCTCGCATAAATCCCTTTTTTGTTCAAATTCAATAAATTTTAAAATTTACATTTTGTTTTTTTTTTAAATATAACTTAGTGGAATGTTTATTGGTTTTAAAGTGTGGTTTTAAAATATGATTATTAAATAGATGAGAAATAAATGCATTTTCTGCGATTGGGATTATTAAAACACTTGTCGATTATTTTATGATGTTTTGAAGGGAAACTTTCGCATCTTTAAAATGCTTTTATTGCAAACAATCGTCTTTGCTCGACATCCTTTTCATTTGTTAATCCACGCGAGCATTTCAACTCAAGAATCGCGAACTCTGTTTTTCTCGCAATTAGGTCAAGCGTATAAGTATCTGAAAGTAACGCTCGACCTAACATTCTGCGTTTTATTGACACAAAAATACTGTGATGCGTATTTGCATTATTATCGTAACTCCATTCGCACTGTTAATCGTCAACATAATCGATAAAAATCTGCAGTTACATTTTTCTTTACATTTGCTGCTATTTTCAAACTTGATTGCGCAAAAAATTCATCTACAATTTTTATCTTGTTTATAAACTTGATTTAATAAATCTTTTCGTTGACATTATATTTTTCTTTGAGAGTAATATTGAATTGTCGCTATTTTTAGTATTAATATGAAACTATGTATATCAAAGGAATAAATTATAAGGCGTTTTTGAAATAGAAGCATGACGTCGGACTGTAACGAAAAAATGCAAAAATAAAGTTTAAATAATAAATAGAAAAAATAAGTTTTGCATCTCTTTCAGACGTCTCAAAACACCATTTCGAGACAGGCAACTAATTACTTGTGCTTTTTTTTTAAGAATCTCGACCTTGATTTATTTTCAACGTCGCATGCTTTTTATTCTTTTCATAGTTTATAATGATTAAGTTACCTTGATAGCGACCATAATTACACATTCTTAAGCATACTTAGTCATTATCGTGTTCAATTTACGAGATATACATATACGTAGGTATATGGTACAACAACCCTTATATATTTTTGTAACGCAGAAGTGTTTATTTCAGTGGCTCCGCGTCTCCAGCCGTGTCTTCCACGTGCGTGATAACCTTGTATAATTTGACTGCCTGATATCGGGCTTGAATGTCTTTCATTACAAATAATTTGACGATAACCAACTTTTCCACGCCATTGTGTATCGTACCAAAGGAAACGCTCTGGAAGCCAAATTGCAACGAGGCGAAGTGACTCGCACGCGGATTACTTCGTCTCGTTGATTAAACGCTTGGATCTTAATTGCCGTTACCAGCTAACGAACTAGCGCTCCTATGCCCTATCAAAATCATTACATCTACTTTATCTTGATCGTCTGATCTTTAATCAGCCAAAACTTTTGCGTCCAATGTAACGCAGAATCATTTCAGACAATCAATGAGCTCGTACAGTCGCACACATAATAAGAAAAAAATATTTTCCTGCGTTTTTCTATTATTCCTGGCCGGACGTGAGATTTGTGACATCTCTCGTTTCTCGGCTCGTTAAACGTCAAATGGAAAGCTACTCTTAGAGGGATTCATTCTATTTTGTCGTTTCGAATTATGATAACGATGTATATTTTCAGTGAACTAAGATAAATTCTCTATCTCGGAACAAGATGATTTTTTCATGATTGTAAGCATTTAAGACTTGTTCGCAACGCAGTCGAGATGATTGTATAAATACTATTGAAGCGACGTTTCGCAACGCTTCCCCTCTCAAGTTAAAAATCAAACGGACAAGCAAGCAGCTTTGCGCGATTATTTCTTTTCTCTCGGCGCGTTCTATTTCCCAATAATGCGCCGCCTTGCGATAATAGATCCCTCCGTGTCGCGTCACGCCCGGTCGGAAACCATCAAGATGCTCGATGAGAAATTGAACTTGATTCTACATCTATGTATTGGCCCTGCGTCCTTGAATCTCTGGGAACGTTCGCGCCACAAGTGTGCAATAAATCACTGCGGCTTTATAGATACCCATGGATTGATCGCCGATGGAGCGATCGTACAACCTTGAGACTGTATAAAAATTGTTGCGCTTTACACGTACAGAGCAAAATTATATAACGCAATTGCAATTGACAAGAGAAATGCTGACAACAAAGAATTTTTCATAAATAATAATTTTATATATTAAATAAATATTTATTTTTTTATATGAATTATTTTATATGAAATAATTTGCGAATTTATTATTCATTTAATAAAAAATTTTATATTATATGAATAACAAGAGAAAAAAGTAGAGAGTATAATTATTATATAACGCAATTGCAATTGACAAGAGAAATGCTGACAACAAAGAATTTTCCATAAATAATAATTTTATATATTAAATAAATATTTATTTTTTTATATGAATTATTTTATATGAAATAATTTGCGAATTTATGATTCATTTAATAAAAAATTTTATATTATATGAATAACAAGAGAAAAAAGTAGAGAGTATAATTGTACATTTTATTTTTAATTTTTGATTAAAATTTTTGATAATGTTATTTAAAAAGTTGTAGAGGAAATATATCTTGTTCGATACTAAATTATTCTATCAATAAAATATGTCTACAAGAACTCAGCATTCAACAGTAAAACTGTGATTATACTAAATTATAAATTGTATTATTTAAAAAATAGCAAAATTGAAAAACCATAAAGTGACATCGTCGACAAAAAAGATATAAAAGGCCACATTCATGTATAAATATCAATGCCGCAAACATGGTAGTTATTTTGAAGCTGAAAGCTCGCACAATCCGGAACGAATTAAGTTAGTTGCAACTATGAGAGTATCAAAGAGAAAGCTATATGCATGCAAATATTTGTTTCATGCTTTAATATAAATTTAGAACATGTATTTATTAATATGCGCTATGTCTAGTACATGTCTAGTCTTTACATTTAATTATCAGTTTTTAATAAACACCTTATATTAAATTAATAAATTCTTCAAATTATTCAAACTGGAAAAAGATTTGCTATATCTGACCGAAAAAACAGGATGCGACTGAAATGCGAATTAAGATAATATCTGTTGTTAATTTCTTTTAATATATTCAAATGTTTTTACAGAAACTAGAGAATAAATATTGTTTAAAATATACTTATTAAATAATTAAACAAACTTATATTTATTTTTGTAAAAACGCTTGTGAATTCTTGAAAAGGAATTAATGACATCTCAATTGTCGAGCTTCTTGCTTTTCATCCGCCTTAGGCGGATAATATCCAGTTTCCTTGAATTCATTTGCCTCTTGAGATAAATCGTTTGATTGCTTCAACTGTAGAACTATTATATCGACTATTATAAGACGAATACAATTTTAATTCTTAAGAATCGAATGATGGTGAATTATTAAGTATTAGATTAGTTCTCGTTGCTCCATCAAGACGCAGATTCGAAAAATCTATGGGAAGCAATCTTTTATCGTCCGATCTATGCGCTTTAAAATTCACACAATGTAGCTTGGCTTTCACGTACCTACATTCTTCATTCTCGGACCAACTTTCTTCGAATCTATTAATTTTGTAGTTATAAGTCTTACTTGTAACTACAATAGATTCAAGAGGCTTAGGGTTGCAATATTCATCATGGATTATTATTATTATTATCTGTAAGCAATATGATGATTTACATTTGTTAATAAAGTACATCTTGCAATTACTTGTGCAATTACATTACCACGATCATGTTAAAGCATTAAAGTTATAAACCGAAGTACACGAGTATGCAATGAGGTATTTATGGTGAAGAGGCTGCCAAGCTTCAGCCTTTTCCCTGAAATTCGAGATCTAACCGACTAAATTATCAGCATTTTCGCAGTTATGTATAGAGCACTGTTTTATTAAGCAAATAAATTCCATTGCTTAATGTGAAGTATGAATGTTGTTTAATATAATCGCTCGCTCAGAATTTCAACCCCCTCCTTTTCTTGAAACAAAATTCCGAATACGTCACTGCTAGTATAAATATGCAATTTTATACACAACGGTTTAAAGTTTAAAGTAATGCAAATCCAATTTTAAAAATAAAATAGCTCTGAATATATGCTTTATTCCGGGTCTCGGATTTCATAAAAACTATTTTTAATCTTGATATTCCGTATTTTTCGAGACAGAACCGCGAGCGAAAGGAAAAATCGAAATTTTCAAGACGAGGTACCGTAACACGCGATATTATTGCACGGTGATTGATAATCGAACAGTCGAACAAAGTTCGCGAGAAACAATCGAGACACAATAAATCGACGCAGCGATATCGATGAATGGGCGTCATCGGAAACTTTTCATTCCCTCCTCGTCGACTCCTTATCTCTCCCGTCGAAAATCTCACAAACTTTAATAACATACCTTCTTCACGAGGGAGACTCGCAAATTCTTTATAAGATAATAAAGTATCACGCAAACAAGATTTAAAGGTAAATCTAAATTTTTATGATGAAAGATAACGATCCTGCTTGTGTGCTTAAATAAAAAGATTCTCATGTACACAAATTAAGTGTCTTCCTTATTTGCAACTATATATATATTGAGAAAAATTTACAATATTTTTATATTTTATTTGTAAAATGTAATAATCACTAAACTTTTTTATCTCTTATTCCAGGTTATATAGTCTAGAAAAAATATATTTTTATATGATATTGTAATTATTCATAATCTTAATATAATTATATAAGATTTGTTCTTTTTATTTATATTTATTATATAAAAATATCGAAACATATTTTTTTAAATCCATCGCAATCATCGTTACATCTGACAAGGGAAGAACAACGAAAAAACATCGTTCAATTTTTATCTGAAATCAGAGCCAACTCGCGACCGCGCGAGTTTGTGATGCAGACTCGTCATCCCCGGAGGAGGTGTACCATTATCAAATAATGGCGTCGTCAAAGAGAAATGCGAGAGACCGACCCAAGAAAAAGCAAGTAACGGAACGAAGATCGCATCCCGGTATCCGTCGTCGCGGATCAACGCGGCGTAAACGTGCAAACACTCCGCATCGACGACAGCCGTACGGTTCTGTCAGTATACCCCAACTGGTCTACGAGCTCCTCACTATCGATAAGTACAATCAAGGTAATACGACACAGACAAGCACCGATAAACTGCAATTAGACTCGGACATAAAATATAATTATTCGAGATCTGTCGAATATTCGAAGTCGAATGTCTTAAGCGTCGCAGCTTGAGTTTAGAACCGAGAATTTTATCTCTTGTCAGTTACGTACACCGCATGTAGCTCTAATCGGTAACTGATAAAACGAGTTGAAATTGTGTTAGCGCAGCTAGAAATGGCCTAAAGATACGTGCGTGTAAGCTAACATCATTACTACATTTGTCATCGTAGAGGCGAAACGCTTTCAGTCTCCAGAACGCTTCAGGACACCCCGTCGAAGAATACAGAAATATCACGAACGGCAAAGGCTTCCGTACGAGATGGTCGACCGGCGTGATAGCCCGGAATCCGTCCAAGTGCCCGAGTACGGGATGGAATCTAGACCCACGTCCATTGAAAGTCTCACGGAGTCGATGGACGCTGCAAATAACTCGGCGCCGAGTTCCGCGAACAGCAGCGTGTCTAATATCTCAACGAAGCCGATCGCATTAGCGAACTCGCTCAACAGCGCCAGAGCGCTCTTCAGAAAGAAGTCCCTGGTTCAGCTTATAAACAATTATGTTAAAGCAGGCATCGAGGAAGGTATGCTTTTGAAATGCAGTTTCTCTTTTAGCGATTAAAAAAGATATAAAAAGGATTACAATGTTTGCACGAAGCATACGAGCGGATATAATTACATCCCGGGACGGAGGCATTGAAGAGAGTCAAGTGAACCTGCACATGCAGTAGCAAACTGACTCGTTCGATGCATCCGTACCGCAGCAGCTGTCATTACACACCGCTGTACGTAAAAGCACTCTTGACCGCGAGGTCGAGTTTCTCGAATGACGACGGAAGTAGTCGTGCTCAACGAATGGCCGTCCACGTTGCAGGGAAGCGACAGGCGAAGAAGTACATCCGCAAGGCGCTGTCCTTTGGCGTGAGATCGGGTTACCTGATCCCGGCCGATCGACAGGGTAACGTGCTTCACGTGTGCCCGACCCTGGACACGGGATCTTGGAGCACAAGACGAGCTGACGTCGAATCGCGTCGAAGACGACGCGTCGCGCGACGAGGAGAGATACGGCCGACGACGATCGATGATCGCAAGGCGATGCGTCGCGGAATTCCGCGGAATAAGCCGCGTCACGACGTCGACCAAGAGCAGATAACGCGATCCAAAAGGAAACACTTTGCTCAGAGTCCTGCTAGGAGGAGTTTGAGCCCGAGAGAGAGCAAGCAGAGAAAATCGCCTGACGAATCGACGCTGCGCGAGAGAAACAAGCCAAAAACTGTCGTGAAAAGAAAGAGGTCGGTCAATTTCTCGATTACAAAAAAGATTATAAATTTATCAATCTCGTGCAATTTTTCCATCATGAATTTTAATCTAAATAACTCTTTAATTGTATGTATCAATGTGTAAGCAATAAAAATTAATTAGTCGATATTGTACAAAAAATGGTGAAATGGTTTTCATACTTTCTCGTAAAATTTTTTGCAATATTATTTGATCAAATAATTATCTGTTATAAATGTACCATCAAAAATATCGCTTTCTAGTATCTCTAATACTGGATTGCAGTTAAATGAGTTTAAATATATTCCAAGAATTGTAATTTGTCTTCAACGTAATACAGATGTTTCTTAATAAACGCATTATAAGCGCCTTAACAAATTTAAATTTTCGTGGAAAGCGAAGAGCTAAAAAGATTTATGTCACAGCAATATTAAATTTCCTTCTTTTCAAATTGTACTCTCGTGAATAGCAAAATACTTATTTATTTTATATGTTATGCAATACATTTTTCATTTGCAATACATTTGAAATATGCGAAGCATATTTTCTCGAAAAATGTATTCCATAACATATAAAATAAATAAGTATTTTGCTATTCACGAGAGTACAATTTGAAAAGAAGGAAATTTAATATTGCTGTGACATAAATCTTCTGTAGAGAAGATTTTTTTAATTTAAATCGCATGTCTGTTTTTAGCAAAATCAACGATACGGTCAACAATAAACGGGGACAACAGCGGAAACGAGGCGACGAGAATGAAGTGAAAAAATTGGTCAAACGACGTCGCATGGCTTCATCTTCGAAACGCACTGAAAACAATCAGTTCGAACCAATCGAGCAAAGTTACGCGAACGAGGGAGATCGCAATCAATATAAAGGCAATGAAGATAATTGTGCGACAATTACTGAGAGACGGAAGTCCACGTCGAGTCAGGAGGACGGTTCGGGGGTGGAGAAACAGAAAGCCGGGATGAATATTGACGACAATCGTGAAAATGCAGAGCGCAAGAATGCCGCGGACGATGACGACGACGCTGACGACGACGAAAAGTCTGATGAGGCGAGCGTTGAACACAACACGAACTGCACGATCAGAGAAGTGGATGCTTAAGAAATTGAGCGGCCACCTCGAGCGAGGAACGCTTCTCTCCGTCCGGGAATAAAAGACCTCTCATCTTTGTACTCTCCGTTTCATTCATCGTTTGTTGAATGTATTTAATGTACGCCTCTTTTTCGGATCTATTTTGGAATTACATTTTTATTTCGCAAGCATGTGTTTATGTAATTCTTTCGATCAAATTTTTATTTTCGAGAAAGAAAGAGAGAAAGAGGAAAAGAAGCTATTATGCAAATGTGTAATTTTGTTAAAATCCTTTTGAATGCTATTACGAGTGTAGTGATCTAATTACTTTTGTTAACAGTAAATTATATATTAATTGATAGTATTCTACTTTTAAAAAATGCGATATAAATAAATTAATAAAAATTTAGGTATATTTTTTAATATTAGAAAGAAAGATATTCAACTTGAGGAAGTTTTCAATTTTAATTTTGCTCCTATTAAGGACAAGGAATTATACAATATTTATTGATTGCGATATATACAATACTATCGTTACTTTGAATTCGGAATTGTTGGTAATTTAATTCAAATAGGCAAATTGCTACTGTCACGAACATTTCAATCTCTCTTTCTCTCTCTCTCTCTTTCTCTCGATGATGCATTACGAATCAGTGCAATTTCGAGTCTTGTGTAATGTAATTAAACCTATTGCGATAGAATCCAATTTGTAATTACATAAAAAAGTTTCTTTGGTTGATTAGCCAAAGAGAATCTATTTAATGATACGTTAAGTGTTTGATTGCACTCAATTTATTAAAATAATCAATACTAATCGATTAGTCGAATGGTAATCGCAAGTGACTTTGCGTTGTTAAACAAAGAACAAAAGGAAAAGACAAGAGAAGAGGAATGTGCCGACGGAAAACGCCGTCGGTTGATTTTTCCCTTTAAATCTTCAATGTCTCGGAAATTTGCAGACAAAATTTCGCGCCACGACTGACCGATTATCCAGAAAATTTTAAAAATCGAGGCAGATGTACTCAACAATTGGGAGAAGCAAATTTTTCACGCCGTCTAAAGAAATATCGGAACCAACAGTAAGCACAAAATGGCTCGCATAAAGAGACATCGAAATGCGCAAAGCCACCAAAGAATGAGTGAGTGATTATTTCGACGCATTTTGATCTTTTTTTTTTCTCTTTTAACATTTCTATATATTTTTATATTTCTTAATATTTTTTAACCTAACATGAAACAAGCTTTATATAAATTTTAATTGACAATTTAATAAGAAAGAAAGAAAGAATTCTCCTAAATTTAAATATAAATTAATAAAATAATAATTGCATAAATAAATAAATTAATTATTAATAAATTCATCTATATTATTTAATAGTATTAAAGATTATTAGCTGTGCTCAGCTTGTTTGTATTCAAAATGCAGCTTTGATTTTGATTGATATAATATATTTGATACCAGCAGCATTTTTTTAATCGGCATTAATAGAGTGCGTCAGTATACGTTTTCAAATTTTTCACGGTCTCTCGATCTGCACAGTTTCTTTTTTTATAGAAAAATAAATATCTATCAACCTAATACAATCTCTCCACAGAATCTCATCGTCGCAAGCCGAACATTCCCGAGTTAATCTACAAGTTCCTCGTCAACGACACGGAACGCGCTCTCCCGACCAAGTGTCGCTGCTACAGCCGAGAGAACGCGTGCCACGACGAAGTCTTAGATTCCGCGGATATTTCGAGAATCGCCGGCAGGAGGATGGGCTATAGAGTACGCAAGGATAGGGTTTCGAAAACGCGTGGTGTCAAGCGACATCCTACTTCCAGGAATCTGCCAATCTCGTACTTACGAAAATGCGTGGGCGATGAAGGTAAGGAATTAATTGATCCAGTAGTAGTTATCAATCATTTCACGTACATGCAACTACGATATCGGATATTTAATCATCGATATTGAGAACGCGTTATTACATAAATTAATACGTAGACTACGCAATTATTATGCCAATTACGCCAATTATAAACTACGTCTGACCATTATCTGCTGTATCTACTATTTACTCTGCTGAGCGACTTGCTCCTTCTTTTCTCTTTCTCCTTTTACTTTTTCTTTTGCGCCAATTATAAACTACTTCTGACAATTATCTGCTGTATTTAGTATATATACTTTGCTGGATGACCTGCTCTTCCTTCTTCTCCTGCTTTTGCGACATCTTTTCGATTTTCGATTTTATGCGCACCTTCTCTTTACTCCTTTGCGCAATCGATGATTAAACTATATAAAGGAGAATTGTTTCTTATGCTTGCAAATATTCTACAATTGATACAATATTTTAAGTATGCTATGAATAGAATTTTAAGTAAAATCGATATGTGACATATGTGTCGTTACAGTCAATATGATTAATATATTGCATAAACTTTGCACATTCAATACAAAATTCAATTTATATTCGCAGTTCAATATCTAATTTAAATATAATTAAATAGTACATTGGAAATTTAATAACACACATATCTTGCCAATAACTAACATATTAAATTTATATCTAATATTTATATAGATATTAAAGTAACTGCATTCTATAAAGAAATATATGATACGTGAAAGCAGCTACTTGTGTGTCCGAAATAACTTTTTACTTCGGATAATTTTAACAAGTTTCCTTTGACAGACACGAGGAAGGCGAGAAAGTATATTAAGAAGGCGTTAGATTTCGCTGTCGAGTCCGGCTATCTTATTCCGTCCGACTCAACGTGTCAAGTTCTACGCGTATCCTCGGATTTGATGAAAAGCGATCCACGGACGAGCAGAATTAACACATGCGACACGGCCCTGTCTAAGGAACGCGACTCACCAGCCAAGCTCGAGGACCTCCAAGTGCAAGAGCAAAGGAGACGAAGGAGACGAAGAGGTCGCCCACGAGGTCGAAGATCGAGAAGTGTCTCGAGAAGACGACGTCGCAGAAGCAGGGGTAGAAGGAGAAGGAGGAGGAGGAGGAGGAGGAGTAGAAGCAGGAGCAGGTCGCCCAGAGTGCGCAGTAGATATGGCAGGTAATTGTCAGACATAGTTCACGCGTAATTGTGCGTAACAATGCGTATTAATGTCCATAATAACGTTCCCAATATCGTGCAATATAACGTGATTAAGATCTCAAGAGCGCGAAATCCTATGAATCGCAAATGAATCTATGAGTAACATAATTTATTAATAATAATCTACTAAGGCAATAATATATTTCAAATCAGTTAAATGTAAATAGAAGATAAAATACCTACATCTATAATATGACGTCTTCGTCTAATTAACGTCTTCCCCTAATAATACACATCACCGTACGATCGATGAAATTATTTTTACCGCCGCATAATTGTCCCTGTTAGGCGAAATAATTAGAGTCTAGCGTCATAATCGCTCAGAGTGTTTGCACTCTGTGCCGCAGTATAAGTCTAGAAACGTGATAAAACGGTCAAAGGGATTTCCAGCCCGCAGAATCCCGAAGAGGTTGCCGAGGACGAGGCGGACGATTACGAGATGGATGAGAACGATCGAAAGAGCAATATTCACACGGATGACGTAGAAAGGGAGCCAAAGACCACGCGATCGAACCAGCTCGACGAGGGACAATCCACGAAAAAGACTGAAGAAGAAAATGGCTCGGATTTATCCGTCGACGAGGACGAAACCGACGACGAGGAAGAGAGAAAGAAAACTGACATTACGAAATCCTAACCATCGAGCTTGATTGCAATTTTTTTCTAAAAGAGAAACTTTTACGTTTAATATTAATAGTTTAACAAGTGACAGAAAATTAATCTTGTATAATCGTCCAAATTTATTTACATTTTTTGATATTTATTTACAATCTCAAATATGTGATACAAATGTAAATGTGTATGGTCGTGGTCCTCAATGTGCATGATGCAATAATAATAATACAGTAATCCCGTAATAAAAATCCGGCTGCGTCGTGAGTTCTTTTACAAACATATATAGTCATCATTTATCGAATCTCAGGAGAGGCGTGTGTTACATTTTATTTCAAGATAGATAGAAAATTTCCGATCGAAAGTAATAGAGAAAATTGTTTTTAGCCTAAAATGCTGGACCCTTTTCAAAGTTATATACCCAAGTCCAGAGTAAAGAATGATTTTATAACTCTGAAAAAATTTACAAAATTGCTCGGAGGTCAAATTTCTCTCAAAGATTTATGACGCCGATCATCGAATAAAATTCTCTTCAGGATTCTCTTCGAGGATATCTTCATCTCGAGGATATTTTACAATTCGGGATCTCTGGCAGAAGCAACGAGCAAGATATGGTGAACATCGAGCAGGCCGATCACGCTGTGGTAAAACACGTAATCCGCGTTATATCAAAACGGAATCCGAGGATCTCGCGGACGGAGTCTAGAATTGCGCGTCCCTTCATACGCTTGCGTGTGAATTGGAATCAATTCCGTCAGCAATTCAGGATAGATGTTACACGACTGTAAATCCCGAGGAAGCTTTTATCAGATAAAATTGGTCTAGTGCATTTCTTAACGCTTACTTATATTAGTGGAGGGATGAAAAGATGGTAACGCAATAGAGATGGATGATCGTCAATGGAGATGCCAAGAGAAACGCGAAATAATACAATAATAATTTCTTAAAGATTGATAAAATCATCATAAAAAAACTAAAGCAGCACTGTCGGCTTAAAAAATTCTCTCAGAAATTCATTCAGAAAAAATTCATCCAGAATAAAAATTAATATAAAACAACAATAAATATAACTAATTAAATACTTTTTCTGCTTTATAATATTTGTTATCAGAATGATTTGTCTCCAAAACAAAAATCTTTTAAGAATATCTGAAAAATTTTATGAAATTAAATTAATCAATTTATCGTAACATTATTTCTACAGTTTTTATTTAGGAGCTATAAAAATTGTAAAGAGAAAAACGACATTAATATACAAACTACGCAACAAAGATGTAGGAAATAGACCCTAATACTTTTCTCTCTTATTGCGCTAATAAGAAAGTAAGAAAAATGCAAAAGACAAGGGACAAGGGACAAGGATATGAATCCTTAGAAACGGCGTTTTTTCGTATAAACAGTAGGTAATTTCACCTTTACAAACAAGTAACTCGCGATCGTTGAGAAAAAATTTGGCTATTAGCCAAATCACGTGGAGGGTGGAGGCCTCCCGTGGAAATCTTAATATTCGACGTATGCACGTGTCATACGTGACAAAGAGATACGGGAATGTCAGGAATATTACGAGATATCAACGCGTCTCTGTGGTGCGATAAGGCCGACCGGAAAAGAAAAATAAGGCCGGCCTACGGATTGCGGAAATTGTGTACGAGATGCCATGGCAGCAAGGGACGGCCCTTAATTGGACGAACACAGAGACGGTACCCAATAAAGACAACCACCCACGCGCGTGTCGTAGTTTATACGAAGTATAAACGTAGAACCTGCGAAATTTTTATCCCTCAGTACGCAGAGTAAGTGCGAATCCGCCATTCGGTCAGCTCTTCAAGATGCTGCGATTGCGCGAGAAAGTTAAAAGCTTCATCGTAAACTGGTAACGACAGTGCCTCTTTAATTTCAAAGCGTAATGGCAGCTTCATATGTCTATTGTTAGCTTTGATGTTAGATTGAGTATAAAAAAAAGCTTAAAACACGTATGTATAATATATATCGTATTAATATAATATAATGAAACTATTCTGTTAATTATATGAATTATTTAAGATTCTTTTTTACGGTTCTTGACTGCAAATCCACATTAAATTATATTAAAGCGAAAAATTATGTGAATTTTTTTATCCATGCACTGTTACAAGGGGAATCAGACCTTTCAGTCTTCAAAAATTTTTAAAAAACTTGCACGTATTTTTAAATGAAATATTTAATACTTTTTAAAGTTAGAGAATTATTTGCACGCGCGAAAAATAATTTAATATTGAGATTTGAATGAAATTTATGTACTTTCGTTCGTATATACGTAACTTGAAAAAGGGATACTTTCATTCTCGTAAGTCTCGCCATAAATGCTGTGTTCATATATTTTGTAAAAAAGAATATGGCAAAGTTCGAACGTTAGAGTTTTCTACCAACGAGATGGATAGAATTAGTTTTCTGAGGAAAAGAAGAAATATTTTTCTTCGGCGAAACAATATACAAGTTTTACTTGTGAAAATTAAATTAGTAATATAGGAACTAGATTTCCTCCCTCTCTCTCTCTCTCTCTCTCTCTCTCTCTCTCTCTCTCTCTCTCTCTCTCTCTCTCTCTCTCTCTGTCTCTTATTGTTAAACTTATTATTTTTAAACTCGCAGTTATCCATCAAATCTCTTATTGATTACTTATGTTGTATAGGATTTTTTTTTCGACAAAGAGAGAGAGAGAGAGAGAGAGAACGAGTTTAAAGAAATACATGTGTTTAACAAACATGTTATTTTTACTTACTCATGTACGTCTCAGGAGCAAAATTTATCTACTTTACATTTTATATCTTTTAATCTTAGTACCCAGTATAGTAGAGTAAATAATGAATGCTCCAGTACTAAAAATAATTTACAAATAAAATTGATTAATTTGAAGTTGTAACAGGCTCATGTATTAACCGAAGTTAAATACGTGGATATTATTCGTATCATTTTACATGTGCATTATCAAATAGTTATGAAACAAAATCTCATTACGTTATATAACTTTATGCTCGTCGATCAAAAGCTGATAATCCCGCGCGATATAACTTGTTGCAAATACTATAAAACTTTACGTAAGTCCAGCTTCCAGGTTACGACACAACTCTCCTTCAATTCCAGAAACTTCCACTTAGGACGTTTCCGTTACATCTGCGAACTGAACAATCGCGTGACCTTCCCTAGCTTTTAAGCTTCGATATATATCTGGTGCATTATCTACTCTCTTTTCATTACTATTTGTTCAAGTTCTTTTAATAGTTGCAGTTTCAAACATTTATCTTCAACTTTTTTACATATATTTTCCTTATATTCATTTCTTCTGAAAAAATATGTAGAGGCCTTTTTTTAAAAAAATATATAGAGAATAAGAAAAGAAAGAAGAGATAAGAGAATAGAAAGTCATTTTTATACTGCTAGATATGTATACATCTTCAAGATGGCATTTTATATCAGACTATTTTCTTTGCATACGATTTTACTCTATGTAAGATTTTAAATCAGATTTAAATATCTCTGAGCAACGAATAGACGGCAAAAATGCACAGATCTAATTTACAGCGGATGGTTTATCTCTCACAGAGAGAATATCCAACGACACCATTTAGAGTTTAGAGTACTCTAGAGCATAAATGCATCAGCTATATAGGTACTTGTAAGCATTTATGTACGTCGTTTTCTTTATTCTTCAACTTAATGGCTGTCTTCCAAGATAAGTTCTCCAAGTATGATAAGAAGTGTGATTGATAAAAAATTACATCTTGGCAAAAACAAAGTCAACAATCTAACACACTCGAGAGTTTCGAGTTCCTCTAGATAGAGCGCAATTCGATTCTGTGTCCCTATATATACGATCACATCTCTGCGGATCGTCTCTCTCTCCCTCTTATCTCTCTCGCTACCATTACATACATGACGGCAAGAGTCGCGCGACCTTGACTGGCCCGTGAACCCTAGCTCGAAATTTACGAGCGACCGTTCTTCCCCGTCGTCTTTTTCCACCCCCGTTCTCCTCCACGGAGACTCCGCGTCGGATCACCATCCACCCTTTGTCCACCATCGTCGCGCCGTATTGTCCCGAGCATTATACTCGTTCCGCTCACTTTGCTGCGGGTGCGTCGCGTCCTGCCGCGGTGCACACATCGAGAGGGGAGGAAACGGATCGATCGTGAGGGTTGCATCGCGCCTTCTAGAGGACGACAACGAGGAGGACGCAACGCGAGACGTTTTCCTGCTTCTATACATCCACGCTTACGACGTCCTCGTCGTCATCACCATTGTCGTTGTCGTGGTTGAACCGGCGAACGGACGAGCGTCCGGTTGACGTTTGCGCACCACGTGGCCGCGGGATCCGCGGCAGCGTCCTCTGGCTGGCCGCATCGAGAGGGAGGTTGAATGTCGCGGAAGAGGAGGAGGAAGCGGCGGCGGCGGCGACCCGATGTTGGCAGGCGCGTCCGTATACTCTCCCTTGAACGCCGCCGGAGAACGAGAGGAGAGAACGGCGGCTCTTCAGTCTGCACGCGGCGTCGCGACGCAACCCAAACCGCGTGCATCGCGCTCTCTCGTGTGCTTGTCATCTCTCTTTCTTTCTTCAAGCTCAATGAAATCGTCGATCTTTTCTAATGCAAATATCGATCCGGCGAGTGATCCATTTCGACTGCCGAATGATCGAGGGGTTGTAGACGGAAGTGCGGCATCGAGATTGTTGAATCGGCGAGGTGTCAATCTTGGGTAAGTCGATCATAGGCTGATTAATTATTATTTGACTGTTTCTGATCGGAATAATCGATATATCTGCGGTGGATCTAGGATAAGGGAAAAAATTTGCCGACCAACTTTTGAGTCAGTTTCATATAAATTGCATTTTCGAGAATCATCCGTTGGTCCTCGCAAGGGAGAGGACCTTGAACTCGGAGCGTGACCTCATCGAGATCGATCACGAATTTGCAGCTTTGCAAAGAAATTAATTCCGGAGCAATAAGCGTGCATATTGTGTGCGTATCGCTGGAACTTTAATCGATCATAAGAAATGAAATGTGTCTCTCGAAGACAAGATATCCCAATGACCAATAAATATACGCCCTTGTATCGGATCAAAGACGCTCGCCGCCACTTATAAATGCAAAGCGTGCGATGGTTTAGCGGCGCGAAAATAATTAAGACGCCGTCAACACGGTCAACATGCATCAAAATTAAATAGAATAATTGCGTTACATCGAGGAAAATGTCTTCAACATATAATTAAAGGCTCGTGCGTCTAGGCTTTAATTAATCCACCAGTCGTTTAAATTTAATCGTTTCCTATCTCTTGTTAATTGATCATTTCGATCGGTAAATTGACGCCTTTACAACGCAAGCGGGTATACATTATCTTGGCGTATTTTACATTTAAATTGTTTTTACACTATCTGATCACAACTAATTTCATTATCTGATTTTAAGCATAATAATTTAGTCATTAAATTTTTTAAAAAATATGATCGAGAAAGAAAAGAGGAAGATAATTTAATGAGACAAATTGACATACGTCTATTTCAAATGAGATAATCATATTTCTTCAAATTATATAACATATAACATCAAATATACACGAAATAAAAAAATTCTCACTTTTTTTTTAACAGAGAAATCAAATTATAATATACTCGTGGATTTGATCTAAAAAAAGTTAAATTAAATTTGATATGCCCAGCTTCCTTTCTTTCCGCGTCAGAGTTTACGCGATGATAAATAGCTCGTGGATGAACTAACCATGCTTCTATTTGTTTCAAAGACGTGCATTATTCCGAAGACTCCATAGAGACGAATGCGAGATCGATTCCATGGCCATGGCAATTACTCTCGCATGCATATTACGTACATAGTAAGCCGACGGCAGGCAGCACTAAAGGAGTATGCATTATGCATTGTTAATTTAGTCTCGCCAATTACACGCGAGCTCTATTCGCGATGGCAATAGCATTGAATTTCGTTCGATCTCGACGCGCGATAACATAACACCTGCCACCCCTATCGCGTACCTACGACACGTATTTCGGACACATTTCACCGAGACAAAGCGGGCGTTCTCTCTCTCTCTCTCTCTCTCTCTCTCTCTTTCTCTCTCGCGTGATAAATCCCCATATCCTAATCTAATCAGTCATGTTTCGCAAAAGTGACTCCTTTTTCACTGGCTATAAGAAAATGAATAATGAAATAACGTATTTAAATGAAAGTAATTAGATATGGATCTCGTTAAAAAATTTTACGCGTAATACCTCTCTATGAAAAGTTGAATAAATTTTTTAAAAAGTGAAGATGTACGATTTCTCTTCTGCAGACATATATAATTCAATGGGGAAGCTCAATGCACGAGAGTGCGATGATGATGTTTCTTGTTCTTCGCACGACAATGATCCAATGTGACGTGCGTGTGTTAACTCTTGCTTATCCTTTAAGTAAATATAAATGTTATCAGCATCAACAAAATGTTTATATTACGTTTTGAATGGAAACAAATCTCTTGCGAAAGGAAAAAGTATTTATTTTAAATGTACAGGATCAGTATTAAAATGTCACATTTTATTGATAATATTATTGATGATATATAATAATATTATTGAAAAAGAAAAGTATTATTTTTCATATAGATGCGTTTTCTCTCCCGTAATATCTCATTTGTTATCTACGCTACTGTTCAAAGTTGTCTTATACACCTTTCTTCGACGCAATCGCATTGGCCTCTAAATAAACATGGGTGTATCAGCGCATCCTTAAAAGAGGATCCAAATAGAGAATTCGCGCGAGAAAGCAATTTCGCTGGCTAGAAAGCGCGTTTAAAGGGAAACGTACTAAAGGGACTCCGGAACTTTCAGTAATTCTGAAAAGCATGCAATCAATGCAATGTATTCATACGGATACGCGCACTCACCGGTCAGCTGCACATATCGAATGGGGAAACCGTTTTGTGATTTTTAATTCTATTTTTGCGAGAGAATCCCTTCGTCCGAATTGACGTCAAGTTGAACGAACGCGGATATAGCGACGAAAAAAAAATCGCAAAAATCGCGCAATCCGCTCTCGCACAACCGTTTCTAAAATTGATCTTATTTATTTTTTCAAATCCTCGAGGGAAGAAGTATGTACCCTGAAGGGATATAATGGCAAAGTAGAGAGATACACGTGTTCAAAAATAGGGGCAGCCACGATATACGTATACTTTTTAAACACTATACAAATTAACTTCCACAGATCTGAATAAATTTAAGTTCAATGTCGAGATTTCGAATGTAACATTTGCGAAAATACTTGAGAAAATACGAGATCCATGTCTAGACTTCTGAAATATAAACAAACATAAAGAAAAAGACTGTTTAACACTTGAACTACTTAGAAAGGACGAATTATACGCGCGCCAGTTCATTCTCGTTTTTACGCTTTCCATATTCGTCACCTATTTCGTTGCTTTATTTCTAACTTATGCTGTATTCGCTTTTTTCACTTATTTTTTATTTTTATTTTTTATATTTATTATAAATCAATCATTTCTCAGTAAATATGCTAGCGCTGCAAACCAAACTGTCAATATACAATTTATCATTCATTCCAAATCTGCGAGCGTGAATATTTGCATATATATATGTATCTATATATCTGCATGTCATTTACCTCATCAAATAGAAATATGTAAAACCTCTAAATTTATTATTCTAAAAGTAAAATTCACCTACGAAGGAAATAATATTAGCTACTTTAAAAATCTGCATCATGTGTACTTCAATGTTACAAAATTAAATTATGACTCGCAAAAGAAAGAAAGAACTAAGAAAACTCCGAAAGTTAAATTTATCTATAAACTTCATTATTCTTTTCATCTTATTATTTCCTTCATCTATGTTTTCATCATATATATTTGAATTATAAAATAATAGTGAAAACAATTAAATTTGAGACATCTTAATTGATGTGCTAATGATTAACGCATAGCTTCAATTACAATGTTTCTCTGCTCGTGCTATTGCATTATTTCATCAAATAGAAATATGTAAAACCTCTAAATTTATTATTCTAAAAGTGAAATTCACCTACGAAGGAAATAATATTAGCTACTTTAAAAATCTACATCATGTGTACTTCAATGTTACAAAATTAAATTATGACTCGCAAAAGAAAGAAAGAACTAAGAAAACTCCGAAAGTTAAATTTATCTATAAACTTCATTATTCTTTTCATCTTATTATTTCCTTCATCTATGTTTTCATCATATATATTTGAATTATAAAATAATAGTGAAAACAATTAAATTTGAGACATCTTAATTGATGTGCTAATGATTAACGCATAGCTTCAATTACAATGTTTCTCTGCTCGTGCTATTGCATTATTTTATTTCTTCAAGGTATTACGAGTAAAGAGAAGCGTCATTGCTCGTTGTCGTATTCGGTAAATCACTCGTAAAAAAAAAAAAAAAAAACGTAAAAAAAGAAACGAAATCGAAGCAGGCCATCTTATCTCCGCAGGAGCCATTTATAGTCTAAATAGTCGAATCAACAGCGATGATCCCCAAATCTAGGCGATCATCTGCAAACATGTAGAGCCTCGTATCGTCGAGGACGCGCGAACACGCGAGCGATATTGCGAGATATCTGTATACGAAAACGGGAGTTATGGAAAACGAGTGGCGTCAAATCAAACTCAATAGCGATGCACGCAAGCACGCACACACAAACGAGTCGTCGTTGAACTAGTTGTCGTTCACTTATCAACTTCAACCCTCACAGAGCATCCTCACGTATCACATTTAACGTACACCGCTCGATACACCTGCTTGTGCTTTTTCCTCGTGTAAAGTCTGACCCTATAGATATAGAACGGATCGTCTCGATATATTTTTATCCAAGAGAGAGAGAAATCGACATCAAATATCGACAACGTCGAAATAATACGACGTGCGTGTTTCGCCGATTATTGAAACACCTTGTGTGAGTATAACAGTTGTTCTTTCGCAAAACAATACGAAATATTTGTCTTATTTCTTTTATAACGTTGAATTCACACATATGCCACATGCCACGTACTATTGATAGAAGCAAAATTACGTTTGAAAACATTAGTTTGTATGTTCGGATTAAATATTATATACGTGTATATATGTAAAGTTTTCTATGCGCTTGTAAGAGATCACTTGTACGCTGCTTTTTTTGTCACCCCTAAAACAAGCAACGAGAAAATAATGGCAAGAAAGCACATCTGTGTATATATATATGGTATATGTTCATCAGCCAAGGCAGAATCAACCTATCTGTATTTGCCTTGGGACATCGCTCGTTTAATTTCATCTTATCGCCTCTGAAACATCTGCACCGCCCAATCGGTCCTAGTCCGAAAATTACTGATGTTTGATAGTATGGATACTACACCAGCGAGACTCGCTAACAATTCTGTTATATAATCCGATTACAACAGCTGTTACGAGAAAGAGATAGAAAGGCAATGTCGACTCTCTACTTTAATCTCCTCCCTGTGTGTAAATCTCCGAATGGATAGACCAACCTCATCATCCCGTGAGAACTTCCGGTCTTCTAGTGCTTTTAAAGGGACGGAAACGTCGCTTGCGCGAAACAATTCTCTTTCGAGCTTTTCACAAAGTGCTCGAGCACCATCAGGAGAGTTAAATGGAATTTCATTCCGCGGATTAATTCTCAGTACAATGATATTTGAAAATTGAGAATGATGGATACTCATTAGAAAGACGATAATGGATTCACCGCGTTTTCTCGCGCTCGAAGCGTTTATCTCCCACGTGAAAGATAGAGATAGATAGAGATTTCTCATCTTACGCCTTTATATTATACTTTCTCATATCGCGCTTTAAAACGAGGAGCATTCATCCGTAATGCGAACGAGCCAATCAAAGGTAGAAAAATCTCTCAACAAAGCTTGAAAAGCACTCAACACCTACTATGCGAAATTTTTCTCCGCCTTCCTCGGCATTTCCGAGAGTGACGGTGCCTACGTTCGATACTTATTGTTAGAAAGGGGCTATTGCTCTATTGCTATAAACCCAGATTCTATTTTTGGCACGCGGTCTAGGCTTTAGATTGCACGTCGTATCGTTCACGTGGCCGCGCGCGAATGCACACATGCACCGTATCGCGGATATTCATTTCCGGGTTCGATCGTCCATTCTTTAACCGGGGATCGGAGTCGTTTAACGGGAGTTATTTTCTGCTATTTTATCGAAAAGAAAAACCCGAGAGTGAGAGAGGAGATCGAGTATGCAAAGGAGCTCCTCACTTTCTGCTTTGTTACGCCCGCTTTGCCTTGTTGTTCCAAGCATGATCTAAAAGCAAAAGGCTGATGTTGAATACCGCATCAAAACCCATTTAATGCGTTTATCATTGTTATTTACCGCAGAAAAGCTTTTAAGCTCCCTTGCGATAGAAGCCTGAAATATCCAGTGATTTTTAAATTTAAATAATTGATAACGACAAATAAATACTATATTATGACGTATAAATTTAATAAATAATCAAAGAGTTGCATCGATGAAAGCTTCGATAATCATCTTGTGTATATATGTATGTGATTCCTTTTCATTATCGCAATCACTTATTCAAACTTGGTGTAATTTGGTGAAAGTAGACCATGACGAGTAATAATAACTTTGCAGTTTTTCCCTTATAAAGAAGAATATAGCTCGTGAGACCGTGTGAGGATGACAAAGGTTCAAATGCACAGTGCACTTTATGCATGCCATAAATAGCCTCACGTATTCGAAGCACACTGTTAACACTAATAATGACGCTTTACTTACTTGTTGAGCAGTTTGCGCTCTTCATTCGTACTCAGCAAGAAGTAGGAACTATTAACATTAGCAGTGTGCACGAACATTCAACTCGAATCATTACATAAGCGAAAATGCAACATGCTAAAAACTACCTCCGTTCTTTAGTCTATATCTCTCTTTCTCTTTCCCTCTCTCTCTCTCTCTCTCTCTTTAGTTATATAGGTGTCTTAAAGCTACTTATAACTACAAGCTACCAATTATGAACTATAAACGTGTACATAGTTAACGTTTATATATATATATATATAATTAATTTATCCATTATTCAAGTTAGCGCCAAGTGAACTAAATAGATATAACTATTTTTTTCCTTTGTAGAGCATTATTATAAATTTGAAAATCGCTGCAAAGTAACCCTGTTAACGCGATATCTTCTTTTATCCATAACATTATAAAATATTAAAAGGTGAAATATTAAAACGACCCAACTGGCTAAGATGATCTTTATTAATTCGACATAAAACAAGACTACGTTCCGACCTTTGGTTCAGGTCCTTTTCAAGTCTTAATTAAGAACAAAAACGTTTTTCCGACATAATCACACACAAGTTGATTGAATGTGTCGACTAAACGTTTCGTCGGGGATGAAAACAAACAATGCTAAACAGCTTTAACGTCATTAAAGCTGTTTAGCATTGTTTGTTTTCATCCCCGACGAAACGTTTAGTCGACACATTCAATCAACTTGTGTGTGATTATGTCGGAAAAAAGTTTTTGTTCTTAATTAAGACTTGAAAAGGACCTGAACCAAAGGTCGAAACGTAGTCTTGTTTTATGTCGAATTAATAAAGATTATCTTAACCAGTTGGGTCGTTTTAATATTTCACCTTTTAATTTTTCTTCACTGGCGACACGAACTTTTAATATTATAAAATATATAGAAAAAGAAATAATAAGTGTATCACATGTGAAATTGCGATTCTCCCAACAGTTTTCAATCTTCAAAAAAAATTCGTTAGATCGAGTTGATCGATATGATCGACCAATGAACATACGTAAAGAACAGAACGCGAGATCAATGTGAATTGACAGCTTTTATTATCAAGTTCGCCGAGCCGTCAATCTCATAATAGAACGAAACTTTGTCCTTGCAAAGTTTGCTTGATTTTATCCTCGCGGCCACGTTTTTCTCCTAAGAACTCGCGGACATTGTCGCTCTTGGAGAACATCCCATCGATTAATCGCATAATGGACAATTTTTCCGTTATCGAAGAGCACACTATCGCACAGATGAATTAAGAAAAATTAAATTTCTCGGTTAACATAAAAGCACCGTCTAGCACAAGGTTTGTGACATTTTTCAGCGTCGTTCCTGTTTCGCCTGCGGCGAAAGGAAATGATACAAATTCGTCATTAATCGGTAATCTCTTCCCGAATGTATCTTCATCTTGTCAGATTATTTTCGCGTAGTATTTTTTTATGTTATGTTGTATATGTATAAAATTTCACATATACAAATATATACAAATAACCAGAAATAATTGTTTTATTCTATTATATAAATATAATAGTATAATATTAAATATATACATATATAATATAAATTTTTTCCGCTACTTTTCCGGCGTATTTCAAAATTTCGATAAACATTCGATGAAAATCTCTCATATTACATTTCTTTAAAAAAAAGATCAACCTTGAAAGTCAACGCGTTACAGTAATATCAATAAAAAAAATCGTGGAAAAAGTACAAAAAAGAGAATCTTTATTCAATTTAATGTAAACGTTATCGAATGTCTTCAATATGTAACATTTTTAATTTACGAAAACGCGTTTTAAAGTAAGTAGAAATAACTCGAAATTTGACAGGCGGAGAAATTAAACTGTTTAAACGTGTTTCCGACAGTTAAATACGCGTATTTTGTTACGGGAGAGAATATAATTCCGCGCGTGATAAATATAGTCGAAAAATCACGGTAGCAGAAAACATCAGTGAAAAAAGAGACGATGCGCGGAGGTGGGCGGTTTATCTAAAGCACATTTTAATTCGCGTGACGAATGAAAACAGAAAGAGAAAGTGCTTGAGAGTTGATCAGTCGCTAATTGTAATCCTCCAACTATTTTCAGCGTCGAAATGTCATATAAAGATTTCTTTGTAACGCGAGAGTTATCAATGAAATCGGTTTAAAGCATTTAAAAGAACACAAAGCGGGGAACAGCATATAATACGTGATTCTAATATTGTTACCCGGGAACACAAAGAGGAAATATTCGTAGTAAATACGAACACTTCCGAAAAAAAAAATACAAAAATATCCGCTCATTACACAAAATGAGCATATCATTAACGATAACGATGCTTGAATGTAAGGGGTATTTATTTACATCCAAAAAATAAAAAAATGAATAAATATTAAAATTTTAAAGTGACTATTTTATAACAGCGTTTCATCGCAAATTTTTTTGTAGACCTTGATGAGTATTAATGCCTTTAGTTTGCTTACGTACGTATTATATTCCGCTCACGCTTTTTCCGCATCATTTCCGTTAGATCGATGCGAGCCTTTCGTCGGACAATTTTAATAAAGCTGACGCTGGAAGAGCTACGTTTCGTATTTACCGATAATGGTAAACAATAATAAATCGATATATGAGTAATACTAAAAATAACTAATAATTTATAATAATCATAACTATGACTTACATAACTTGTAATAATATAATATATAACTAAATAAATAAGTAAATAAAAGAAACAATAAACTTAATCAAATAATGATAATAACACACATATCTATTTTCACTCTGTATCAATTTATAAGAATAAAATCTCCGGCATGTTTTAGACAGAGCAGCTTGCAACGATTTTTCGAAATGTCATATTCCTGTACAGCATAATTGCTACTCCTTCACATTCTCATTCCTTGTTACATAATACTTGTGCAGTTTCACAGTCAAGTCGTCGAGATCTCAAGTACGTGATCCAACTTCTCTTACTGAAATTATGATCCTAATATTGTCTGCTGGCGAAGGCGAAGGATTTCATCTAATGAATTTCTCGACGACGACTATGGCGATTAAAACGTTCCGAGTTTTGTGTCAATCCATAAGTTCCGAATGCTTTGTAGCTGCTGCTCATTTTACGTTCCATGACAAAAAAAGCATCGCGACTCTCGGTAACTTAATTGTACGGCGGAAAGTTCTTACCCAAGAAACTCGCGAACTTTCGTTTAAGATGCAAGATGAAGTCCTCACTACACCGGAAATCGAATTGGCGAAATTAAATTTGGAAAAAAAAAAACAGCGAGAGTTGCATGAGTAAACTCTCGCTACAGGTGAACTTTTAGATGCAATATTGATGTTATTTTATTCGTGGAGATGTAGCTCGCGGAAGCGCTAGAGAGTCTGGTTAATTTCTCCGTGAACTGTAACTTTACAGAGTTCAGGCATCATCATTTACAACCGTCATACATCAAATTATATGCTCGCTTATTTATGACTAATACCCCCGATTATTTATGACTAAACCCCGAAAAATTGGCACAATTTTGGTACCAATTTCGAGAAAATCGGTCAATAAATTTGTTAGTGCGTGGGTGGGTGTGGGTGTGGGTGTATAAAAATAAAAAAAAATTACATAGTAGCCATCCCCGAAAAATTTGCAAAATTTTGATACCAATTTCGAGAGAATCGGTCCATAAATGTGGAAGTAGTTCGCGGTCATACAGACAGACAGACGGACGGCACTTATATATATAGATATTATCCATCAATGTGATTCTCACACATTTTCACATATATAACTCTTTCTAACTTTGAGTCTGTCTCTCGTACGGGAATATCACCCATTAGCACTCATTTAGCACCCATTGCAAATACATCAATTAAGATATCTTGATGTGTAATGTGGCGAAAGCAATTAATCTTACTATTCTAGATTAGCGCATTGACAAGCTAGCTAAGTTACGTGATTCGCCACTAAATAGAAAAACTTTCACTATACAGGTGAGCTTTATTATGCTGAGTATTATGCTACCCCTTACGTCATATGCAAAGAAACGAGGGGAAGTTCATGTATTAGAACATAAAATCCTTGAGACATATTGCAACGCAGATGGAAGAAAATATGTAGAAGATTACGTAACGCGCGGATAGATGCAGTGCAGATGTTTCTCTCGGCGCATTCATCCTCTTTTGCATCCTCCCTCGCGGAATCTTTTCCCCAAATATAACCTTTCGAAGGAATTAAGTTAACCAAGGATAAGCACAAGTCAAGCGCAAACGTAAAAGTTTCAGGATTGAAGATTTCGCATTATTTAACTTTCCTTTTCTGAGTGAAGTTCGAAACTTAGGTGCATATTGCGTGTAGCGCTTCCTCGCTTCGCTATTTCTATACTTTTTTAGAACACTAAACTAGCGGAAAAAATTGTCTTTATTTTCTATGAGAAGATAAATTGAGACTTAATTCAGCATAATAATTTTCGCGCTTTTTATAGAAATAGCGTTTGCATTTGTTCGACAAGTTTAATTATGCGTATGACATTGGAATAGTTTGACAAGGTGAAAGATTGATTAATGCACACCAGACGAAGGATAGTACACGGCAATTAATGCGCGAAATGAGTCTGCTGCGAAACTCATCGTTAATTGAGGGGAGCCTCGTAGCTATCGATTCGTTCAATGTGATTTTGCTAACCAAGGTCAACCTCGTTACGCTAATAAATTCCAGAAACTACACCGCTGTTTAACCTTGCATTACGCGCCGTTTGTCTGTCTTTTCTTGGTGTTATGGTACCTCCATCGACACTTGAATTTATTCGAGCAGAGCAGATATTTCCATTATACGCCACTCTCGAGTAATGAGGTTTTCGATCGATTTAAATATTCTGCACATGCACGTGCGAACTGGTTCGCGTATTCCACCAAACGCGCACCAGAAAAAAAAAACGTAACAAGATTTTATTTCGTTGCATAAAGATCGATAAGTTATTCATTCGTTGCATAAAAAATATTTATTAATATTTGTTATTATGTTAAATATTACGAGTCCTGTAAATTGCAATTTTTGATTTGCAATGCGTTTTAGAATTATCTAAATGTTTTTCAATCCAAAGAAAATACAAAAGATAATAATGCAACAGCAATAATTTTCCGTGTATGTTCTTTTTGATATTGTTTAATTAACAAAATAGCCGAGATACGGAATTCTGAAATTAAATGTATATGTGTAATTACGATGCTAATAGCTACTAGTGTCGCTGGTGCATATTCGTGCAGATTAGCCATTCGCGATATCTTAATTAAATGTCTCGTAAAACGCGATTATAGTAACTAGTAACAATAAACTTTAAACGTATTTCTCATGTGTCATTATTTAAAAGCAAAAAGTACATAATATGACATATGCAGACATATTTAATAAACGCATATGTATATCTCAGTTCTGAGTCTAACAATAAGTGAATCTGTACAAATAGCTAAACATTTCGAACAGTTCACTATGGAAAGTATATAATATACATATATATAGAATATATTAAATATATAATGGAAGCATAGCAATACGAAACAAATGGTATAGAAAGTTCAGTCATGGAAAGGAACTATATTATCAGGATCCAAAAGCAGTTTATTGAAGTTCAACGATGTTCATCGAACCGTAATCCAACAGGCTGGTAAAACGCGAGCTCGTAAAACATGAATTCACTTCTAACTTGGTTACCCACGTGTACGTACTTCACGTTCGCGATAAAATGATTCGAGCATCACAAGCGCCGACAGAATCGTAAGATAAAATTTCAAAGTGACATACGACAAAATAAAATTACGAGACAAACGGGATATCGATATAAATTCTGTTTTGAAGTAAATCGCGTTGATTAACGTGTATTTACGTGATACACACTGCGGTACTCATCTAATAATATTTCTGATTGAAAGAACTTGGCGAAAATTGATCAATAACACGAGAAGGGGTTGAAGAAGTGCTCCTCGCTCGTCGAAAAATGTTTCTAGTCTAAAAGTTTCAAGCTACTGAAAGGAAGAGTTTAAGCGTAACAAATAATAATGTAATATATTTGTCTAGCAAATAATAATAATTATGAAGTGAAATTTCAAGGATTAAAATGCAGTCTCGAGTGAATTAATATAATAAGCACTTCAAATATTTGCGCAATACAATTTCGAGCACGTCAAGACGATTCGTGATAAGTACTACAAACAAAGATGGCTAAATCTCATTTGTATAATAAACATAATTAACAAACATAAACTGGTTTGTTTAAAACAGTTTTTATACGTTGTTATACTTTCTAAATGATATTCTTATGGCGTTGATTATTTCGAAATTATATTGTGTTGCAGAAATACAAACAAAAATACGGAAAATAGAAGTCGGTTCATTGAAAAATAATACCCTATATAGTTTCGCAAGCTTGAATGCATTCCCATTTCCAGATCACTTTGTAGAAAATTGTTCCACTCGACGCTGCAAGGCAGAGAATTTTCGCGTCAACGTGATCCTTTTCGTTCGTGGAATTAACAGAGTCAAATCCAAAATTTGAATTGCTCCAGGGATCTAATCTCACGTATATACAATGAACAGCAATGAAATTTGCGTGCATGATACTTGTGGATAAAGAGAGAGAGAGAAGGAGAGAAGACAGAAAAAGAGAGTCAATCTCTTCTCCGGAATATTGCACCGAGTTTACGTTGCGATCGTCTGGTATATAAAGCCTCTAAAACCACTGATTCCAAGCGAACACGTACGCCTGGCACAATGCGGCTAATTTATCCAGCGAACATTTCTTGCGGTTCTGGAAGTACCTTTAAGCGATGTAGCATGGTCGAAGTTGTTGCGAAACTCCAATATCGACGTGGTTTTAGTGGCCAGCAATTCTTATTTATCCTCGATCGCGTTATATGTACACTTGACGTTTGATAGTCGCTATACATTATTATGCAATATATACACTATTAGAAATGAAATATCTGGTGGTTAACATATATTTTTAATAAACGGCTAATTGCTATTTATAACAATTAACCATTGCATTATTGAACATTTGAATATTATTTTAGAGATTTTTACGGTTTAATATAATGTTAATTTAGATTTGGCTCGTTAAGTACATAATACTATATATACATATATATTATGAAAAGTTTAAGGTAAACAGGTGCGATCTGCCTATAAGAAAAATATTTACACGCATCATGAATTTTATATATCACGCGGTTTATATTAAAGATCTAATATCTTAACTTCTTTTTAATTAATAGCAAAACTGTGTAGTAATTTAAATACCACATCAGTAATTCCTTCTGTCAGAACTTGCATGCGTGGGTATTCTTTCATTATATATGATCCCAAGGGGCAAACTACATGGATAGACTATGCAGCAAAAAGCATGTTGTTTGTCCTTGTTAGTAATAATATCATAAGAAAATATCTATTTTTATAATGTGTTATTAATAAATAATTTTTCGACTATTAAACTCGTTGGCTATGATCAATTAATTAAAGCTGAAATATTTATTTCATGACCCTTAAATATAATAATGATTAGCATTAATCTTCTCGTTTTTTTAATGTAAATATAATTCTCAATTATTTTCTTATCAACATTTAAGCATGAGATTCACAATGTAGAGAATGATTTAAATTAATCGAACAATGTTCCAAGAGAGCAGCGACAGAGTTGAAAACAGAATTATGCGATGGCCTTCGTTTACTCAATGGAAAATAATATTGCGAAATTTTCCGCAAAGAGAGAGATGGAACGCCCGTGACACAAATGTGGTTAGACGTCGCTACCTTTATGTATTTAATATCGAGATGCTACGACAGTACGTTAAAAAGTTAAGAAATTACAGTAATGGCTCTTTTATAAAAGCGAAATTAAAATCAGAATCTAATCTCGGTGCATGCGAGGAGCGTTTCTCTCCGCACAAACATAATAAAGCGGATAGAAACTAAATTATCATTAGACATCGTTTATGTTGTCATCATGTAAAAATAAAACAGAGGTTACAGAGTCTTCTTTTGACACGAGTGAGTCTTTGACGATATGTTTGAAAAGCGTGATAATGATAATGGCATGTTTCGCGTAACTTTAGATTGTCGACATCGTCAGTCTGATCAGGCTCTGTAAAACGAGAAGACATCTGTGTTGCAATTATCCCTCGCGTCCCTCAGTTAATTAACTTTAATGTGTATTGACGGTAGTAAAATACCAAGTTATATACTCTATTTGACTAACGTAATTACCGTTACACCCCTACCGTGACCTTGAAAGAAATCTCGTTAACCTATACCTACCTACTCGTACCTTACATCATACAAATGCGTCCTATGCAATGTATTTTATACACTCACTCTATAAATTTATATATGTTCCTCGGCCGTATGACATTAAGGTTAAAAGTACATCCTCAGCGAGATCGGAAAAAAACACGAATAATGCTTATTTTACTCGTGAAATTTTTCCACACTCTATATAGAAACCTGTGTACATACACATATGATATTGCATGTACTATTAATATCTCACTCAAATACACATACATGTACAGAGTATCGCTATAAAATATTACGATATTACTTCTTAACGATGCAAATAGATCATCGTAACCGTATACCTTGATCTAGAAAGAGTATCAAGTTCAAGTATTATCGATTATTGAGAAAGAAAACGAATTATTCTTTTATATTTCACATAAATTTATTTATCATGAATAATAATTTCCTATAGTTTGCAATGCTTTATCCAAATAGTGCAATATATGCCGCTATATATGTATATGTGCATCAAGAGCAAATCGATTTATTGCATTTCCATTCATACTTATGTAGAAGCACCACTTTATCACTCGATTAAATTCGTTGCACTTAAAAGTCTAACGAAGAGCTAGTTCATACGTGTCGTTAATTATATATTTTTCGTTTATTCATTTATATTATTTATTCATTCATATATTTGTTTAAACAGTTTATCAATTATCAATCTTTTTCAATTATTTATGACACTAATGAATTATATAGATATTAAAGTCAACAGCTTTTTTTTTACACGGATTCGGCAACAGCCTGTGGGGAAAATGAGAGGCATGAAGGTCTTCCGGCGAAAAAAAGACTTACTTTTTTTCGCAGGAAACGCTTTTCATTCGTCGGAAAGTAGGTCGGCCTCGTAGAGTCGAAATCTGACACGAGCCATTAACGAAATCGAATCACCAACTTAACAAGTTCTCACGCGGCTCAGAGATGCCGTTCCTCGAGTCAAGCTATTATTGTTATTATCTTTGGTGTCAATTTTTTGCCGCAGAATTTCCCATAAATATCCCTCTACATAGCGCGAGCGTCACTTTATAACGTCGTCGATCGCTATAGATAAGGCTCGCTATCATCTAAATGTGTATATGTATACCTCATATCTGCGCTTTTTACGATCAGGAGTTTCAAATGGTATAGTTTAAGAGCTCCTGGTTCTGGCGTTAGAGAAATGGTTACACGGAATACTCAGGTCGTATATACATATATATAGTGCGCAAATTTTAAAAAAATTTTCTCGTGAAAGGTTACGTTTCGCAAATATAACATTGCACATGCGTTTACAATCTTGCATTTATACCGTTGATATTTCAGAACATCTAGAAATAATTGCATGCCACTAACATATTTATGTAATAACTGAAAAAGAACTGAGGTTTAATTTTCCTGTGCTCTCTAAATTATTCATCCTCGCGAAAAGGTAGAGAGCATTTTGAACAATTACACAATATTAATAAATTATCATTCAACGAGTATAATTTAGTCAAACATCATTAAGCGATATTCAATAATTAAAATATATATATGCATCAGTTTTACCAATTTAGAGATTAATGAATATAGTTGCGAGAAACGTAATTTTATTATTAAACGTAATTATCATGAGTAAAACCATCACTAGCTTTAATTTTCTCCTCTCGTTAAACTGATAGTGTTTTGCTATATTATAATTCGTGCCATAACAAGATTATTTG
The DNA here is from genome assembly GCF_030444845.1 of Prenolepis imparis. Taxonomy (NCBI): domain Eukaryota; kingdom Metazoa; phylum Arthropoda; class Insecta; order Hymenoptera; family Formicidae; genus Prenolepis; species Prenolepis imparis. The sequence goes on from NW_028141164.1 coordinate 5,710,581, forward strand.
CATCGTACGTCGTCTAGAGACTTGGCTAATTATTCATATTCATTATTATTTCATTTCCTTATGTTGTAAGAAAAGTTAAAATATTGGAAGCGCGAGGTCTGAGGTTTTAAATAGTAATACAGCTGTTCGCCCCTATGCACAAATCGATGAAAACCTATCAATCAAACGATATCAAAAACAGCCATGACCTGAAAAATCAAACGACACCTCATGTACGTTTGTGTTCTTTATCATCTTGCATTATTACAAAATGTTCTCACACAGTAAGTCTCTACAAGACGCTTGATCGAGGTAAAAAAGTACAATAGAAATCGTCATAATTAACATTAATTTATAACTGACTATATGTATGTTAGAATAAAAAATAAAATCAAATAAAAAGCTCGCGTTTCTCGTGTAATTGATAGCTTTGTTATTTAGTCTTTGTTATTTAGTAGAAAAATTATTTCTACGCTTATTTTTACGTAAAAACAAATATCTCCAAGAACAAAAAATACCATTAAGCTTTTGTGTTATTGTCATTTACATAGCTCGAGGGATAAAAGAAATTTATTTATAAAAACTTGTTTGTTAAGAATTTTGCTAATAATATACAAGAGTTCATAAGACCAAATTTTATACATATGTATATGTATGCAGATTTAGATTTTATTTAAAATTGAGATTTTATCTACAAGTATATACCAGATATGCAATTTTCTAAGTATTATATATATATCAGAAGATAATTATCCCCACTTAACAATCATAATACATCGAGATTGACAGGACATTATCTTACATGATCCTGCTTAATCCGCTTAGAGTTAAGCGCACAATACAAACGAAGCTCTTTGCGTTGCATGCCAATTACGATAATCAGAACGATTTCGACGCGGCGAATTGTTTGAAACTTGCGACCGAGAGCGCAGTATCTCGCCAGCGTGTCTCTCCCGGAAATAGAAATGCGACCAGGTGTATACACGGTGTATAACGAGTACTTAAAGCTAAACGTGAGGCGCATCCGGAGATAACTATGAGTGTCATGGGAATACACTAAGGGGAAAACCAGGGAATAAGTTAGGAGGAAAAGCAACACAGGCACGTATAAGGAAGTGCAAAAGAAGGGAGGAAAGAAATGAAGGAAGGAAGAGCTGGGTCGCGAAAGAGGAACGGAAGGGGAGCGAAATAGCAAGGACGATGCCCGTTGACCTGAATAACGTGACCCGTATTTGCAGCTGCTACTATAGATCGCAGGGTACATCCCGGCTGGCTGGCTGCCTGCCTGCCTGCCTGCCTGCCTGCCTGCCTTGCAGAAGGTTGTCGACCTACCTGCGTGGGCGTCGCGCTTGCGTTCAAAGCGCGCCGCACATCCTATGGAGAAATCCTGGCGACGCGACGTGTCGGACTGATTGAAATTCATGCAATGAAATGATCGTGTATTAAATCGCGCATCCGTCCGACGGATTATAGCGCGACACGTTCGGCATTCGCGGTCCGATCGACCCACCGCAAGTCAAAACCGCGAAATTCGCGTGGCTTGACCGAACCGTCCGGCGTACTCGCATTCACGGCATATTGCATTAATGCGGTGACCGGCTCATGCATCATCCCCGGTGTTTCGTAAATATTTACGCGGATCTCTCGAGTTTGTTACCGCTCGTCTGGTGGATTTGCTTACCATTCCTTCTCTTCGCGAGGTGACGTGGCACCACGACAGTTTCCTCATTAATTTATGCCGTCTGCGACAGAGGTTGGTAAATCTCGAGATGAGAATCGACAGTCTATATAGAATCTAAAGAGTCGCGGCGCGTAAAAATTCAATACAAGTTTTCTTTTCTTTGCATTATACCATTTTTATATTTCGCATCGACCAACGTCAAAGGGAAAATACCGCGACGCTCGACGCGCGTCTCTCTTCAATGAGAAGGTATAGTATGAGAAGATATGGTCTCTTTTGAGATAAACGCGCGTATATACTCGTTTCAAGACGTCTCGACAGAGTCTTAGCAAAGTTTTAGCTACGCGCTATTCTCAAAGCGACACTTAATTGGTTACTCCTTGAATCAAGTGTCTGAGGCATTATGGAGCGTCGTACAGCACGAAGAACGGGCTTAAAAACATGCTCAACTTTCGCTCGAACTTCGACGATAGTTCAAATTTCGCGCACGTGGAATAGAGTCACGTATGCACGCTCGATGACGACGAAAAATAGAATATAAACAAGAAAATCAATGAGAGAAGCTGTGTGCAGAAAATGTATATTAGATTCAGGTTATCCAGGCATTTCCTTCTATGCGAGCTTTTACGAGTTTATATGATTTCAAGACACTATGATTTCTTTGCAATATGTATTCAGAATTGTGCAGAATTTGATTTACAGCGTGACACGGGCCACAAGGGACAACCGACCTGTCATTCTGTCCCGAAGGGATGAAAACCAGGCGAAGGTCGCAACTTAAGGGATCATTGCCCTCGATGCGGCCTTCGCTTTCTGCTTTCTACCGAACAGGATTTTCTCCTACGAGTCGGTTGCATGCGATCCCTTCCTTCCATAAGTAAATCCCCGAAAGTCGATGACCCGGTTATTCCCGATAATCTTCTAAAGTCACAATCTCTACAGTCTTGGTATAATTATATTATTATATCATTTGTACTTTTATATTACAAACAAAGAAACTATTCATTTCATTTTCAAACGGGGTTTTTTCTAACACGTGTCTAACGGAATATAATATAATTGAATGTACGGCTGATGTTGGAACTTCTCAAGATGCGAATCTACTGAAACACTAAAAGCTGCTGCGAACTTCGCTCTCGCTTGTCTTGTTTCAAACCCGTAATTTTCCCGTATTAATTGACAGAGCGCCGAGAGGCAAATTTGTTGGCATCGGGGTACTTTAGCAGCGCAAGAGTCTCGCTTGTGTAAATTGGGCTTAGCCGTAAAGAGTCGAGCCAGCTAAGTGAATGCCGTGCGAAGTGCTCGACAATGTACGTCTGCATTAGACATCAATTAGCTTCGGGTTGACTTCAAATTCGCGTAATATCACAGTATGGCAACGTCAGAATGTCTCTGCTTGCACTTAATAAGAAGCATTAAAGTGCGCAACGTTTATGTATATTGCACACGCGCTATATTCAAAAATAAAAATTTCAAAAATAATGCGGCAAATTTGCGACGAATAAAGGAAAATAATTTGTATATATTATTTTAATAGAGATAATTAAAGCCACTTCCGTGTTCCTTTACATCTTGTAAATGTATTTAAATGTCTTTCCTTTCCTTCAAACGAACTGCTTCCTGATTGATTTTTATCAAGAAATCCACAAATTCATTTTCACGATGGAACGATCAACAACTTTTTAGCTCTCGAACGAGAATTAATTACCTTAAATTTGGAAGAGAAACTTTAAAATACAATTTGTCGGCCGCAAAAGGTGTAAATGTTTGAACTTTTCGGAGATCACAATACTCGAGAAAACTCTCAAGAATTTGGCAACTTTTTACGAGTTCAATGACCTTGACCGATATCGTTCAAGAGAGAAAGCCGAGAGGCAGGCAATAAGTTCTCGCGGAAGAAAAGCCCGTGAAAAGTAAACGTCAGTCGAAAACTTCATTATTGGAGAAAACGAATTTCAGCGTAAATGCAGAAAAGATCTTAGGCGTTGAAACGATGAAGAGCGCGACTATTTCTCTCAAACTGTTCTTCGCTTTTTATGAGCTTTCACTTACTGCGTTTCATCGCTAACGCGCTATCGAAATGCGAATTTTATTGCATCAAACGTCGTCATCGTCGTTATTGCAGATCCCCATGGACGATGGAAAAATCTCTCGTCAAATTTTACTGGGTCATGAATCGCTGCCGACAGGTATATCAAACCTTTCCATACATCGTACATGAGCACTATGATCGTGCAAAGATACAATATAATATAATGCGATTCTCGATATACATAGAATATAATTGTTGGAATATAATTGTTCATAATGTGTGTCCAATTACGTTTGCTTGATGAAAGTAGAATATCTGAAATGGAATATGTCGATTCTCGCTTTTCATTATTAACATTTAATTGATCTTTAAATTTTTTAAATATCGATTAAAACGCAATGATGAAAAAGACGGCAACTAAAACGGATGATTCATTTCCAGCGTCTCGATATCGTTCGAGATTATTTATCGCGCCGCATCCGGGTCAATTAAATAAATCCCGAGGCATGAGAGCTCTTGACTCACGCTTGACGGCAGTCTAAATTCAACTTTTCCAAAACAAAGCTGCGTTTCTCAAAGCCGCGTGAGCCATTTGTGTCAGGGTTAAAGCACGTATATGTACGTGATGCATGCTCGCCTTTTGCGCGTAGCGACGTACTTACGACCGTGCGGTCCTTACGGACCTTAATCCGGGATTCCATTTTCGAGATTAACGGCTACGCTTCGAGAGTGCGAACATGGTCAGATTAAGGTAGGGACAATGATTACCAAGTATATCGCACCGCACACAAACTGAATACCTGATCATTATGAAAACAACGCTTTTACGCGTAAATTATCAAAAGAGGATTTAGCTAGATGCCACATGTTTTTTCGCACGAAAGATATTAATTCCACGAAATGTTTTAATTCCATAAAGAAAACTGAAAAGCAATTTATTAAATATAAAAGAGCTTATCTTCTTCCTTCCTTTCTTTCTCTGAATTATTAATTAATAGAATGATCTCGTTATAAATTGACGTCAAAAAATTCTGTTCTTAGTTTATATATATATATATATATATATATATATATATATATACAAATTTTTCAAAATAATGCGCCACTGAAATTGTTTTTTATTTTAATTTAAATTTAAACTAATGTAGAGACTCCATCATACAATGAATGCTCCATTGGATTCTTATCTTTTTTTTTTTGTCTTTTTGGAAAAAGAAAGAATTTGTGCACTTAAAATCGTCGAAAAATTCAATGGACAATATGTCTATGCATATAGCTCAGAACCTCTTCTGCGATCTCGAAATTTTACGCGAGCGAATTTTACGATGCGACAATTCTAAAATAACACACGCTTGACATATATTCGCGAGTATTTTCCACTTTCGTAGGTACGAGTAACATAATTCTGTCCTGTAACATTTCTCGCGTGTCGACGTTTTCTGATCCTTTCCACGCAGAATATTCCTAAATCTTTACACAGACAACAATGGTGATCCAACTCTCTTGTGTGCTTTGCTGACTGCATGAAATAAGCTTATCCCAATGCAACGGTCAGAAATGAGTAATTGCAGCCGAAAGTTTAATTAGTAGTCTAACAATAAGTTTAATTAACGTCCACTTTGACTGTGATAATTTTATGCTTCTCTTACCTTCTGTTAACTCTCAATTTATCGCGATAGGTTTTTTGGGCAATTAAATCATTCTTATTTTTTAAAGTTGTATAGTAAAAAATTATATACATATATTATTGTTATCCTTTCTCGCAATTTATGTAAAATTAAATCGTAAAAATTCTCGACAAGGTCCAAAATTCGGGGTATACAAGCAAAGCAATCATAATATTTGAAACAAGCATTAAACGACTTCTTTACTAAAATAAACCAACAATGTAAATCAGCGAGCATTATGCGATATATTAATGCTATCTTGTTTACTTTCTTGTTAGGGGTAGTCTCTCTTAAATAGGTGTCCCTGCATGACTGAAATTATAATTTATACTGTTCTTTTTTTTCCCCAAGCACTCTAGAAACACGACCTTACTGCACTTACGCGGCGTATAGATTTCAGTAATAAACAGAACCTATCTCAAGAGCAACGTCGCTGTTATTTCTTCTTTCTCTCTCGAGCTCGCATTACGCCGTATGGCTTCACCCCTGAACTACATTTCACCGACGTTTATGTAAAGAACACGCTTATAGATTATCGTCATATGACATTGAAGTCGTCACGTGAAAGCGGCGAATCTGGCGAATTCGCATTCCAGAACGTCACTTTCTAAAGTCAATCTTGTCTCAATGGTCGTTTAAGCTTTTCCTTGAAATATCTCACGAATCTCAGATCTTAAAAACTTGATCGAAATTTTTACGACAATCTTCGTAAAATTTTATCATTTTGTTTGAAAAATTTCTAACAATAAGAGGAATATATATTTTAAAATAATAACATTTTTTTAAATAATATAATATTCTAAATATATATTAATATTTTAAATATAATAATTTTTTATATACAATCTATACTCTAATATTTTCAAAGATTTCTTTGAAATAAATTTTAAATGAAGAAAAAGAATTCGAAAAAATATGCCAGAGCCAATTGAAAAGCAAGATTTTGCTAAGCTTCAGTTTTTAAGATTAATCTTTAAATTATGAGATGGATATGTTTAAGAGTTAATGATAATAATAATTTATGCATTCTGAGACAAATAACACTATACACGCAAAAAAATAAGACGAAAATTTTTTTAAATTCTGAATTTTATATTGTAAATTCATATTGTGTTTAATGTGTCAATATACTTCAAATCCTCGAGATGATTTGTATAAGTTAAGAATCACTCTAAAATAACTTTTTTTAACTTACTTGTAAATCAGTTGCGACACGTTGTGACAATCAAAAAACTCGTATCCTCTCAATTTCGTGAAGCATGAACCGTTCCTCCATGATCAGGACACTTTGAAATTGATCTCGAAGTTCCATGACTCATTTGCGTAGCTCATTATCGGCCGTGACGATGAACTTATTTGCGACTGCTGTCTGAGATCTGAAAATAAACGTCGGAGAATTATTTTCGCGAGACGGTTATGAGCGTGTTAAATAAAATTCTAACACGGTATTGCCTGCCGTTAAGTCAACTTATCATTAAAAATACATTAAAATCTGTTTTTAAAAATAAAATATTTTTTTCTTCGAGTTCAAAACAGAGGCATATGCAATATAAAACGACTTGGACAAAATTTCTCAATCACTTTTAATAAAAAACGGTGTGCAAATCTTTTCAACAATTCTAACAAATCTTGCAAGAAAATTTGCAAGAGCAAATTTATCAAAGTAGATTGCAAACATAATTTAAGCTTCGTCAAATTACAATTCTACGTCTGTGTAGATAGTTCTTCGTGTCTGTAATATGTTTCCGAAGACCCTGAATCGATATATTCGCAGTAAGCAAACGTTCGTAGATAGTCCATTGTCAACAAGCATAAATTTCGCAGTCACATGTTTACCGTATGAAACGCATAATGCAATTTAGTAGTGTGCACCGTCTGCTCATTTGTTTCATCGTATTGTATCTGAGCATCAGCAAAGCTGACCTATGCAAATTCAAATTCAACAATTCCCGCTTTCAATGTATAAATACAGCTTCGGATACCGATATCAAATGCAACGAGATTAATGAGCCATTGATCACACATAATGATGTCATCGATAAATTGCGGCTTACATATGTAATTACTAATAATTGGATAACTAACTTGCTATTAATTCGATAATTACTCTTAATTGCATCAATATTATATATCACATATTATCCACGAGTACAATGAATCCGAGACATTCAGTACCTATAAATAAAGAGTCAACAAAACATATCCATGATTTATTGCGCGCGGATTTGGCGCTGACACAAATTTTATAAATGTCTTTTTGCCACGCAAAAAGTATGCTTGTAAGTGATAAGACATCATCAACGGAAGCGTGAAAAATGAAGGGGTGAGGGCAAGAAGTGATGAGGAAAGTGATTCGGTCTAACAGTCAATTTGTGCTATTCCGAACAAAAGTGACTAATGCAGCTCATATTTTATGCCATATCCATGCACAGTTTGATAATCGATGACGACAATAATGATCTACGATTGAAATACTGAAAAAGCTTGAAATGCACATTTATATATACATATGTGTTCTAAAAACATCGCATTATTTTACACAAATTATTATATAATATGGAAAAATACCTCTGCAAGCGTATTTAAATTAATAATAAAGATAAAGCTCTTGCAGACAAAAAATATGATACGTTATAAAACTTCAAGCTTTATTTATTAGATTATTTATATCGCAATATAATTAATAAATAATTATATAAAAATTTCCTTTAATATCTTTCTATAATATAACACGAATATAATATATATTATATATATTATAAACAAATATTAAATTAACATATTAAAGCTACAAATTCAAACCGCGCGTTAATCTTTATTTTCATTTCTCGTAGAAAATTTTCAATTAAGAAATCAAACGACGCAAGTTTATCTACAAAATCAATTATATTTGCATGTAACGAATACAGCAGATTACCATCTGCTTTTAATTACCTATTGCATATTTATTTCCATTATCGCGAAGCAATATCGCACGAATGCGAGATACAAAAATATAAAGTGAAATACGCGTAACTCGCGCGAAATTTGATGCGCAATTGCGATGTTTATTGAATAACAATTTTTATTACGAAATATTGGCTCGCTCAATCATTTTACGCTACAATTCGTCGATTCTAAATATATAATAATTTAGACGCGTTGAACAAAATTCATTTACCGAGTCAACTAGAAAGAGAAAGAAAAAGAAGAAAAGAAGGATTAAGCATGTAAATTCTCATTTAGCGATAATTGCAGTTTCACGAGTCCCGAAATTAATTCGACACGAATTTCTCCAACGTCGCGTTAAATCAATTGATTGGCCTCCGAAGTTCAGGCTAATTTTCATCAATACTAAACTTTCGACGGTACGCCAGAATCGCATCGTGACGTCGACTGATTCGTCGGATTCACATGAATCAGGGCAAATACGTGTGGGATTCGTAAAGAGCTTTGTAGATCTACGTTTGTACATGAGAGTCACGTCTCTTCGGAATCACGCGTCGCAACGAAGCAAGCAAAATTGTACGCGATGCGTCGGTGGCAAATGTCCGATGGGGTTGCGCGAAATAAAGTATAAAAAGTTGTCATATATGTGTGTATGTGTGTGTGCGTGTGCGTGTGTGTGTGTGTAAGGTTGAGTAATGTGGGCGAGAGAATTTTTCGTTATTCACATATATGCCATTCTCTGTTTGCTCTATCCTTAAGCTCGCCCCGACGTGGCATTGTGAGAGACTATTTTAGACGAGCGGGATCTGATCTGCCGATGCTCGAGTGCGAATGAAAAAAGATGAAAACACCGATATCACGGATTGCGACATCATGGATTAAAAGTCGCAACGCAAAAAAATTGCATCTGCAATTCCGCGAATTCTCATAATATCCAGTCGTGATTTTCATTTAAACTTAAACATCAAATCATTTAAACTTGTGGGGAATTAATTGTTTCTTAAATAATTTCATTATTAATGCATTGTTCGAAGAGTAGGTAAAATTAAAATTAATAAAATTTAATTATTGTACAATGTCTGATTGTGAGTACGCGTATATCTGTAACGTATGTGCGTATCCGCGTCGTCGCGCAATTTTGGTTACATTATTCAAAATCAATAGCACGTAGCGAATTAGAAATTAATCGCTACATTAAATTTACTGATATCGATACAATTTCACGATAAGCTGGAGCAATTACTGTGGCACGCTATCGCAGAACTAGGAAACCCGAAAATCAAGCCGCGCGGATTGCGCAAATGTCAATTATACGATCAGTTGCGAATTAATCGTGAGCAATAATTACCTGAAAGAGAGACGATATACATATATATATATATACTCGCTATATAGGCTCTGTCATTAGTCGTATCGATCGATGTAGGATAATGTCATCCTCGAAAACTCTGGTCGTGAGAGACGATCGAATTATAGATCGGAATTATAATTAGGCGACGTTGTATCCGCCTGTATCATCAATCTCAAGGTTTATTTAAACCTTTAGATCATGTTAAAATACCCCGTAATTTATCAAGCGCAATCATTCTAAAACATTAGATACTAAAAAAATTGATTATAAATATATATATATATTATATACATATATAATATATCGATTATAAATATTTAAATACGATCCTTCATATACATACACTTTTTAAACAACTTTTTATAAATTATAAAATTTTTCTTTATTAAATTAAATAATTTATATATAACTCAAATCTCTCTATAATATTTTTCTCTCATCAAAGTTTGCATATAATTTTCAGAGCCTGTAATTAAATATAGTTTCCATATTTATATTACCAAATTATAATATTATCATTAACATTATCGGATATTAAAAATAATAATTTCCAATATACGTAAAGAAAATTTGTCGTTTTAGATTTTGCTATTAATCACCGCAGATGATAGCAAATTCCCAGAAAGTTATATAACTAAAATTACTCGCGATTAAATCTTCGATAAAATCTCTGGTAAAAATTTGATCTCTCTACTACTCTCCTAGATTACACAGTAAAAAGAACGATCCTAATGAAACAAAATCCAAAGTCATTAGTTTACGAGTCACGATACAATCCGGGGATTGCTAAAAACGAAAAACTCTTCGCGATAACGCAGATTTCCCCAGCGTCGACTTAGAGCTGCGCAAAATATATAGTTAGATGCTCTGAATTTCTCGGATCACTCACACACAAATAGATAGATAGGTAACATAAAAAACTACTTCCGCGCGACGTGATGTACTAAAAATCGATACGGCGGGTAACAGAAGAGAAAAGATAATCGCTTTATCACGTCTAGGTTTTTTTTTTCATCTCTTCCTGCAATTTCGTCGTTTTCTCGACGTCATCGCTCTCGCCATTCATTCATTCATTCATTCTCCATCGCCCACGTGACAACCCAACCCGATATCTTTAAAAAGACAGCTTTTGTCTGATAGCAAGCGCGAATTTTATGGGATCGAGGAAGATACAATATATCCCGAATATAAGGCTAAACTATGGTTTGATTAATTCATTATTCACTTTTTTTCACCGCGACAGCGCGCGATTCATAATATACAATATACGTGTTGCAAAAAAGATATCAGCGGCGTTATCCGCAGGAGATCGTTAGATACACATAATATTTTCCTCGAATAACAACGACTGATATCAAATGACGTTAATGGTGCCATTTTAACATACGGACAGCTAGCGTTGTACATGGAATTATTTTTCTTTTAGATGGTAATTACAAGAATGACGGCACGTTAATCATGATAAACGATACTTGGGTATATCTGAAAGTGTTTCAAGGCTAAAGATATATAATCAGATGTAACAAAAGCCTAAGAAACTATATATGACTCTTCTAATTCTGTACTTGTTTTTTTTTTTTTTTTTTTTTCTTTTTGTCTTCTAGTTCTCTACTTGATTTCCGAATGCAATTTTTGCAAAAAAGAAAAGCATTACAGCATGAGCTATCATTGTAATTTATAAAGTCAGGAGCTGGAAAGTATAATTCCTTTTTCGTTTAACGAATTCATAATACGACCGTAGGAGTATATAGATATAAAGCTCAATGAGACATGCTTCATAACGGCGACATGTCATTCACAGTATTCGCACAATATGTATATCTCCGAAATAAGAGAATTTCGTACGTCACACACATTACGTTTTCATAATATCACATTCAATTTAACATTTTCTATCTTTCACATTCTAAATTTAAAAAATTCAAAATATATAATACTCTCAACTAATAGACAATTAACATGAAAACTAATAAAATTGCAAACGACTTTACATAGAGAATATATGTTTATAATTATGATCTCGTTTAATTACATATATCTCATTTATTTTGATGAGAAATTCCATGGCTATGTATAATAAAATGACTCAGATATGAATATTAGTATGTTTTACACAAAGGCCGATGCCAACTTTCAAAGGACGATACGTATAACTGCAAAACGAAAAGAGACTCTAATTATGATTATCTATATACAAAATTTTTTAATGCCGTTACTGTTTCTTTCTCTTTTTCTTAAGGATTTAAAATTTAAATCATGATTTGGCCAAGAGAAAACAGTGATGTATAAAGCTTGGTACATAAAGAAAAGTTTGAAATAATAGATTGCGAAGATGTTCTACGGTCAATATACCATCCTGTGCATTCTCACGAGAAGTAGCGATCTGTTTGTCTTCGTCGATCACGTAATACTTGACCCATTTATAGAACAATCCTGATTGATGACGATACCGTAATGGGTTTAAAGGGCAAACTGTATAAGGAATATTCCGCTCTTGTGTAAAATAATACGTCACTATAAAAGCAAATATAGAATTTTAATTAAATGTACAATAACATTACGATGTACATACATTAATTACAGAAAGTAGAAAGCGGAGCATGAAAAAACTCATACAGAATGAAAAAATTAATACTTAAACAGATATTAGTCTTTTAAAATCTCATTTAGAATAGCTACCCCACATACAGTATTCAGTTTATCTAACAATTTCAAGCCTTTTAGCCTCTTCACATTAAAACTGTATGTTTAGATCTCATCGTTTACGCCATAAAATAACATGCGCAGTTTTTTTACGCAAAATCGATAGAAATTAGAATCGTATAGTACGGTCCCTGAATTATTTTCGAACGGTGAGCAATAATCGACAGACTTGAAGGTGATGGTCTTCTCTTTCGTCTTGGACGAGTTTAGAATTAGAAACGCGATGTCGCGAAAATTGTTGCTCCGTAAATCACCAGCGGAAAAAACGGTAGTCACGTATAGATACAGATGCGATATGGAAGTTTATGTCTCTCTTCAATAATTCTCACTGCAAATGCCAAATGTTTTGCTGGCGAACATCGCATACTGACGACCATGTCGTTTTTTGATGAGCAATAGCTGACGACAATCGCAAACATAAGGCACCGTCGTTGAGCACACATACCACCATGAAATTCACGCAAAAGAGGATCATCTTCACGTCAGTCACATCGCCCACGTCAGTTGTCCCGAAGTGGTGATTTCCGAGTTCGTGGCACGGTTTGAAAAAATAATAGCGTAGAAAAAAAGTAGATAGAGAGAGAGAGAGAGAAATTGCAACAAATTCTTCCCAATTCTTGCTTCAACAGCACGTGGCAAACATATTTCGTATTCGATCTTATAGAATATCCGGATATGTCACTACGAGACAATATATATTCACTAAAATAACATTTTTACTCTGTGATCGAACAGCGAAAGTTTTTCTTGTAAAATAAAATTGCAAAACGGTTATGCAATTGTAGCGAAGAATATATATATATGTATATATAATAAATATATATAAGATCTCTAAACGTACATAATAAATACTTGTGTTTACATGATATATATTTTTTTATATGATTATGTAGATAATCTGCATATGGTGCAAATGGTGTTCGTAATCTCGTCTCTCGAAAATTATGAAAATTGTGTACATAAAATTATTTGATTATCACGCATAGCATGATGAACGAAGAGTAAATGAAAAGCAAACGAAGATTAATAAACGTTTCGACAACACAAATAAGCACCCAATATATACACATGTACATAGCCTTCAAAAAAACCTCTTTTCTCGCGATAAGCGTCTGGTTCCTCATATTTATTGCCGTGCTAAACTTCCAATTAGAATAAAAAAAAGATTGAAATGAAAAAAAAAAAAAGAAAAAAGGTCACTATATTAATGTGAAATTAATCACAATTAAAAAATTAATAGCAAGAAAAATTATTTTTATGTTCTAAAATTGTCAGAATATAATTATCTTATTTTTTACAAAATTGACCATCAATATTTTTGATTAAATTGTATTTAATCGTAAAATTATGTAGTCGTTTGATACCATCTATTTATTTATATAATTAAATTGATTATGATCTCTTAGTCTCTTGATCGTGCATAATAACTGATGATTAATATACAACAGCACTCAATTGATGGTAATTACTAGATAACTTTTAGTAAACATAATAGAAGAATAGCATGATTCTTCTTCCTAATTTAGTAGTTATATTTTACTATTTGTATCTCTGACGTACATTAAGAGACAATCATTTTGCAATGAGAGTTGTCCTCATGACAACGTAAGATGGAATCGTAGAATCGTAACGTAAGATTAATTACGAGGCGAGACGAACTTTAAGTAGAACGACAATTAAATTGTTCCGGCAGTAGCGTTGTCGAGTAAAAGAAAGATAACGCGATTAATGCTCATCACAGATACATCAGAAAGTAAAGATCCTATTTTGCGGTTTAGAAAGTTTTCAAGACTGTCATCTTTAATACGCTTAATTAATTCTCTCACGACTTTTATAAAGTCTAACCTTCTTTATATTCCAGTCTCTTATATAACCAAACGAGAAAAACTTTTTCAGAATATATAAAATTAATAAAACATTGTTAAAACAATAATTAAATTTCTCTTAGAGGATAGAGAGTCGCTTGAAAGTTTTTTTATAATCACAATCATGAGATACATATTATGGTTCGTTAAAATCTCTGTATGCATGAGAAAAAGTGTATTTTATGTTCTTTCGTACGCGCACTTGCTTGTTTAAAAGGGCAATCGTTTATCGATACACACTTGTTGCAGATTAAAAATTGATCGCGACCGTGGCAACCGTGAACGAGTGATCCAGTACAGGGTCAAGTGTATCAGGCATATTTCCAACTATTTGCACATTCCTTTCTACGAATCACGGCAGAATATCGGACATATCGAGTGTATTTTTCTCTCTCTCTCTCTCTCTCTCTCTCTCTTTCGTCTGGATAAAAATATAGCAGACTAGAAATATACATTAAACGTTATATGGGGATGAATAATATTCCACGACGAGCGATCGTTACTGCGAGATGCATTAGCAAAGCGTAATTGAGTTTGAAGCTTTTCGGAGAGGCACGGATAATATAATAGCGATTAAATTAAAAACCATTTTACAGCAGTCATATTACACCTTCATGGATATAATCTTATATAAATATAATAATGTTCTTAGATACAATTTAAATTTCATTTCTAGTCGTAATTTCAACATTAATGTACTGATACTAACATAAATAATAGACAATTATATTTTTGTCTATAATTGATAAAGATATTAAAAAGTTTTATGAAATCGGAAAATTATGTAATGAATACATAGAGCAATATTGAATTATGTAAGATGTTCCAAAATTATTGGATGTTTAATTAGTGGCAGAATTTTTAAAGATAAATTTTTTCTCGATGAAAATATCGAAAAAGCCATCGTTTATAGATATTTCAACTTTTTAATTTTCCCATATATTTTTGTAATTAAGTCTCAAATTAAAATTCTATTAAAGTAAACTCCACTTGAAATTAAGTGAACAATGTAATTCTATTATCCTTTTTAGCTGCCCAAAATTCAATTTGCAAAGAATTTCTCTTCTCTTTTACTCAATAATAAACTAATAACTCAATTCAACTCGAAAATTCTTGATACCTCGAAATTTTCTCTAAGAAAAAATTCAAATTGCTCAATTAAACTGCCACTAATGGAACATCCGGTGGGTTTTCGAACATCCTCTACATCGAAACATATGAAGGCGATATCGCATCGCGTCTAGCGAGCTTTAACTATATACACGCACCACCGATCGAAGCTCCGTAAATGAATTATGAATTCGATTCAGCTCTGGCGAATCTATTGGGACAGGGTTCGCCGGGTGACGTTAACTCACGCAACATGCAAACTACATTTTAATAAGTTTACAACCGAATGATGGCGACAGAAATAAAAAAAATAGATTATGAAATAGTATACTCCGCGCATTCTTCTTGAAAACAGATTATTATAATACTAAGAAGAGACTGTGCAGAGAGCGGTATATTCCGCCGGATGCTCCAATAAATGGACAATCAAAGTGAAAAGGAGCGTCAGCGACCGTGGCCTTCTGGGAAATCTAGGAAGCAGTTAGAAAGAAAGAGAGGAACCTCATGGGTAACGGGTTCAAGGCCGAAGACGCGGCGCGACGCGACGCACGGCGCCGCGACGCGGGGCGTCACTTTGTCTCCACGTGCGGCAACGTGTAACTTTTGTTCCGGCGAAACGCACTGGATGACAATTATCGGATGACTTGTACATTGAATATCCGAT
The DNA here is from genome assembly GCF_030444845.1 of Prenolepis imparis. NCBI lineage: Eukaryota > Metazoa > Arthropoda > Insecta > Hymenoptera > Formicidae > Prenolepis > Prenolepis imparis. Next base: position 5,726,561 of record NW_028141164.1, read on the forward strand.
ACTCTGCCGACTTTGACACTAATGATTTTTTTCTTATTTCAAATCAATTATTTTAAAATATATCATAATCCATTTTAATCTTTCGATATTTTTAACGTTGAAAATGTCCTGATAATATTAGAATCGCGAAAATTAATATTCTGGAAAAGTAAAAGGTCCATTAAGTTTTAATTCAACGATGATCATATATACTTTCTGATAATTTTGGCGACATGAATTAATAACTGTTTTTAGCTATTCTTTTGCAGTAAAAAAAACAAGGCGTTTACCAGTGCTTAAAAATACCTTCAACAAACATCACAAACATTGATCAAAGTTATCAGAATAACTGTTTCTCTTTGAGAACTTTACAGGCCATTTTTCAATTGTGATATCCGAGTCTTTTCACGTGAGAACAGATCAGTTTGTCAAATCTGGAATATTCGTGGTTTGCCGTATTTATTCAAACATACGAACTGCGAATATTCCAGGTTTGACAAATCTGATCTGTTCTCATGTGAAAAGACTCGGACACTTTTATGTCAAACCTGTTCTCATGTGAAAAAACTCGGTCAAAACTGAAAAATGGCCTGTGTATGTGTGTGCAAAGTTCCCTTCAAAGAGAAACAGGTATTCTGATAACTTGAACCATGTAGTGTTTGTATGCGATGTTTGTTGAAGATATTTTTAAACTGGTAAACAAAAAGTTATTGCGACTCCAGTTATATTTTCCGATTGACAAAAATGAGACAACGTAATAAGAAGAAAATAAAAATAAAAATTGTTAAATTTAATATTATTTATTTTTAATCTACATAAAATTTGCTAAGTGTCATTTTATTCATGCCACGATGATGTACTGCCAGATAATATGGGTATGAACAAACTTTCACATTGGAGTACATTATCCACCGCAAACTAAATAAATAAAACTAAACAAATCCGAGAATTATCTCGTCAGAAAATGCAGAACGCGTTAATAATTCTATGCATTTGCATTGCAAAGTCAATTATCAATTAATTAATAAACGGTTTATTTTTGCTATTTTCGAATAACAATCTAAGATAATAAATATATATAATTATTAATATACACATACGCATATTTCATGCGTATGTATATTAATAATTATCTATATTTATACAAAAACTTTATTAAATTTTGTTATAACCTTCCCTGCAAAATTATTATCCATCAGGAAAGAGCTTGGATCTTCTTCAAGCTTTAATCTCACGTTTGATCTCTTTTTATTTTCGCAATTAAACGCAACATGTATGACATTTAGAAAAAGCGAATGTTTGTTTTTTATATTGCAAAATTCTCCAAAAAACCGCACATGTTACCGAACGCGCCGTTAAGTCGGCATCGTTGTTTACGTTACGTACCCATGCGTCGAAATCATAAATTGGATCGAGCATCCAATTGAAACAATAGATTGCAAAAATACGAGCTTGTCACATGCACAACGTGAGTCTCGTTCTCAATTAGTCTCGCCGCGTTCCGCAAACAAAGAACGAGTTGTAAAACGGACAATTTACGTGTCTCGACAAATTCAAGAGATGTACCTTGAAACGAATCGATACCCTGATGCGTGCTCGTAAGGTTCAATGTTCTCCCAAAGGCCTTGAGTAATTTCTGTCTCTCTCAAGGTACCGTACTGATATGCGGGCCGAGAATATTGCGTGCATCACATAAATAAGTAATATAATCATGGCACACAACAAAGCTATGAAATCTCATTAACGAAAATTCATTTACGAGTATTTCATTAATGAGCGGATAAATTTGCCGCCGTCCGTTTCCTCGCATTACGCAAGTCTATCTTACGATTTAATTAACTTGAGAGCTAATTCTTTCGTTACTGAAGCAATTTACTTCGAATGCCACTCTCTCTTATCTAAACAATTTATTTAACTCTCGCTACGCATCGTATTGTATATGCGTCGACTCATCAACATATTTATAGGCGCGTTAGCTTTTAGCTTGGTATACGCGCTTGTTTGCAAACTTACTAATAATTATTATAACAATGGATAATAATATCTAATAATTGATTAATAGCGCGCTTAATTATTCAGTAATTTCACATTCTACGTAGTGTATATCAAAACATTTTCAACGTTATTAATAATGCTCGCGTATATAATATTTGCATTTACATTAATATTTATACATGCATATATGTATATTTTGTAAAAATATTTCTGTTTATGTAAATTTTCTCATTGAATTGTGGAAAAAATTATAACTCATTGAATTAAAAATTTAGTTTCCGAAAAGTATTTTCTACATAATAATTAAAAATAAAATTTATTATTATTATTCTTTCTGTATTATTAATATAATTTTTCTTAAATCACCACGCTCTGATTTTTTCTCTAAATTTTCTTTTTTTATTATTATATAGAAAACATCTTACGAAAATGAGTGCCGAATTTTCAATTCAACCAGTTTACAATTTTTTTCACAATTCAAAGAGAAAATTTACATAAACGATATATGGATGCAAAATATTTGTTGTCTATATGGTTGTAAACGAAGAGAGAACTCTTTACATAAAAATGCAAAAAACAGTAGTCCCCGCGATTGAAACAATATCTGAAAACGTGCATCACATCGAGCAAATATACAATTAAGACAGTAATCACTCGCTCTGCCTCTGGCGTGGCTAACAAGTCACAGTGTGTGCAAATACATTTTTCGAAGATGTTATCGGCCCGATATCGGATTACGAGGCTGTTCGTATAATTGCGTGTGTTCTATATTTAGCAGCTGAGTCTCCCGATTGCGACGTTAATTTTCGACCGACCGATTATTTGCGATACACGTTGTGGGTCGTCGTTATGCACGGAACGTCGCGCGGATCGGGGATGGAGGAGAAATGCGGTGCTGATCGTGGGTGTTTCATGGCGCCGTGATGGTGGTGACGCAAATATACAACATCGAATGCGAATACCCCTTTCGCGATTCGCCCTATTCAGCAGCTCTTATGCCCAATATGTGTGTGCATCGGGCAAACAGCATCGATGAAAAGTCTATATAAAAACCGCGCGGATAAGTCTCATTTTAATGGCATATCCTCTAATGAATTGATATACATACATTACATCGAATTACGCCGATATTATACTTTAAACCCCGTTAATACGATAAACGAACAATTATCCGTGCCGATATTGTGAATATAATATACGAATAATGATCTCTTTCAACTCTTGCATTCATCGCACTCAATGCTTTAACTTTAAAATATATGTTTTAAAATATATTCAACGATAATTGATCAAAATAACTCTACTATTTATGATAAAGCTGTATTGATAAAGACTTTTATATTAGTACACTATCTCAAATTAAATTTCCGTTCCGCAATTGTAAGTTAAACTGAAAAGTGATACATTATTCTCTTCACTCAATTCATATCTTTGCTTCTGATTTTCGGAAGTACACGAACATATATCTATTAAGGATTTTGACTAATTTCTTGATCTAGCCTCGCGAACTATATCGCGATTAAATTCCATTTATTATCTCGTGCTTTATTTGAACGATATTAACATTTATAACAATGTATTACACACATAATATTTTTAATTTGTCAATTTTAAAATCTGTACAATTAGACTGTTTTGAATTAACTCGAATGCCAGTTTTTATTTTAAAAAAATAGAGAATATATCGCGAGAATAAGACGCATACATATAAGACGATGAGAAAACGTCGGCGAAAAGTTTCGCCGACTTATTTATGGAATGAATGCGAAACCGAACCGAGACTGGCTACCGTATCGAATGAAAATTGATACGTGAACTCACCTACGCGATTTATAAGCGATACTCGACCGGATTCGCTTGGGAAATATGCTGCACCGTCGAATTAATCTCCCCTGAGTAGAAGCTACCTACCGCTATCCTCGCACCGTATAGTAATAGTCAATCATATGGCAAATTCGCAAGCTCGATCAGACGCGATCAGGTCAGAGGAGTTAGGAATGTTACGTGAGATTCCAGAAGGATCGATACATCGATGGCAAATTAATTAATGTGCGAATCTGACTCTGATTTTTCATCTTATACACTTGCATAGTTGATCGATAATTGATAATCTGCGTTTACTTTACATAATACATTCTCAAACGCGTAACACGAGACCTCATTTCCTTTGTATGAAATGCAATCTAAATGAAATGCATTAGATATTTGAAGGAGAAAACAATTAAAAATATTTACGTGATAATTTACTTTTAATTCCTCTCAAATTGTCTGCGCTATTGAAGCGTACAATTAGAAAGCAAAGACTTATTTCACAGATCGTAATCGCGAATCAGCAGTTTCGAATACTTGGCATTCCTCAACGTGACGAATGTGTCAAAGTAGGATGGATGCGCGAGATGGCGATGGAGAATCGGTTCGATAATTGGATTTTCCAACCCTTGTCATGTCCACGTTTCCTGTTAGAAAATATTTCGCTACGATTTAATGAGAGATAAAAATCATCGATACTAAACGCAATGTAACAGAACGCGTCCTTCTATGAATTTCCAAGATCGAAAGCTATTGTATATAAAACTGCTATATTTAAAAGAATGGGAAAAATTAATTTTACAAAAAAAAAGAATGTTATACAAAATTTTACAAATATTATATCAAATTTGTAACACACAGCATAATGCTTTATACATTTTTAGCTCTATAAAATTTATGCTTTTATTGTTTTTCCAATTGTGAAGCTGAAATTGCGATTATTGGAGCTCTTTACTGTTCGCTAATTAGTAATTAGTGGCCACAGTTTATCGCATTACACCATGTGTCAACTCCACTCTACGTCGTTGAGCTTTCCATATTTCTTTCAATTGAAATCATTTTATTATCTTCCATAAACAATCGACAAAATAATGCATGAAAACTCTCTTTCTCGTCTGTATTTGTTTGTATTGCGAGAGATAAATGCATTTTATGCTTTTAAGCACAAAATGAAAAATGGGGCTTGCAAGAAACGCATCTTATTAATAGTATTCTCTGTATTATGCTACTGTTAATATCATATAATTTTGCAAGAAATATTTGCAAAGTTGATTTGATATAAATCGTATTATTACTTTGCTGTTGTAATCAGTTTTAGTATGCATAAGTTGATTGAAGTCCATCGAAGTTCCTTCAGCCGTAGAAATATGCAAATGCAACTTTGTTCATAACTCATCGTCGAGATTTTATCGAGGCGCGTCGAGAGAGAAGGAGAAAGGGGGATCGAAGTTACAGTAATTATAAAGGAATTCAAATTCTGCGTATTCTACGGTTCTTCAGCGCAAAGGCTACAATGCTTTATTATTTTTGTACTGAAAGTTCGATCTTCATTAAAATTTATCTAAACATCGCAAAGTGTTTGCTAGTTTGCTAGTTTTAGATACTAACTTGAAACATATATATTTACTACTTCAAATGTTTGATTAAAAATTAAGACTTTTCCAATCTTTATTCTCTTCTTTATAAAATTAACTTTACTTTTTAAACTAAATTTAATTAGATTGACATTTTGAATGATATATACATTTTCCAGAAATAAATTCGCATTCCATACGGCGACCTCATTTAATTAATCTGAAGTAGTTTTCCTTAACAAAATGTATTTCAAGCTAGTATTTTTTATGGCACATATTTATAAAATTATGAAAATACTCGTTTGTTTTCCCCGTTCTTAAGTTTAACGATGAAATGGAATTCAATGTGCAAAAGACAATTCCCGCGTAAAGAAACCTTCCGTTCTTTTGTGTCTTTTTCAAGAGGACGAGCAAATATTTTTCCTACAAGCTTGTCCCCGTACTTTGAGGGAAACGAAGTATAGTCCGTGACTGTACTTTGTCTCCCTTCAGGTTGAAACGACGAAAAAGTTGAAACAGAATAAAATATTCTTCGTAGACGCACGATTAATGATTTCAAAATACGAATATATAAAAGCTAAACAGCAAAATTTCCTGTTCTCTCGTTATCTCTCCCTTGAGCCATGTTTCTTATTTAAACATGACGCAATCGCGGAAGTCGGTTAATAGGCAAACAGTTATTTTAAGTTAAGCGATCGTTTTGCGCCATATATGACGCCTACGTAAACTTAAATTTCTTTGCGAGGAACGCGCTTGTCGCGATAAAGCACGCTGCTCTTCCGGAATTTCGCATTGCTGTATTTTACAAGCACAAAGCGCTTAGCGTGCAACATAACTGTCAGCTGACAAAAAGTATGCACATTTTTTCGCGATCACATGTAAAATAAACGCACATATTGCAAGAAAAAAATATATTTCACAAGTTTTAGATTAACTGCAAAATGTGAGAAAGACAAAATCAATTTAACAATCATTTTCTCTTTCAAATGAGATCAAAAGACATTTCTATTTTTATTCCTCAATTTGGCTGATATAACTCGATATAACTCGATATTCGATACTCGATATATAATTCGTTTCGATTTAATTGCTTATATTACCGTAATAAATAAAGAAATTATTTGTGTCGTAGGCAATTATTGAACTAACACTGATAAATAAAGATTAATTATCAAAAATTAATAATTGCTATATGTTCCACATACCATCACGTTTGTGTATAAATACAACGTTACTAATACATACAGAAATATTTAATCATGAATGGCTCTCGAGTCACGTAGATTATTATAACAAGAATTCAATCACTTTTCATTAACATTATACAATAATTACAAAACTATCTTTTGCACACCCGTCGACGTTTGCACTCGTGGCTTACGAATGAAAATGTATCAACCGCAGCATCACATTTCTGCGATCTCCAGGTTGAATAGCATTAAACAATTTTCTTTCAGTGGTTTGCATTCTCTGAACGGTAAAAATGTGTGTAAATTTTTTTTCTCGCCAGCTTATATTCAGTTTATATTAGATATTAATTTTCGCTAATGAATTGTATTTGAATTTGCTGTAATTGTTTTTATAGACTAACGTAGCAATCAATAATAATAATGAAGTGAATATAATCGATTATGCCGTTATATGGAGTACAAATATATTAAGAAAATGAAATTTGCTGAAATTTTGTCAATATTTGTTTAGTCCCGATCGCAAATTATTGAAATTCAATATTTATGATTCATTGATTCTTACTATTACAGTTACTTACGTAACGCTTGCTACTGAATGGTCAAATATAGTCTTGTTGAACACAATGCATTATTTGTCGGATGAACAATATATATCCAGAGCAAAATATACGAATTTAATGGATCCCAAATGCAAAGCAGATTATCGTTAACTAGCTTCTTGCGCAGAGACACTAGCGTGTTTTAATTCTATTAATAATTTCTAGTTCCTTGTTCGCGCAGACGAAAAAATTAAGGCAGATTTATCTCTATACACATGTCATCTTTAGCGAGTAATAATATTCCCGAACAAAAACTTTCGAGAAATTGAGTCCCCTTTTGTCACGGAGACATTTCTCTTTGTTACATTTCTTCAAGCAAGAAGATCACGTTCGAAGTTATTCACTGCCGTCGATATTGATTATTCAAGTTTTCCACTATCCCTAGTATTTCCTGTTTCCATTGTAAGAAACCTTGCATTCCAACACGTAATATTAGACCTCGCTCGTTTCTCGACCGGATATTAACATCGGAAGTTGACATTGAGTCAATACCAACGAATTCTAGAAATTACATCTGCTTCTGTAGTCACGGACTACAGAAGTATCTACCCACGCATCAGATCACTTGCAAAGGCAACTACAAATTTAGATAATATCATCGCGATAGAGAAATTTCGTTTGCTTTGATATCAAGGATATCAAGGATATCAAAGCAAACGAAATTTCTCTATCGCGATGATACTAAGTGTCAAATGACAAAGCAGATCAAGCGAATTTATATTCATTTAAGGACAATCTGATACGCGAGCCGTCGTGATTGATAATAAATCTATTTTTATACTTATACATGTTGAATTTGCGCTCTTTGTATTTTTTTTTCAAAATATATACATTTTTTGTAATAATTATATCTCCTAGATTTTTCATTAAAATGAATTGTAAATGCGCGACATATAGAAAGATTTCAAATTTTCGAGATATCGAGAGATTTTTCAACATTTAATTGTACACAGAGCGAATTTTCTCTTAGAATTCACCCTGAAAATCATGGTAATCGTGGGACAATATAATTTTACTATGCAGTTTAGTCAAATTAATCAAACATGTTTTATATTTTATTGTAATAGATATTATTATTTTTATTGTGATAAATATTAATCAAAGAAATTCTCATAAAATTCTTTCCTTACCATATTGTCCCACGATTACCATGATTTTCAGGGTAATTCTAAGAAAAAATTCTCTCAGTGTATTCATAGTGCTGCCGTCGATTTCCATATGCGAGAGAAAATATCATTTTTTCAAACAAACAATAACCCTTTCAGGTCCATTTATACAGACGTCCAAAGAAAAAAGCGAATGTAGTAAAAATCATATCCCTATTGCTTTGTGACAGAAATACTGTTGGAAATATTTATTGTCGTATCAATTTCGCGCGATGAATGAAACAACATTCTGCAATATAAATTAATTATATCTATTAATATCCGAAGGTTTAAATTATTGGTGCAATAATTCACGCCAATATTCATTGATTTCAACGCCAATGCAATTTTCGCTCTCAATTCTATGCTTTTCATTGTATAGCTATATCGTATCTTGTATCAATTAGCGTAACCTTCAATAAAATCCCCTTATATGCACAACACTCTCGGGATTCTTCGCTCATATGAGTGGTATCAAGGTTGCTATTCTCATCATGTCACGGCCAAATTCATGGCATTTATTTTCTCCTGTTCTCAAAGTTTCCCGCTGTGATTACCGGCCTAGGAATCTCGTTAAGCACGCGTTCTAAGAAGTACCTTTACATTCCCTTTAGTGTAATCTCTTGGCATTCCATAAAATAATTCAGCCATTATTCATTTGATTTTAGATAACGAAGCAGATAGAAGGTACGCGATACTCCGAGATACCATAGATTCGATATTTCGCGCTTTTTAATAAAGGAATTAAAAAATTGCAATTTAAGAATAAGTCGCATAAATAAATTTAAAAAGATTCGATCAGATTCAAGCGACTAAAATTATTAATCGTTGCATGTATTTATGCAATGCATTTACGTTACATAACTGTATTGCATCCCGAAGATGTTTAATAAGAATAAACGGGTTGGATGCTTTTCGCGTTGGCGTTGAAGATTTGTCACGGAGGTATTTACATCGCAAGGACAAGATGATTAGCAATGCATGACTCGATGGAACCTAGATCTGAATATTCATCCCAGTCAATAATCAAAATAGTGAATGACACGCTCGGAATAAATATTGCATAATCCTGCTTTGCGCTACCAAGTATTATCATTAAAAAACCCATGTATATATTAAACAAAATCTACATACTTTGCGCTTTATCGGATAATCACCTAGTTCATTAAGAAGAAAGTAATCGAACGATCTTTCGCATACGTTTTTTTTTTTTCTTTAACCGCGGTCGGAAGCTTGTGAATTCTGATTCGCACAAATTTATCTATATCTGAAATTATACAAAATATGTGAACAAAATTAATTTTTCTCTCTTCATATTTCGCAGAGAAATCTAAAACGCGCAAATAAATATGCGTGCGCTCTGCATAACAAAAAAAGGCGATTAAACCGACTAATAAATATGTGCCATATCAATCCGGAAGTGGCCTGCACAATTCAAGGAAAATAACGTAAACAGAAATAAAATTTTGTTCGATTATATTGGACGGTTTCATCTTCTAAAGCGTAGTGAAAATTCTTTCCGGACGCAATTTGTCCTACTACGTAGATGATTTTTTCGATTTCTCCGATATTAGTCTAATCGATCGCGGCTCTCCGCGAAATTCCGAGGTAATCAGGTCGAGACATTTTCCATAAATTGCAGTTAAATCACGGGTCATAGAGGTACGAGTAAAAAAAGCGCAACTCTTGATAATTTTATCGCGACATTCCCCTTTCGCTCCGCCACTCTCTCTCTCTCTCTCTTGTAATTAGACGTGCAATTTCTGAATTGATTATCCGACCGGCTCTCCCGACGGCGACCTGTCGGTCTCTATTGGAAATCGAACCGGTTAGCCCGATATACGCGGAACTGCACAATGATAGACCTGCCGAAAACTGACGTATCTCACATTGCTCGTTGCCGCTGTAACGCAATTTGTTTTCCGTTCCGATGATTGACTTTAGCTTCGATGCGCGAAATGCTCAACCGGAAAATGTTCTAGCATTGTTTCCACGTGTTTCCAATTAATCATCGATGTGAAAGGGTGTGCGCGATGGGTACGCTTTCCTGAAATTCGCTCCGCTGCCGCAACTTGCTATGAAACAACTTTTTCTTTAAACTATAGATCTCGTCTCAAAGTCTCAATCTCTCTAATATTGATGCAACATCACTCAGATGTCTGAAGTGTGAAAAGAGAAACTAGATTTTCTTCTTTTTTGAACTTTTATAATTTGAGAAAATAATAATATAAAGCTTTATACACACTCTCGATGCACACGCTTGAAGCTTTATACTATCTCTTGATTTTATTGTTTTTATATAGCATCTTACAAGTATTTTTTGGTCGTATATACATATATATATATCGTGATATATAACTTTTATTATTAAAATAAAATGATATAAAAAGAGATTGTTACCATTAGCGTCCCCATTCTTTGTCTTGTACTTTATATGTATAGTGATGCAAAATGAGAAGAGAATAGCTCTCAAGAATTTTCCAAAATTTTCAACTACGAGAATATATATCATCTTATGATTCTATCGCGTAGTACATTTTATTTTTTAAATAGCAATTCTCAAAATTTGAATAAAAGGAAAATATTAAGAAACAAATTTCTGCAACTTAAAAAAGGAGAATACTTGCGAACGTTTGATATATTTTCATATTTTCTTTTTTATATCCTTCGATCAATATTGATATGAGTGCGGAAATAATAACTTATGGCATCTGAAACTATATTCGATTTCGATGTTTTTCACGAATATAAGCAAAAGTATAAGCAAGATTACTCCAAAGAGAAGAAACTGACGGAGTTGTTTCTTTTCCTTGCGAGATGTACGTAAGTGAAAAGGTTGAAGCTTATCAGTTATTATATATTCGTTGCTATATATAACATTACTGTCGCACTATTTTTATTATTCAGCATTCACAGGGTTCGTTCTGAGATGCAAATTTTCTTTATCGCGATTTATTCACGCCATTCTTCGAGATTCGCTTGATCGGATAATCGATTACTGCGTCGATCATACTGGTAACAAAAGCGGAAGTGAGAGGGAGCGTACATTACTCGTCTAATATATTAGTCTTAACTAATGACGATAAACTGCAAGTAGGAGATAAAATCCTGTATCGCGGAAGAATCAATATTTATAGAAATACTAATAGTAATAGACAGTTGCCATAACGAATATTTCGTTACGGAAACACTTGCTCATGACACTCGATAAAGTGGGCTTATATAATTGACAAACGATTAATAAGGTGTTACACAGAAAATTCATTTAACGTCATGTTTATGACGTTAAATGAATTTTGCCTCATTACGTTCTCGCTATTTATCAGTTGATAAAATATAAAAAACCGAACATTTAATAACATTTATGGGTTATCTTTATTTCCCTAACTCATTCAGATTTATAAATGTAATACGCTATGCTTAGTTGGGACGATATTTAAACCGAAATCACGAATGGAAACTGGAAATATCGTTGAAAGATATCATTTGTACATTATATAGGTCAACGGATCCGTTGTGGGCAACGGATCGAAAATATTGCGGCAGCAAACAACTTAGCAGAAACTTACTAGAAGTTAAAGAGTAAAAAAGCCTTAAATTGAGATTTAAAAGCTTCCACAATCTTTCATCGAAATCGAGTTAAAATATTATAAAGCTTCACATATAGTATTGCAGAAAAAATAATTCATATCGAGATTATGCGTTTCTTTAATTAAATTTCTTCAATGCAATTATTTAATATAAATAATATTTATAAGAATATACTATATAATTCAAAAAATTTGAAATACTTAATATATTTAGATTTTGTTCTTTGTGTTATTTACTTCTATTTAATATTTTCATTACATTATACTAACATTAGAAAATGAAATTTAGACAGAAGCTATCTATCTAAATTAAGTATTTAAGCGTACCATTTATTGTATGTAATAATTTTAAGACCAACAATAAGTTTTTTTCAAAAAATTATGAAATGAATATCTCTTCGGAAAAAATTAGTTAATCGATTGATTTTAATTTATTTCAATTTGTCCTCCATGAGAGAGATCACAATCATAATATAATTTCAATAATATCGCGTGACTTCTTCGTAAAAGCTTTCACTTTAGATCGCTAGCTTTTTCATTACAAATAGATATATCAAATAAAAATAGAACATAGAAGAAATTGAGGAAGGGAGAGAGATATTTCAAACTGTTATGAATCATATTTACCTATAATATTTCGTTTTTTCGATCCAATATGAAAATATTAAGATATATGGTCGTTTTCGCTTTTATTTATATAATTCTGGTGTAGAAAATCTCTCTCTCATACTTTCACTCTCTCTCTCTCTCTCTTTCTATAATATCGATTGCATTTACTTCAATAAATATCGTTATGAAACCAAATCACTAACCACTAAAATCGCGTTCCTTTGACATACATAATCGTATCAATAATCGTCACAAAACTAGGGCATAATATTGGAATACTAGATTACAGAGAGAAATTCATTATTTTCAACCCAATTATTCTGAACAGTAATATCATTGATACTCCCGATTTAAATCGTCTATTCCTTAATGACATGCTCTTCTCTCTATCATCTATTTCTATTTATATGTATACGCGACATATAAATTTTATAATAATATATTTATATATATAATCTTTTTTCTATTAAAGACATAATTTAATTATATTTTATGTAAAAATATTTAATAAATTCTGATCTCGTCTAAAGGATTATTCGTAGATAGTGCAATTAATGCACACTTACAATATGTATGCGTATGTACTTGAAAAATGAATATTTAATTAAAAGGATTAAAAGCACTAGAAAACCGGTTTTAATTAATCTTATCAAAGAAATAGTCGTAATAGCAGGGATTGGGCATTGGACATGAGAAAATGCTTCCCGAGAACGAGGTGCGCTCCGCGTTTTGACACTTCGGAATTAATTAAATGTCCTCCCGTTACAAGAACTGCCACGTGGGCTCTCGTCCGGCAAATTGCCTCCAGTTGATCCTGCTGGCGTTAAAACCCACCCAAGCATCTAGATGCTGACCATCGTCCACCGTGCGAGTATTAACGTCGCGTTCTGGTTCATCCGAATTGCAAATGCGGACTAATGGCTGCTGCACGAGCGAATTTAAGCTCATCTCTCTATCGACGCGGGAATCGCCTTTTGTTCGCAAACATATGACTCCTATCAGCGCGGATATCGCGTAACATTCATAAACTCTTCCCTTCTCATCCATACATAATCAATGCGTTCTCTATTTTTTTTCGTGAGAAACGGAAACATTCGGAAAGAACACGCGATTCTCCTACAACTCGATGACAATCGCTCTTTTACATCATGGATGTAATTATTAATTACTTGAGTTCATCAGAGAATATAGAATATTTATAAAGATGCAATGCAAACGAGCATATGCAATCGCGACATTTTCGATAAAACCACTTTAATCGGATTATAAAATTTAAAAAAAGAGATAAAAAGACTAATGCTTATTTTTTATGAAAAGAAATCTAAACTGTATTAAAACGTAAAGTCTAATTTTAACGTAAGCTATACAATAAAGTTAAGCTCTCACAATATGTGAGATGTGTGCAACTTTATGTGCATTATAATTTTATATAAAAAAATATATATACATACAATAACTATATCCCTTTCTAAAAGAGGTATGTTAATAAATTGTAAATAATATGTTATAATACTCTAAATTCGATTAATATCTTTTGATTGAAATCAGCTGATAACTATCAAAAATATTAATCAAGTTTAAAGTATTATAACATATTATTTTATTTATTTTTTTTTTTAACAAACTGTCAAACTACTAACTCTCGCGATGACAGCCTCTCGATGCTACGAATATAACGCACAATGCGAATCGAAACAGTCAATAAGCATCGCGGAAAAGATGCAACAATACTTGCGAGAATGGACTTAACATGCCTTTTTTAGAAAGGGATGTTAATACTTTCAACTCGATCAAAATAAACAATTTCTCACTCACCGATATGTGCAATAGCGGAGTTGTAGTACACGGCATACACATTGATCTGAAAACAAAATATTCAAATTATGTATATACCTGTGTGTGTACAGGGTGTTTTGAAAGTCTGCAAGCAGTCGAATATCTCGATGCAGTTTAAAAAAAAATGTTTTTAAGTATTTTGCATACCTCGCAGTTGCCCCGATGTCGCCCGATGCCTCCCCGGGCCTCCTCCTCCTCTCTTAGTCCATGGTAGCACTCACGACACTCGCGAAAACACGAATAATTACGATCGCCCGACACTTTACACGGCACTCCCGACGCGACGCGTGAATCGCACGCGTATTTCGCGTACATTGCGCAATGAGAAAAAACGATGCGAAAACTATAATCGCGCACGAATAAATGTCCATTCGACACTCGATAATCTTGCAGTCAAACTCGCACGCAGCTTATCAGCAATGCTACCTGTAACAAATAAAATAAAATAAAATAAAATAAAATATTACTATATTAAGTTTTATAACTATTTAATTTTTATAATTTTTATATTATTTTTTATATTATTTTATTTAATTATCAAATTTTCGCTTTATTAATATTTTTGACAGAAATCAGCTGATTAAAGGGTTAATTTTCTAATTAATTTTTAAAATAATATGTTATAAAAATTAAAATAATAATATGTTTTAAATAATATGTTATAATATTTTTGACAGTTATCAGCTGATTTCTGTCAAAAAATATTAATCAAGAATGAGGTATTATAACATATTATTTACAACATATTACTATCTTAATTTTTTACTATATTATTATTTTAAAATTTAATTAGCAAATTAACGTTTTAATCAGCTGATTTCTGTGAAAAAATATTAATCAAGTTTAAACAAACTTTATATTATTTTTTTTTTAATATTATTTTTTTAACATAACATCGCGCGCTTGTGTTGTTCTAGTATTTTTAAAAGAAAGATGATTAAAAACGAGAATACACTTTTGATTTCAGGAGGCGAGCAGATATAACAAAGTCGGAAGAGTTGTAAAAGCGAAGAGGGAAATAGGTGTAGAAGAAAATCAAGAAAACGCAAATACCTTATCTTATATCTCAATTCACTTCCGATTCCTGACAGGAAGGTCAGGAAACTCAACGTTACGACAACTCGTAATTTCTCAACGGATTGATTGCTCTAGTTAAGTCCAAGCACTTCAGTACCGCGAATCTCGAGAATCTCTCGTCAATAAGGTAGAAAGCCTCAGATTGCCGAACATGGGAAGTCGCAATGCCTCTGGGAACAAACCACAACGTAGAAGGTTAGTGGAAAGAACTAAACCTTGTGGAAGAATTATCTTATACAGAATTATCTCATCAGCAAGAAATAATTGAGCTTTGTTCTAGAATCGCACAAAATAATTAGAATCCTGGAAATTAATAATTAACTCTTTTAATGTTTCTCACACAATATTTCCTCAAACAATACTGCGTTTTAAATTAAAGTGTTTACCAGTAAAGAGAATAAATATTTATGCAAAGGTAAAATTACTTAAAATTTGTTCTAAAATGCATAGAATATTTTTTCTCATAATAATTAATCATTATTATTTAAGAACTAACTGTCCTTTTGGAACGTTTTATTTTAATTCAATCCGACAATTTTCTGAGAAAGTTACGATTTCAAAGTCAGGAAATTAATATAAACACAAAAGTAGAGTTTAATACTAGATTCATCTTGTACTTCAATTTCGCATATGACAATAATAATACTCCAAAGTTTAAAGCTATCTTCCAGTAGAAATAATTCAAGATTTAAAATTGAAATCACATACGCACACAATTTTCAAAATAGTATTTATCTTCACATCAAATTAAAGTTCAAATGTAAATTAAAATAAAAAACAGTAAAAATAGATATAATAGAGATTCAGGTCATACAAGTTAATTCATGTCAATAATTCCATCTACATCGTAAAGTCTATGTTAATATTTTATACAAAATTTTATACAAAATTTTATACAAAATTTTATACCAATATAATATTATGAGGAAAAACAAATATATATGACATTAATCTATTGTAATTATTTTTTTAATTTTCATTACTATTTCTTTTTTATTTTTTGAGAGATAAATTTTTTACCTATTTTGTCTATAATTGCGAATAAAATTTTGCACGAGAAATATATATATATATATATATATATATATATATATGTGTGTGTGTGTGTGTAGGTATATGATGAAAAGTTATTTATCGTAAATTGAATGTATAATATGCATTCAGCTATTTCGCGCGATACATTCAGTTATCACGCAAAGTACAGGGAATATATGCAAATAAGCTTTGAAATTCTCTTTCTCTCTCTCTCTCTCTCTCTCTCTCTCTCTCTCTCTCTCTCTCTCTCTCTCTCTCTCTCTCTCTCCGTAACATTGTAATTATCAAAAATTTTCAGTCGCGCACTAATTTGCGATATCGTTACATTCATATTAGTTTGCCATTGTTAATCATGATTCGCATATCTTTCTATCGTTATCGAATAATTAAAAATATGACGACCAAAGATTAACGAAGATGATTACATGCCGGAAGCAACTTTGTTGTCCCGGCGAGATAATCCAATTATCGGTTCATCCCATGAAAAATGCGGCGGTTTGCTTCCAGCGTGCAGGAGCGACGACGTCAGAGCGACTGATCATCCGCGTTTTAAGGGCGAGTGATCTCGCCGTCGATCGTCCGTGTCGTCCTGGCGCGACGTGACAGTCTGGAAGACATCGCGTCATGACGTCGTACGGAGGAGGACGCGTCTACGAGGACGAAGGGAACTTGACTTGAAGGAAGGTCGTATAGGCGAGGGATAAGCGCGGACTCGGTTACTGCCGCAAGAGCGACAATGTCAACGCTCGCCACGGACACGTCGCTGCCGTCCACCGCCGTCGTCGAAGAATTGACGACCGCTCTCATACCCACCGTCACCAGGATAGACACGCGACTGGATGTCAGCCCCATCTCGGTGGTTTTAGCGGTTTCCATAGTGTGTATTCTGTCGCCTATCACTGTCACCGGCAACTCTATCATCCTGGCCGCCTTCTACAAGTACAAGAGACTCCGGACCGCCTCTAACTGCCTACTAGTCTCCTTGGCCATTAGCGATTTCGGGGTAAGATTATTATTTAACTTTTTCACATATTCGTATAATTATAAAAAGTGTCTGTGTTAACAGTAATATGCAATATATTTATCATTAATAATTATTTAATTACTAGTATATAGTTCATTGAGTTTTTACTTAATTTTGTTGCCTCGCGATAGATTGACATAAGATTTCTTTGCTTTTTCGGGTCATTAGAAATATTAATTGGTATTCTAGTACAAATATTGGTTCTACAATGCTCTCGCGCCATAAACTGATTCCTAATATAATGTCAATATTGACTCTGCGTCTTTTGACAACGAATCCGGTTTAGGGGCCAACTTTCATATAATAGCGCAATCACAGATTCTCGTTTAGATTTGTGATAAAACGGGCTAGAGCTTCTCTCTCATTGACTCCTCTCTCTCTCTCTCTCAGGTCGGCGTGTTTATGCCCTTCGGAATGCAACTGGAGCTCTCCAGTCTATCGGAAAACGGTGTCTCCACCCTCTGCATCATGCCGTACTGCATCATAATCGCGCTCTGCAGCGTAAGCGTCCTGGTGACGGTGGCAATCGCGGTTGATCGTTTGACTTCATTGGCGCAACCATTACGGTACAAGAACATCATCACCCACAGCAGCATAGAGAAATATATCGTGGTCTTTTGGATATACGCTATCGCCATCGGCCTCTCGCCCCTCATCTACGCTCAAATCACCGGAAAGATGCAGTTGCATGGGTAATTTTTTCTTCAATATATTATATGTTTCTTATATATTGCAATATTTTTAGAATAACATTTTGTATTTATCTCGAGAATAATTTAAGCCGCTAAAAAATATTCGCTGCAACTTGTATAAAGACATAAGAGATTGTTACAAGATACAAAAGGCCAAGTGTTACTCAATCAATTAATATAAATGACAACTTTTTGTAGTATATTCTACCGCGTAATTCCAAATAAATCTATTATTTAGAATAATCTCTGTAGGTGGTATATGTTTACACGTAAATCTCGTGTATATTTATTATTTAGAATTACTCTGGGGACTACTATGGGGAACTTGTAATTTTCGGGATTGTTCATCTCAAGTAAAACTGCCTAACTTAAGTTTGAATGGAATAGCGTATGAACCGTTTCGTTGTAATAAAATATGCAATACATACACCGAGAGAATTTTCTCTTAGAATTTACTCTGAAAATCATGGTAATCGTGGAACAATATGGTATGGAAAGAATTTTATGGAATTTCTCTGATTAATATTTATCACAATAAAAAATAATAATATCTATCACAATAAAACGTAAAATATGTTTGATTAATTTTACTAAAAGTATAGTAAAATTTACTAAAAATATAAAGGTAAAATTAATTAAACATATTTTTTAAATTCTTTTCATACCATATTGTCCCACGATTACCATGATTTTCAAGGTAAATTCTAAGAAAAAATTCTTTCTGTGTATGCATACGCGTATTACTTTTTTTTTTATTCTACCTTATATGTAATTAATGTAATTTATTAATGTTTAAATTATTAAAATTTATTATTATTATCATGTTGCTCCAAGATAATTTGCGTATATAGAATTATCTGAAGAAAAATCAACTTTATTATAGTAGCAGATTCTATTTTCATCTCGTCCCACATGTATATCAGCAAACAAAATATCTCTGGAAAATTATTAAATTTTCTTCTAGTCACGTTCCATAACACAAAGAGAGAAAAGAATAAATAGCTACATATAATTTTATACAGCGTCCCACGCTTCCATGAATAACCATATTTATCCAGAAACCATCTCCAATTAATCGCTAAATCGTTAAATTACAACTGATTGCGATAAAACGTGCTTAATATACACGTTCAAACTAACAATATCCAATATTGCAAATTACGTGACAATTTGAATTCGAGTATTATTAAATTCGCTTATAATCATTGTTTTCTAAAATATGCTTTATCAAATATTCTAATTAAAAACTAAAAAGTGAAAAAAAAAAAAACAATTTGCATTTCGCGCAATTAAAGTGTCACAAAGGAAATCACAAGCGCGCGATTTCCTATACATATATATATATATATATATATATATATATATATACACTCTCTCTCTCTGCAAGTATTTACTTAATGCACGATATTTTTCACGTCAGCTTTTACAACAATTCTTATTTATTAAAAACAATTTAAGCGTGAAAAATTTTTTGCGGAAGATTGCAAAACAATTACAAGACACAACAAGAACATTATTCGATCAACGAACATAAATGGTTCAATTTCTTATACACTCTCTCGCGTTAATTCCGAATAAATCTATTGTTCAGAATAATCTACGGGTGGTATATCGCACGTATAAATCTCGGATACATTTATTATTTAGGATCACTTCTGAAAAATATGCTACAGGGAACTTGCGATTTTTCGAAATTGAATAATAAAGAACGACTATAATGGAAAACTCTCCTTACATAACAAAAGATAGATGTAATAATACTGCCGCGAAAATGATCGCGGATGATAAATGCAACATTTAAAGTATAATTTAATTCATTGAGCGCGATAAATACAAATCGAGTCAGCTTACTCAATAAACTTCAATTAAGTAACCTTTCGTTGATTAAGATTTTAAAAATGGAGCAGTCCTTCGAGTATTCAATGGATAGCGTTAAACAAACTTTCTAACGCGATTGCTATGGATAGAATATGAGAAACTCTATTAAAGTTCCGTCTGAAAACACCTATATGATGCGTCGCATATTATTCTACGACACGTGGCATCTCGAAAAGAATGGATATATTATACACAGATGGCATAATAAGTAAAAGATATATTTGTGCTCTGCATGTTTAAGATTATAAGGTGAAAATAGTATAAGAATGAGGATCCGCGCGACTTATATTAAGTCTTGCCATTTTTTAACGCTCGAGTATATATCTTTTTAACGCTTCAGTATAAAAAGCAAATTGTCAAAGAACTTAACATCATCTCATAATTGTATCTTTAATTACAGCGCAAAAACATCATGATCTTATTAAAGAAATTATGCTAATACTACGTGACTATATACAAAGATATATATACTATAATTATTCAATCTTTTAAATTAAGTTGATTAAAAAAGGGCAAACATAATATTTAGAATTGATGGCTTTCGTTATTTTCATATAAAGAGATAAAATTTAATTAGAATAATTTTCTTATTATTCTTGACTTGCAATTTCTGGTGGCTCGTAGCTAATTCTTTGAAAGCGAACGCTCGATATTTAACAAATTTTTAGCACGATCTCGACATAAACATAATCTCCCTAGAACAGTCAATTCCAAGTCACGCGATCTAAACGCGATATAAAAACACAGGGGAGTCTCGAATTACAGGTTGCCAGGAATTGCAGCGATATATTAACTCTGCGGTATATTGCTTGTACCACCTGACGAGGCGAGAAAGTCTCTCTCACTTCGTAAGCTCGACGTGCCACAAGTTGTGCACGACCGATCAAGCGACGCGCTAAAACGTAGGCTACAAAGGGCGAGAAGAAGGTTCTTTAACCCTTTGATACGTACCTTTGCGCAATCACAAAGCAACCTGGGGGAACTTGAATCGATCGAGCCCATCCCCCGATCCGTTGCACGGATCCCACGTCTATCCCGTTGCGCTCATATTGCGAACATTGCATTTATGAGATATAAATTTTTATAAGCAGTTACATCTCCGGCAGCGTATATCCCGCGCACGTGTATCATATATTTTTTTTTAATTATATACTATGTACTTTATATATATTCCGGCTTAAATATCCTGCGAAATTTAATACGAGTCAATAAAAAAAATAAATAAATAAAAAACCATTTTAATGTTAGAAAAACATACTAGTTTGTATTTTATTTTTTTATGAGATTTTTTTAATGTATCTTCCCTATTGCAATTTTCTCTTGCAGCGGAAGCTGCAGATTCGACACAGCCGTCCTACCGCCAGTCAGGGTGTTTCTGTTCGTGGCAGTCTGGGCACCGAGCGCCCTGGTCCTGCTGAGCTGCTACATGTACGTCTACCTCGTTGCACGTGCACACGCACGCGCGATTTACACGGTGGAATTATCGTTCAGACATCAAACGCAAACCTTGGCACTGCCTCGTTACGGACAGACGCTGGCGGTTACGGTCGGCGCGTTTCTCATCCTGTGGCTTCCATTTCAAGTGAGTGAAACAGCGCAAGCACGCTGCGCCAAATTGTTTGGCGAAAAGATTTTTACCTTGCCATCGTAAAAAGATTCTAAAAGAACTCCCTGCAAGCTGTCGCGCGTTCACGTAAAAAAAATAGACGAGCTCAAAGGACGAAACTACGGTCGCATGTTGCGCCGTGTCTGATCATTAAAGCACCTTCACTACTTAGATGTCGTCGGACGCGTAAACACCAATTTCATTTCGCTGTCGGCTATATGTGACCGCACCGGAAAACGAGATTTTAATCTAATATAGTGTTCATAAGGTGCGTTATGATGGAATAATAACATTGGTACCTATATAGAGAAAGTACAGAGAGAAGAGCAAAAATAAAGAATGAGAGAAGAATCACGTTACGATATTAACGCCGAAAAGCAATTGACATATCGAATCTGACGTATGTGATTAGCTTGTCACGTGACTTCTCAATCTTTTCCAAAGTCGAATAAATGTTCATGTGTATCGATTCTATCTACTGCATCCCGTCTATTTTACGCCTCTTTAACTCCCGTCGCGTTATAAAAATCCGTATATGAAATTCCGTCTCCCATCTGTGCGAACGTCACTGATGCTCATCTCGGTTACGGACGATTAACTCGGGACAGAAGAGGTGACTTGTTTATTCTTTAGCACGGTCCACGCGTTGCTGCAGTAGTACGAACACTTTTTTTACCGCCCATATTATCTCCGCCAGAGCTGAATCAGGCACGCGCAAATTCACCGGCAAAGAGGACCGAGCTTTGGACATTTATTATGAGACGATCGGCTATAATGTTTATCAGTCTGCGTAAAATTTCGTTTCACGGCAGCGATAAAAGACACGTGGACAGATTAACGCGCGCCGATTATATCGCGGGACTGAACAACTTGATACAGAATTCCCGTATCATGATCGTGTCCGATGTTGTGGAATATCCTCGCCAAGAACGAACCAAATGAATTATGGGAAAAAAATATTTCTTTCGAATAATCCCGCGCGTAAAGTTTTTCGCAATTCGGTAGACAACAAAAAAACAAAGTTCGAAGGCTAAGCGTTAACGCGTCGGATTATCTTAGGGCTGAATTGATTTATTTCAAAACCAATGTTATTGAGATAAGCGATAACAAAGTTTTTTTGATCTCAACTTGGACCAGCTTGTCTTAAGTGAGCGAAAGTTTCGTTAAACTGGGGGAAGACTAACGCAATTTATGAAATTACAGAAGCTAAAAACGTGACGGATGCATGCTTACAAAAAAAAAACGAAAGAGAGAGAAAACTATATCGTTATTTGCCATGGTGCTTTAATGATGTGCCCTTTGTTGTTTCTGCGTCATAAAAAAACGGGAATGTAATTGCAAAAATTTCCAGAACCAAGAGTGTGTCGAATTTTTTCTTAACATATTTTCGCAAATTGACTTGTTTGATTTCGCAATTGATTTGTTTAATTCAAAGTTTAAGTTCTTTTAACAGCGATTAATGATTAACAAAAAATCATTGATCAAGCGTTTCATTGGCTAATATTCGATGGAAAATTCATGAGTTAATAATTTAATTTGCGGCAAAGAAATAGTATTTACGTTCCATTTCTTTTGCAAATTTACTGCGCCAAACAAAGGCTGCAAACGCGATGCATCGTGAAATAATTTTTATAACGTGGAATGAGGCAGACTTCAAAGGGACGTATCGGGGTGTTCGTATCGGTTTTCGAAATTTCTTCGGAAATCGATATCTTTTAGCTGTTTTATTGTAGAAACCTATCCTCTTTACTTTGACGCGATCGTGATATCGCAGTTGTTGCATATCGCGCTTTGCACCTAGCTTTGACAAGAATGTCGAACACTCTTCTCTCTCATTTTTCAGACTTGCATGCTAGTAGACATCTTTTGTGGCACCAACATCCTGTCAGAATGGGCGGTGGTGTGGCTGGGTCTGCCGATTCTGGCACACAGCGGTGCGAATCCATGGATCTACGCATTTCATCATGGTGAAATGCGCGTTGCCGCCGGGAAGATTGCCGAGGATCTAGTCGCTTTGTTCGGCGTGATGCCGAGCAGGTACGGTTGCTCGCCTATGAGACGAGGCACCAATACGAACCTCGAGTTGGCCGAGGTAAACAACGAGGATAGCAACGAGAGCAGACGGCATCCGTTCGTGGAGGATTGCTTCGCCACCGCCAAGCCACATAACGTCTTTTATACCAGCAGAAAATCTGCTTTAGAGACATCGGGCAGGCAGACCGATATCTCGCTCGAAAAGCACGACCACATCGACCACGTCGCGTCATGCAGCAGCCGACCGGCCGATATAATCGAGGAAAATATCCACGATCTAACGAAGATGCTCGATCCGAAGTACATCATCGATCGGAACCACGTAATCGACTCTAATCACAACATCGACAAGATCAAGAATCTCAAGTATATGTTGGATCCGACCTTCAACAAGATCAGACATCTTCGACGGTTGAATCACAAGCGGCTGAATGGCAAGGGCTTCCCTATCATCTCCGAGACCAAGTTCATATCTTATCAGAATCTGAAGAGCGACGGGGCGCACGGCAGTCGCAAGTTTCTTCCTCTGAACGCGTTGTCGGATCCGATGTTAAACGGGTCGAACAATTCCGTAGTGGACACGAAGGACTTCAACGAAGCGCTCTGCCGCAACAACGTTGTTCCTCAGAGACGGAACTCGAATTTGTCATCCATGTCGGATTCCAATCTCAAGGCCACGGCGCACACTTCCGGGACGGGCAGAAAACACTTCCCAGCGAGCGGCAACAGCACGGAGAATCGCGGATGCTCGGTGCAAAATCTCAATCACGGATACGAGGCCGCGTTAGCGAGACACGCGATGATGCTCTGTCAACAGCTGGAGGAACAACGGAAATCTACCAGCAGAATCATCTCGCATCCACGACCCAAGTTCCGCGGCTACTTCGGGCGCGGAAGTCCGAATCTGAAGCTCAGGCTGCGGAGTAATTCCTCCGCGTCGTCGTCATCGATGTTCAACAGCGTCAGACCGGAATCTGACATAAACACACCGAAACGAAGCGTCTCGCCGAGTGTCCCGCATGTGACCATCACGTCGAACAAACTGGCTAATCTCATTAACCTGGATCCACCGTCGAGAAACGCGCACCCTCACAGAATAGACCTTACTGCCAGCACCGTGACACAAACTCGCAGAACTCTGGACGTGCTGAAGCACTCCGAGTCGATTAATACGATCAATCCGTACTCGACGCACCGTGTAACTCTGCTGGAGCCTTTCAACTTGATGGACTCCTTGATCGTCCCGACGATACACTCGGAACCTCCGAGTCCTATCGATCCTCTCCCCTCGGCGTCCCTTCAAGACAAGGAAGCGCAGAGTTTCCAGATTCCAGGACCCGCCGCGAACATCAACGTCGTGCAACGCGCTAAATCACCTCTAGATAAGAAATGCAGTCCCGTGAGGCATTCGGATCCGGTGATACCGACCGTATTGTTGAACATCGAGGACTATAGCGAACCGTCCGCACAGAACGATAATCAAACGACAGATGAAGGGAACGATCTTCTCTTCAGTAACACGCCGACGTTGGAGCCGATCGATCTGTTTGAAGCGCTGCTGAAAAACTCGGACAAGGGCAAGGACGCGAGATTACCGGAGCCTATCTTCGCGGAGCACGATTCTACCCGGTTCAGTTCGAGACGACCGTCCGACTCAAAGTGGTCCGAGTCCTCGAGGAGTCAGGAGATCCTGCCAAGCGTAACGGAGCACCAAACGTTCCCGTCGTCCTACTCGGTCAACGACTTTCAAATCTGCAACAGCGGCAGCGATCTCAACGACCTTACGTCTCTGGATCCCTTCATGTGTCCTGACGCCCTATCGTCGTCCCTGCGCGAGTCCTTCTTCAGCGCACCGTCCGTACCCGACTCGGACATCTTCACGTCCTTCGAAGAGAGCGACGGACCGGTCTTCACGCCCGATTTCACGCCCGATTTTGAGCGGGACCCGTCGTCGGCGTACAATTCCATGTCGACGGTGAATCTGAAGAGATGCGTTATCGAGGCGACAATTCAGAGCAGATCCACCGAATCGGTGCACCGAGTTAGATATCCGTCGACGCGATCCTGCGCGATTCTAAGACTGGAACCAGCCGTGCATTCGAACAGATTACGCGTCAGACCCTGCACGAATTACGTCCTGAGAAGTCCGCCGATCAAGAGGAACCCGCGATTAGCGCCCCTCGCCATCCCTACACCCACCGACATTTGCACCCCTACGTTCGACGTCGTGTCGGAAATCAAGAGCGACAATGGTGTCGGTGTCAGAGTATAAAGCGAGAGTGTTGTAGAAACAGGTGTAAACGAGAACCGTGCAAATTTTTCCGTCATGCGTACAGAATATTCCGTACAAATGCTTATGCTAGTCACAAAACTTTATTCTCTCGAAAAAATTTAGGGGAATTACAAATGAAATTCAAAGGCCTCTATTGGTCGTGTATGTGTCATCCAGTAATTCGTATAACGTTGAATTTTCATTACAAACTATACTAAGTTAAATTAATATATATAGTTAGAAGAGAGAGAAAGATGAAATATTTCAATGATTAAGTCTGACATTATAAATATTTCTATATCGAACCAGTGTTCACTTTAGATTATTTAGCATACAAGTCTTTTTATTTATACTTTTTCTATTATGCTTAGAGTCCTTCAATATATTCCTCTATTTCTCATCTTTACATTTTCGATCTCTGAGAAATAGTTCATCGATCAAATTTTTGCAATTACATTCTTGAAAAAAAATTGGTGTTCTCGATTAAAAAGGATTTTAATAAAGTATGATTTTAGTTATAAGAAACGCGGTGTTATATGTGAAAATCACGGATATTACATTGTAATAAATCGCAACAAACGTGTTTAAAGTTGGACTGATAGTGCGATGTCTCTCTGTAAGATGTAATTGATTTAATATACGAATAAGAGAGGAAACTGCGAGAAAAGAGAGAAAAAGACACAGTATAATATCGCTGTTTCGATGATTGTTCAAGTTAATAAACATATTCGATGTGTAAGAAAACGATATCGGGGATTTGTCGCGATGTTAAATCCGATGAATTGCCGTTTTACGTCAGAATTAACACGATATTTAATAATAAATTTAAATGAATGATTCGTTTGTCGACCTATCTGACAGAATCATTGTGCATAAATAATGTACCATTTCAAAATGTGAATTAATATTTGTCGTATTGAGAGATAGGAGGTTCTCTGTGCGGTCCAAGCATTGCCTGCGACGTATATCGTAACGTGTAAATATTTATACGCGCGATTGCGTTTGTATTTTGCTGAATCGATCCGCGAATTAGATGGTTATTCAGAGAAGTTCTGTGAATCTCACAGAATCGCGTGCCAAGCGAACTGTATCGAATTCGAAAGTTTCGCAGAAGTCATCAAGTTAAGCTTGTAACCTGTTATCGCTTGTGTACCTGATGAAGATGATATAATTGTTGATTAAGGAAGATCGTAAATATATATTGCAGAATATTTATCGGAATGTACTTTAGTAAGAAAACGCAAAACTCACTAAAATCTGATACGGATAGTAATGTATTTGATGTCTTGCGAAGCCGACAAGTCGCAAATATTTTCATTTGATCTCGTTGCATTTTTATGCGGATCTTTTTTTTCTGATATGTGAATGGCTTATAGATAATCTTAATATTCATCGCGCTTTTCTATCAGAAGAAAAATAATATGAAAATTTAATTTGTTTATATATGGAAACATATTTTCTCAACTCGCAAAATAATACTTTTTTCACCAAAAAATGATATTAATATATATGATGGCAAATGGCAAAATTATACTTTTATATACATTAAACAAAAACGCGCAAGACAACAAATTAAGGACTCTTAAGGAAAGAAAAGACAATTATATACATATGGTTATAGTTGGAAAGGACCAAAAGAGTAAAGCAGAAATATAAATTTCGAAGGGGTAACCAATAGCATTAGACGCACTGTCATTTTCTACGGGATATGGTAATCGAAATTACCATATGTACTATTTCGTTTGTAATGTTTCATTACGCATTGTTCACATCTATATTGACATTTCGATTTTTCCACGAGCGTCTCATGAAAATCTCTAACTTTTGTATTATATACGTCGCTGTTAAAAATCGCTTTTGCTATCTCGAATGATAAAAATATATCTAAGGAAGGATATATATAAGAGAAATCGCGTCGCAATCCTCACAACTGAATGCCAATTAAATACCGAAGTACTTTTATACATAAGATGAGAGAGAGAGAGAGAGAGATATATATATATATATATATATATATATCTAGATATATATATATATATATATATATCACGTATAAATGTATAAATTATTTTTATCGTATACTCTTATAAAATACATTTTTCAAAAGAAGATAAAAAACAAAGTTTCCTACATACTCCATGTACCTAAACGGTGTCCCGATACTTGAAGCAATTTAAAGATGCGCGAATTTTATCGAAGAAAATTTTAAAACAAGTATCAACAAACGTGAGCAAATACAGACAGCTAAAAAGAAAATATTTATTTTTACTTTTTACTATTTATTTTCACTATAAAATGTTTATTTTCACTATTTACGTGGACTGATTTTTGCGCGGTTTGTCTTCCATACCGTAAAAGTTATAAATAGATACAAGATTTGATATTTCAGCTTCAATTTTTTTTGCCTTTTGATTTTTGCGGTAACATAATGGCAAGTGTTGTACGCTAAATGCTTTTTAATGATATCTCTGGATCGTAAATGTATATATGTATACACAAAGAGAATTTTCTCTTAGTATTTACCCTGAAAATCATGATAATTATGAGACAATATGGTATGGAAAGAATTTTATGAGAATTTCTCTGATTAATATTTATCACAATAAAAGTAATAATATCTATTACAATAAAATATAAAATATATTTCATTAATTTTACTATGTAGTTTAGTAAAATTAATCAAACATGTTTTATATTTTATTGTGATAGATATTATTATTTTTATTGTGATAAATATTAATCAGAAAAATTCTCATAAAATTCTTTCCATATCATATTGTCCTACGATTATCATGATTTTCAGGGTAAATTCTAAGAGAAAATTCTCTCAATGTACATATACTAATTACGAAAAAATATATCTCTATCGAATTCGAGAAAATATCAAAGAAGTGAATTTTTAATACAGTGATGCGAAAATGTCCTTAAATATATTTTACGACACTTGATCATTACTTTACAGCAGAGATTTATTATATAACACTAAAATTTTCCTTTTTATGTGGGACACCGTTATAATACAAATTCTGTAAGAATAAAACTCCAGTATTCACGGAAATGTCGCAGGCACTGATATATTTTTATGAAGTACCTTTATTGTTGTTTATATAGATGTTAAGCGTGAGAGTGTAAAACTTCGATTTGCACGACAAATATACAACTTTTGATCGAAAAAGAGTCGAGAAAAGCACGTGTATATCTTACCTTCTAAATTATACGAATGTGATTTCAAAATAGATATCGTTTTTCATCATAAGCATATACGCAAACACGAAACACCAAAGAAATATATATATATTAATTGAGAAAAAATAAAAAGTTTAGATAACTTTTTCTTAGAAAACAAAAAAAAATTTATAAGTCCGTATTTAAGATCTTATTTATTTGCCTAAGTAAAATCAAAGAATAAATTTAAAAAAAATAAAATATGTATTAATCTGTTATGAATATAAACAAGCGTAAAACGAAAATATCAAAAATTCCTTTCACACACATATATATATATATATATATATATATATATATATATATATGTATATATATATATATATATATATATATATATATGTTCGTGCTATATGCTTTCGACTTATAATATGAAATCCGTAAATATCAAGGCGCAACAAATTTCAACGCAATGAAAAATAGAGAAATAATGATCAATATATTACCTGGTTAACATCGATTATTTTGATCGATTGTCGAAGGATCACTTATCGTCGTTTTTACAGAGAAATCACGTCGAAATAATGGAAAATCGAAGATGCGGCGAGGAAAATCACATCCAAACACTGTAATTATACAATCACATATATATGTTTTTGTATATACGAGGAAAAATATATTAAATTAGATCCGGAACATAGACAAGTAACGGATTTTTGTGGTTATATTTTCTTACCTCGCATATAATTCCAAACGAATCGTATTTTCCTGACGATCCTTTTCTTTTCTCCATGTAATTTATCGAATTCTGTAAGAATTACACATCATTATTCGATCCGCGAT
Source organism: Prenolepis imparis (assembly GCF_030444845.1). Classification (NCBI taxonomy): domain Eukaryota; kingdom Metazoa; phylum Arthropoda; class Insecta; order Hymenoptera; family Formicidae; genus Prenolepis; species Prenolepis imparis. The sequence goes on from NW_028141164.1 coordinate 5,756,513, forward strand.
ACATATTTGAAGGATTTTATAACGCAAGTTTTTTAACTCGACTTTAACGTGCGATGGATAAAGTACAACATGAAATTTGTAACGTTTAAATTCGGGCAGGGGGGGGGGGGGGGCAATGTCATCCGATGCGTACTTCATTGTTTGTTTTGTTACCGTGTCAGATCTCGATCAGATTGCGACTCGATCGGAAGTCGTTCGAAGGTTTAGGCAGACGTACGTGGCGAAATTCTGAAATCTGTGATATTCCATTTATAGATTCAGGTAAATTAATTATTTTATATTCTTCTAAGCTATGATGATAAAAAATTTCTTGACAAACTAGATGATGATCTATAATCTATATCGATTTATATTCGGGAGCTTCCACATGATAATGTATCGTGTTCCTCTTATCCTGTCGTAATAAGATATAAATGTTAATTTCCAATAGTTTTACTGTGAAATATTCAATATGTTCTTTAACTAGCATATTAATGCAATCCCAAATAATAATTGCTTCGTTTAATCTAATAATCTTTAGTTGCTTAATTTGAAGAATAAATGTGTGACTTTAGATAATATATCATTCTATTTATTTGTGTTTTATTGCTTGTAGATTATAGATCTATAAACATGGACTCAGAGTATGTAATAGAGAACAATGTGAGGATCACTGCACAAAATATGCCAAATTCTGGTGCGTCAAAATGCATTTGTTACAGACCACATTCTAACATTATATGCAATGGCTGTGGATTTTGGACAAAAGGAAGAGTACGATATTGTTGTCCTCAACATCCCAAGGTCAGTATAATATTGTTTTTATTCTTGAACCTGTTTAGAGTATCTCTTTTTTTACTTTTTTTGTTTTGAATTCTCCAGTAGTTTTTTTCAATTTATTGAAGATGAAAATATTTATTGAAAACATTATTAAAACAGTAGTAGTTTTAACACTGATGTATTTTTTCTCTTTTATTTTACAGATTGTTTTCCTGTACGATTATGCTCAATGCCCACGCTGTAAAAGCTACGATTTTATGCTCACAGAGATCTGAATAAGTTAACATAATTCTATCTATCAGATTAATTAGGGTTAAAGATTTGTTCTAATTAGAGTTAAAGATAAATAGATTGATAACGAAAAGTACAAAAATACAATTTAAGTAAGATTACATATAATAATATAATAGTTAATATAGATAATAGTTAATATAAGTATATCTAGAGTAATTTTAATATAGATATATAGATAAGTATTCAAATACTGTGACGATAAGTTTATCTTAAACAAATCAAAGTATTTTTATATATCTGTAACAGAGAGATTAATACTGAGCGTTACATATATATGTTGACGTATCTGATTAGAGTAACTATCAAAATGTTTAATATATAGACACCAATAGTGTCTACTTTTTGCACAATAATGATATTAAAAAAATATTGATATGATCATAATATTATATCTAATATAATGCTTAGTAATTTGTATTATTAATATTAGAACAACTTATTTCTAAGATATTTCTACAATGAATTGTTACCATTATTTTTTAAACTTTTATGAAAAATAATACAATAATAATTAATACTCTTAATACATTTTGATAGTAGACTCAAACAAGAGCAAATGTATTGCGCTAAAAAATTGATATTAGCTTGTTATTAAAAAGTTTAGTTTTTTTTTTAACTCAATATAATCTATATTAAGAAAAGTTAAGACTGACAAGCGTAAAGTAATGTAAGTAACAATTATGTTACTTGTGTATTTGAATAAAATGTGTCATTTTTTCTAAACAACAACATATTTCTTTTAAATAAACTACCCTCCATATATTTTGCATAAAATGTACAGTCTCTATACTTATACGTTATTAAAACTATATGTAACACATATAAATAAAAAATATTTCCCAAATGTATAATTACAAATCATATAATAATTATATTGTTTTATTTTTTTTAGATTTCTATATTTTCTCTCTTTATGTAGGAAACATCTATCATAAATCCCGCCAAACTATGATTCATATACTGAGCATTTCATTGGTCAACTTATGCAATTTGTACCAATCAGTGAAGCCTCATTTATAATAGTAGCACGTAGTAACAACTGTCATTCTGAATGTGCACATGTACAGTCACATTGAATAGAAAAGAGATAAAAGCTTTATATCTTTATAAGTATATAATAAAAGTGAGAGAGAACAGAATTCTTTGCAATATTGGTAATCTTTAATTTTTTTCAAAAATAACTTGTATTTTTATCATATTTTTCATTTAACTCTTGAATCTCTAAAATGGTAATGTTACAATACAAATTGACATAATTGACATATAGATATGATATCTGTGTGTATGTTTACTGTGTTCTTATAAAAATATTTTACAATAATTCTTTATATTTAAAATAGTATATTTAATTTCTTTGTTTTAATTATAGGTATATGGCAGCCAATTTTATGAATATTTTCCATCTTAAATATTTGAGTGATAACTGGAGAATAATAGTAAAAAATTAAACTACAATAGCAAAAATGGCACTCAATATACAAGATTCCAATATTGATGAGGAAGAAGATTTGCAAACAAGTCAATGGTATGGAGTAAGAGAAGCCACATTGTTTCTTGTCGATACAACATATAAAATGTTTGAAGTAGAACCAAAAACTAAACTCAATTACATTCAAACATTTTTCAAGGTTAGATGCACTGCACATTATTTTGATTAATGACTTACTAATAACTTTCTAAAGAATTAATTATCATTAATCATAATTGTTTCAGCTATATAAGCAAATTCTTCGACAGAAACTAGCATGGAGTATGAAAGATTGGATGGGTGTAGTATTATTTGGTACTGAAGAAAGCGATGCAAACTCAGAATGGAAACATATTCAAAATTTACAAGAACTACGAGTTGTTACCTTGGATGATTTACAACGAATTAGAAAACTAAGTAAGGATAATTACAACTAACAATAAGTAATAAACAGTGCGCTTTAGTAATATCAGCCATAATTTTTATCTAATGATTTTATGAATTTCTTATCATTCTCATAGTTAAAAGTGGCATAAAGGGTTATCAAAGCATGATATCTAAAGATGCTTACCCTCTTCATGATGCATTAGCATATGCGATGGATATTTTCTTGAAGATAAAAACGGTTCTTACCAAACGCAGGATAGTTCTGATTACTTCTCATATCGCAAAACTTGCTGATGATGAAAAACATCGCATCAGATCAATGGCAGCATCTTTAAAGGATGTGGACATTAAATTATACGTGATTGGTTTGAAGAAAGATTGGAAACAGGATCAATTCTACATAGATTTAGAGATACTGTCGAGAAAGACGGACATAGATGTTTACAAAATGACAACTCCAGTGGATTTAGTACAACAGATTAAAGCACCCTCCAAAAACATTGCACGCTTATGTTTAAAGATATCAAACAATCTGGAACTTGATGTGGTCATCCGTACTCTGGGCAGGTAAATCTATATATTATAGTAAGAATAATATTTTAACTTTTATAACATTATTATAATATAATTTTATAGATAAAACATGAACATTTTTTTTTTTTTACAGAAAACGTAGATGTTTGCAAACAAAGCCATTGAGTAAAGCTACTAATCAAGTTTTGTCGAGATCGACGTATTTCAGAAATGAAGATACCAATGATGAGGTGCATATTTCACGCATAATATATATCTGAAAAATTCTGTTAATTATGTATATTGAATACCTTGAATCTTTGATTTCTTATTATTCTTCTATACTATCTAATTTACTTGACTAATTACAGGAGAATAGTGACAATGAGGAACTTAATTTACCTTTTATGATACCAGAAGAAGTTAATTTGGAAACTAAGGAGTTAATCGGTCACAGAAAGCTGCGTTTTACGCAAAAGGAGCTCTCCCGAATAAAGCATATACATCCACCTGGAATCAAGATAATCGGCACGAAATTAATACCTAACGATCTCTTTAGATATCACGTTAAACGAAATTATTTCATTAGAGCCGATTACGGTAGCACTCGTAAAGGTAAAGCACATAAAATATATAATATGAAGATTTGATATTTTCTCGCATACACGATAATACATTCAATTTTTAAATTATAATATTTTTTATCATAAAAATATAAGTAAATAAATATTTTTCTTTTTCGATTGCAGACAATTTATTGTTTTTCGGCGCTTTGTTGAATAAATGTGTTGATAAAGGAAAAATGATTGTTTGCATGTTTACATTGCGGATGAATACTCAAACTAATCTCTGCTACATGATTCCAAATGCTGACTTGGGCGGCTTTTATCTATCAAAAATCGCATACGAAGGTATATTCTATTATATTATATGTAATAACACAATGATTTAAGATATTTCATATCAATAATGTAATTTTGTATTTTAGGTAACATAGGAGATAAGAGTGAAGCATTGCATCATTATGATGCGCAGAACTGGGTAACTGATGAAGAAGTGGCGCTTTGGGAAGAAACGATCGACGAGCTCAATGTGCACTATCATCCCTACAAATTTAGATCTTACAAATTGGAATGTCAAATACAAATAGTAGAGAAGTTAGCTCTGGATAAGGAACCTGGTCCTCCACCAAGTGATTCAATTGAGCAGTCATGTAAGTAATATTAATATTGCAATATATGTGCTAATAAATTGAAATTAAAAAAAAAATAAGGAAAGAAATATATACAGAACAAAGAAATTATTGCAGAAATAAATTTAAATTAAATTATATAAATTTATGCTTTGTCTCCAGATGATAAAAACTGTGAGAAAACAGTAAGCTTAATGCCTAAATTTAAGAAGATGTATCCTAATATGGACAAATCCGATGGACCATCAAAAGCTAAAAGGATTAAAAAGAGCAAGAAGGAAACATCATAATTATTATACATAATTATGTTAAATAATATTTCGTAAAGAAAATAATATTGATATTCGAAGAGAGAAATTACATTTAAAATACATGATTTTATATATATGTAGCAAAAAAAACTTCTTAATATACAGCAAGTGCTGTCTGGTAAATATGCTAAAGGAGAAAATTTAGATTGTTATTTTGTTTAAAATATACCCTACATTTTTATTTGACAAAATACTGTAATTCACAAAGTTATATAAAATTTCTGTTCCTTTTAATAAAGCAGTTGAAGATATATGGTATTACATAATTTCATTGTCAGTCTTAAACTTTATATAGGCACTTAATAAAGGCGTTTAGAGAATTGTTTCGTGATTGCTGCAAAATATATAAATTGTAAAAATTTATATTAAGCATAGATTAAGAACTAGTATTATTATAATTTTGTAATCAAAGTTTTATATGCTTTTCCTGTTATTTAAAACTATTGTCAAATTGCTTTATTATTTTTGTCTTATTACAATAATACTAGTTTGAAAGATAAAGTCTTACAATTAATACCCAATCATTTTGACAATTTTAATATACATATGAATATATAACAGTATTTTCTCTTCTCTCTTTTACCTATATATAAAAATATATTATCTTATCCAAACTTGCTATTACATTTACAATAATTTTGTTCAGATATAGGAAAATAAGGTATGCGTAAATTCCTTTATGCAATATAATATGAAATATATGAAATTCTGTATAATTTGAAAACTTTAGGCATCCTCTTAATAGCAAATGTAGGACAGAAGATCTGATTTCATACTCCTCCTATAGATAATCTTAAATATATCATAGAATAATTTAAAAATTAAACTCTATAATCATGAATATATTTATCGTTGATACCATCGCAATTATAGAGAGAAAAAGTGAAATTCTCTTACTCTCATTTCAAGCACGCTGGTTTAAAGTAGGATACAGGTGCTTTTCTCACGAAAGGGATTAGATTTCTGCGAAGAGAAACCCACCAGCAAGCAATCCTCTTGCTCGTGTTCAGTAATGTACTTCATGATGTCTTCGACAGCCTTGCTCACCATAATCCGATTCAGAGAAGCCTCGCGACGCAGCTGCTCCGTCACAAGACGTTGCTGTTGTTGCGAATTCAAACTCATGTCTATAAAAGCTGTAAATATGCAACGAAAATTAGAGAATCTCTGTACAAGCTGACGACAGAAAACAAAGAGAGAAAGTACATTACGAATTTAAAGGCTACCTGGATGTCCGATGCTGGAATCTCGTAGACAAAACTAGGCCTCAACAATTCGATTTCCTCGTCGCGAAAAGTCACTCGTCGCCTCGATTTTCTATCAACGATCTTTGCCGTATCAGTTTTTTGAAGATTTATTCCTTCCTGTGCCAATCCCTCAAGGCAAATTCACACTTGACACTTGACGATTGCTCGACGATGACACGACACGATGCATCGATTGGCTGTCAAACGCATCTTCCGCATAGGGATCTACGTCACGACCAATGAGCGCGTTTCAATTAGCTCCGTGCAAACCAGCCTTTACAAATTTTTGCCGGTGTAAAGTTTCCCTAGCTAGTGGAAAATCTCATAATTCTCGAATTCCCGAGATCTCAAGAGGAACGAGGATCTTCGCTTGAGATATCGTTGTGTCGCACGTGAAAAGACGATTCATCCTTCAACGTCTCGAAAATGGCTATGCACGTACCGAAACCACCCGGAGTAGCGCAGATGCTAAAGGATGGGAGCCGGGTAAATGCTGTTTTCTCACAATAATCTCGTAGTAACAACGCAACGTTCTCGAATGCTCCGTTGACTGATGACTCTCGAAGAATACACGAGGATCGGTGCTCATATATTCTTGCCTTTTATAGGCATTTTAAGTTATCCGAGAATTTCCGATTTAAGAATCAGAATTTCGCGTCGCAAAATGCATTCGATCGCAAATTATATGCCAGAAATATATGTCATACGTTCTTCTTTTTATTTTTTAATCAAATTTGATCTTTAAATAATATAAAGGGATCGTCTGATGCTGAAGATGTAGTCGACAATTTTCAATGATTCTGTTGTTTTGTATTTTCAAGTACTTTTCGGGCCTGGAAGAAGCAGTCTACAGAAACATTGGTGCCTGTAAACAATTTGCAGATACCGTGAAAACGGCGTATGGTCCTAATGGAATGAATAAGATGATCATTAATCATATTGAAAAACTGTTTGTAACTAATGATGCAGCAACAATTATCAATGAGCTAGAAGTAGAACATCCAGCTGCAAAATTGTTGGTTTATGCATCAAAAATGCAGGAAAGTGAAGTAGGAGATGGAACAAATTTTGTTATAATTTTTGCTGGAGCACTGCTTCACGCCGCGGAAGACCTGCTTCGTCTAGTAAGTTAATTTCATTTAATATTTTTTTATATCAGTATAAATCAGTATATCGATATATAATACATATATATATATATATTATAATAAAATATAATTAAATTATGATATAAAATATATTTATTAATATTTTTATACTAATAGAGACAATTTTATATTCCGATTTTTTTAATTACAGGGAATTACGACTTCAGAAATAGTTGAAGGCTACGAAAATGCCTTGAATAAAGCACTCAAAATCTTATCGACACTAATTGTTCACGAAGTGAAAGATGTACATTCAGAAGATCAAGTGAAAAAGGGAATCAGGACCGCTATTATGAGCAAACAATATGGAAACGAAGATATTCTTGCTTCTCTCGTTACGCAAGCTTGCATTTCCATCTTACCGGAGAAAACGACATTCAACGTCGACAATGTGCGGGTTTGCAAGATACTCGGAGGCGGCTTGAACAATTCCCAAGTGATCCAGGGTATGGTGTTTAAGCGTCATGTGGAGGGAGAAGTCACAAAAAAGATCGGCGCAAAGATTGTCGTTTATACTTGCGCCGTGGACATCACCCAGACCGAGACCAAGGGTACGGTACTGATAAAGTCGGCCGATGAGCTTTTGAAGTTCTCGCGCGGCGAGGAATCGCTGCTGGAAAGTCTGATCAAAGGAATCGCCGACAGCGGCGCCGAGGTAGTAGTGTCAGGCGGAAAGTTCGGAAGCATGGTCCTGCATTATATGAACAAATACAATCTGATGGCCGTTCGTATCCCGAGCAAGTTTGATATCAGACGACTTTGCAAAACCGTCGGCGCCACCGCACTCCCAAAACTGGTAAATTTATTTAGTTTAATCACATCTTCAAATAAAACATGTTTCTTAGCACTCTACTTGCATCTGTATATGAAATATATTATAATACGAAAGAAACTATTACAATAATTTTCTTTTAAAGGTACCTCCGTCGAAGGAAGAGTTAGGATATGCCGATACAGTGTACATTGACGAATTGGGAGACACTATAGTGGTGGTGTTCAAACTGGATGGAACGGAGAGTCGCGTCAGCACTGTGCTCGTGCGTGGTTCCACCGAGAATTATATGGACGATATCGAGCGCGCGATCGACGACGGTGTCAACACCTTCAAGGGTATTACGAGGGACGGTAAATTTGTCCCGGGTGCGGGCGCCACCGAGATCGAACTCGCCGCGCAGCTGGCGTTATATGCGGACACTCTACCCGGCCTGGAGCAGTACGCAACGCGCAAATTTGCCACTGCCTTGGAAGCATTCCCTAAAGCCCTGGCGGAGAGCAGCGGTATTCGCTCGTCCGAACTTCTGTCCAAGTTATACGCAGCCCACAAGGATGGGAAGAAGAATCACGGTTTCGATATCGAAGTACGTTCCTATTTTCATCTATACGATCTTAAGTTTCTATTATAAGTATCTTCAGATAATGTTTTGTTTCAAATATGAATAATTATTTGAATCGTAAATCTTATTCTTTTTTTTCCAAATAATATGTGTAGTTATATGAATTTTATATCGTTAGGGTGATGGCGCAGCTCTGATCGATACCGTCGAGGCAGGAATCCTGGATCTATATATGACGAAGGAATGGGCGATGAAATATGCAGTGAATGCGGCGTGCACAGTTCTCAAAGTAGATCAAATTATTATGGCGAAGCGAGCAGGCGGCCCGAAAGCTCCAGCGGGAGGTGCTCGTGAAGAAGATGACTAATAGAACAAAATGAAGAATAATTCAGCGAGAAAATCATAAACTTTTACGTTTAATTTTACATTTTATTTATATTTACGAATTTCAATATACTTGGAACGTTGACGAAGAAATAGAACGAGTAAAAGATAACTGCTCCTTCAGAGCTTCATTCAACGCGATTACAAAGAAGGTAATGTATTTTCTATCTTAAATCCAGCTAGGAATGGAAATTTCTATAATTTTCTATTTTCGTCCAATACATCTGTACTGTAAGAGTATTAAATAAAATTGTTAAATATATCATTTCTTCTGCGGTTTATCTTTATTTTTATTGAAATCTTAATAGAATAGAAATAAACACAGTATATGTAAAAACAATTACATATCCACAAATAAGGGAAAACATATTAATTAAGAATCAGGCACAGTGATCAAATGCTAATTTTCTTTCCAATGTGTTGTGAATATTTAATATTAGAACCTTCAACTTTGTTTTTGAATTATAATTCTACTTCACGATCTTATGTTGAGAGACCGCCAGTGTCTTTTGCGTGTATTCGCCGCATTTACTGCTGTGCATGTTTAACTATTCGTTTATATTTGTTTGTTATTTATCGAAGAAAAGTAATTTAAGGTTCAACTGTAACGATGTTTCGTAAGGTAAGTGGTACTGCCGTAACTACATGTGAATAAAATGTAAAATCATTTCGAATTAAAGCACGTAAATTTCAATTCACATGTGCTCTATTTTTTAGGTTATCTTAGGAACACGCAGTCAAATCGGTCGATTAAACAATGTACGATTCTTATCGCAAGAAACAAATGAAGCTACGAAAATAGAAAAGAGTAAGTACGCGATTGCGTTAAAAAATTACTTGACGTAGATGCCTATACACTACACTATTACACATCATCTATGTTAATCACTATAAACATACATATTAACAAACGTGATTTATTTCTACCTCGCTCTTTTAGAAATAATAGAGATAGTATAGAAATTATTGTTCAATGACAATATTTTTAAGAACAAATGTTTTTGTTTTAATTGCAGCTGTAAATAACGTTACCTTACTTGGAAGGGTTGGAGCAGAACCACAGAAACGTGGAAGCACTGAACATCCAGTTGTAATATTCTCTGTTGCAACACATACAAATTATAAATATGAAACAGGTAACACAATCGATATATAATTTTAGAAATAAAGAATCTAATAATTATATCATCTATTTTTTTCTAGGTGATTTTATGCAAAGAACCGATTGGCATAAGGTATGTGTCTTTAAGCCTAATTTGAGGGATGCTGTATATAATTATTTAAAAAAGGGTCAGCGAGTAATGGTAAACGGTAGGATAAGTTACAGTGAATTTAAAGATGAGGAAGGGAATTCGCGTCCTAGTACAGCTATAATAGCAGATGATGTAATATTCTTTCAATAAGTTTTTTATATACAAATAATACATATTATTTTTTTTCAATAAAATTGATATAAAATTGTACATTTCCTTTCTCTTCCAATTTATATAATATTTAATTAGATAATAAAAATGTGATCTATGCATTTTATAAATTTCGAGCATCGAATATTTTGAAACTTAAATTACTGTCAATGTGATTCTTCTAATCTTTTATTAAAAAGCAAAGCTACATTTATGAAAATTAACACATGAGGAATTCAAAGTATTAATGTCGAAATAATAAATTTCACACAATGTGTAAATATTTTAAATATTGATATAATGATTTTTTAAATATGTTGTGAAGAGTTTATATTTTTAGCAGGTTGTATTTTGGATTAGAGAGAGAAAGAGAGAATGAGTTATAAGAGAATAGTACACACATGTTCTTAATAACTAAATAAGTCTATATTTACAACATTCATCAATTCATATGTACTCTTCGTATAACAACTTATATAATAAAACAGCCCTAATATCTAGGATTTTACATGTTTTATTTTATACACGCGAAACGATATATAAACTTTTTCAATCTTACATCTTAGAGACGCATTGCTTTACATTATAGTATTATCTGTCTTCATATATGCTGCATATAACGTATATATATTTATTCATTTATACATAAACTGCCTTGTTTTTTTCTTTGACAATTAGTCACGTGAAAATTATTTACACGACTGTAAACAAAAAAGATGTACATATACATATAATCTTTCTCTTATCTCAATAACATCACGCAGTTCCTCAAGATAGACGACGACTCGTCTAAATGTGCACGATGCACATGCATTTCATACATAATAATATCTATTAACTACGTACTGCTTTTTTTTCGTTATATAGTGTAGAGATCACAGTATACAAGAAGCCAAATATATTTCTTAATATGTCATTTATCCATACGCTTGACGAAACTCACTTTCTCTCTTTCTCTCTCTTGCACTCATACTTCAATTCTCTCATACTTTCTCAGTTTTATATTCTCAAGTGCAAAAATACAATTAGTAATCTTCTTAAAACTTGTTTTCTAATTGTGTACGTGTCTTCGCGCTTCTTTTTCGCGATTTATTTCGCAGACAATCGTCGGATAAAGAGTCGTGGAATGTGAAGCCACAATCGCACTGGCAACAAACATAGAAATTTCGAATATAAATTTTGATAGTAAAATATATATATGTATATATACTTTTTTTTTCTATAGATAAATTTATATACTCTAACTCTGGCCCCGAATTTTCATAAAATTCTTTCGCTATTCTTCTAATATATTTTCCTTCTATTCGCATTTACAATTCATTAGTTCAATTATGTACATCTACAACATATAATCGATTATACGGCACTCGGTTACAGTGCGTTTATTTTATATAACGCGTATATCGAGCGCGAGCGATACAATACTTGGTTCCAAAATTGTGATATACCGATTTTTTTTTTTTTTGAACGATCGATTAAATACATATAACTAAATATCGTTCACTTATTAAACGGCAAATATTCTTGGCACAAATACGTCAAAATAACGGAGAACCGTTTCAGAAGAGCTTGAGAAAATCCAGTTAAATCTCCCTCTTCTAATACTCGCTTTACAGAGTCGACATATATAAAAAATCTCATTAAATTGCCGTGAAAAGATTTTGTCAAGCTCTTTATACTCTTCGGAAATCTCATGGAAACGTTTGTAGCGTAATTTTTCTGTGATGCATTAACACATTTGAATGTCTCAAATCAAGTAGAGTCTCTCTTTCTTTGGGATCGACCTTATTCGCGGACTACGTTTCGCCAAAAATAAAGTCACATCACAGAACATATGCTTAAGATTAAAAAAAGAAAAAGAGAGACATTAAAGAAAGGAAAGACCTGGTAACAGTTCTCCCTCTGGCATTCTTTGTACATTGAATCATTGTATGTATGCTGTTAAGCGCACCTAAGTTCGTACACATCTCGTCGTTGTAAAAAGCGGAAAGGAAATTGCCCGACAATTCGCATGGGTGGTTCTCCCAGTTACGAGGGAAGCGGAAAAGAGGGTAGGGCGGAATATCCGCGAAGATTCAACTTCAGACATCGAAGCGTCTATCATTATCTCCTGCGCACAACGATTCAACGCGAATCCGAGCGAGGACGGAAGGCGGCGAATCTCGTTATCCAATTTGCGCCGTAAGAGGTGGTATTGGCAAAACGGGCTCTCTTCCCGCACTTCCTTATCACATTCGTACACGACGTAACGACAAAAATGAAGAGTTCTTGTGTGATTACAACTTTGAACTGTCCTCGACAGACAAAGAAAAGCGCAGAGAATCTAATCTTTTGATCCCTCAAGAATCATCTCTGGAACGTCAATGTGCCTCAATGTGAATTGGATAAACGAGAAAATTTACTCGCCTTCCTCTATTCTGATGCATATTTCCAAGATAGTCTCGTACATGCGAATCGTGTTTCGAGGGTCCTTTAACTCATCGTGATTGCATTCGACAAAATTCCAAGTCATTCTTATACTTTTCTCCATCAATCACCACTAATTATCTCGATTAGATCTCGTCGTTATCTTGTCCTCCTAAACCTCGTCGACGAGGTTACGCTTTTCGGATTCCATCTATTCTCTACCTCTTGAAGACTTTTGCGTCTTCATGTGGATATTTCATTCTTATCAACAAACCGATGAACCGGATGGAGTGGATGCTCACTCAATCTCCAATCTCACTCTGCATCTGCACTCTGTCGATCGGTTGTCAATATGGAACCCCTGTTACGTAGAGTTCGTTTCACCGTCGGCTCCCAGTCTGCCGCGGCGCGATTAACGATTACGCGCGATCATAGCTTTCCTGCCATCGCTAGGTCCCGCGTCACTTCCTCTCTTCCGGTTCCTGATTGGTCTTAACGAGGTTGTACGCGTGACTTCTGTACTTGGCAGGTGGATCGTGCAGTGGCAAAGGCTGTTGCTGTTCGCTCGATGGCTGGTTCATACTGGACATCGAGAGATCTGTCGGCATATCCGCTTCCGGTTCCGTTTCGGGACTCCCGGAGAGAGCGCCTTCTTCCTCCGGTTCCGATTTTATTCGCATCTGATGGCGCAGCGACGATATGTTTTTGATGTTCTTCAACTCGACCGAGTTACGTAAAAACCTGCAAAGAATAAAGATAATTGCTTTTTATCCGAAAACGAAACAATTTTGATATATTCTAAATGCGAAATTTATTTGTAAAATTATTACTATAATAATATACAGAGAACAGCAAGGATGAATTTTGACATTTTCATTTTTTTAAATTCTCGATTCGAAATTAATAAATCTTCACATACATGTACATTACTAATGTGACGTAATTATTCTATCGCAATTATTTTACATATAACGATGCTTAATTATATATAATAAATACTCACTGATAACAATGTCGTTCGCCTTGAACTTTTCTAAGTATGTTCACACGATAGTAATAACGTAACGCTCTGCTCATCTTATCATAATTCATAGAAAGATGATTTTTTTGGATGCCCCAGAGTCGTGCCAGACCCGGCGGATCGACGATCTTGAACACGCCAGTGTCCCGACTTTTCCACGCGATAAAATTGTGATACCGTTGCTGGGGGTCATTCAGCAACTGCTGAAGGAAGTCCCAGAGCAGTCTTCCATCTAAACAGAACGGCGGAAATTGTTACAATGTGAATAATGTAAGTCGTGGGAAGATGAAAGCAATATGGTATTACGAGATTTTATATTTAATAAAGTGTTTATATACCAATCAACGTGCAATATTAAAGCGCATACACAACTCAAATAGCTAAAAAATCTGAAATATATCTAAAAAACATTTGAAAGATTGACATCTCTTAGACGTTTGCATCGACCATCTTACGCTAATATATAAGCAATCGTAAATACTAACTGGTGTTAGGTTCTGACGAGTCGCTGGGGAAGAACTCTCTGGCCGCATTGGCGGTAGTCGAGCGGAAAGCACCGGGTGTCAACGGCATCATCTGCGACGGCAACGTCGGACTCGGCTGATCCTTGACGCTCACCTCGCTGAGCCTCTGCGCCGTCAAGGCGGTCGGCGTAGGCGGCGGGCTACTGTTACCGCTCGACACCTGGTGATTGTTATCCTCGTCCGAATCGCTCTTGTAGACCTGCGTCTGATTCGCGTCGGTCGCGTGGCTGGGCGAGCCCGATTGACTGTCCACGGACGGCGCCGGTGACAGGGTCACCGAGTTAGCCGACATCAGGGAGGCGAGATTCTGGGCGTACGGCGGCGTCTCCGTGGCCCACGTGGGTGTGGGCGGATGCGAAAGCGGACTCAGGGGATACGCGGACGACCTGGTCGGCGTCACCGGGCTACTCGGCAGACACCTCTGCAGCTGGTTGTAGTCGCGCACCAGCATGGTGAGCACGTTGTGCAGCACGTCACCGGCGCCTGGACACCTCTCGCCCAAATCGGCCTTGGTCAACAGGCACATCGCCTTGCCATTCATCTGGAACATGTCCATGTCGAACGGCGGCAGGTCGAATTCCTGCTCGGACCACCGCAAGAACGCCACCACATCCTCCCGAGACCACAATCTAGGATCGGATACTGAAAGGAGAGAAGATGCCATTGGTGATACGGCCTTCATACAATGTAACGTTGTCTATATATATATTTATAATCAATTCCTTTGAACGAACAGTCACGAACGACGTTAAAATAAATTATGCAGATTAATCTTAAAAGGAAAATCAAAATTTCAATAACAAAAATATACTTAAAAAAATGTTTCTTTACTTAAAATATTTTATCCATTACACTATACTGTATTTAAAGTCATACAAAAATTCTATCAATGGTCGAAAGTATTAATATTAAAATATTAATTTTACGGACTTGCGCCAAGAGAGAAAACGTTAATTTCGGCAGCACTTACCTAGATTCGTTGGTAAATGAGTCTTGAAATCTAGGAAGGGACTGGGCGGCGGATGTGTCGTAGGCGGAAAGTTTAGCGAGAACCCGTATTGACAATGAGCCCGCCAAAACAGATCCGGATTGAAAGGCAACCTACCCGGTGGTAGCCGGGAATCCATTCCGGTCATTCCGCCTACGGCGGAAACCGGCGATAGCGGAATCGATGATAACAATTTCATAACACGCCCTCACTGCCGGCGGCTTCTGCAACAGAAGAAACGATCGGATTTATTAATTAATAGGTTCGTATATTATTTAGGCAAATATCATAATAAATAAATCAAACCGGTTATATAAACGCAACTTGTATGATCTAATTAGCTAAGCTATGTCAATATCATCTGTACCACTCCTTAAAAATTATAATCATGACTTCATTAAATTCCAAACGCTGCAAGGTCATGGTTTGATTAGCTTATTAAACGAAGAAGAAGGAAAAATACAGAATTATTTGTAGTGATCTCTCTATATTTATTCGCGACTATACGGAGGAGACGCGACATTGACGTAAAGTGCAATCTTCCGTACTCTCCGTCGTACATCGTCGAAAATTGATCTCTAACATATATATATATAGCGATCTCTGTACCTCGTCTAACGAGCTGGCGACGTAACGATCGCTCGCTTCCCCTCGATATACAATGACGGAAGATAATAGCGCCAGATTACACGCCGGCTTCTTACAACGCGAGATCGTGCAAACTCGCGAGGAGAAGAGAAGCGTCGCGACGGTGACGAGGCGTTGTCGTCGTCCTCGTCATCGTCATCGTCTTTCTCGACCGGTTCGCAGACTATCGTCGTCGACTATTAGCATAGAATGTGGGGGCATAAGAATGAAAGCTGGCAGGAAACACGGATTTACATAACGTATTTCTATCGACGTAGACGCGAAGCTATTTCCGTTCCCGACATCGACTCGCGAAGATCCGACAGGCTAACGCGAACTTTACCGTTTCGACGCGAAACTCTCTCTCGGGCCCGAAAAGCGGCTGTTCATCTCGAAATCTCTTCGGCTAATTGCTTCCGAAAGTTTAGTTCGCTTATGACACCACAGAATTACAAGTGTACCCGAAATCTTAGTCAAGAATATTTCTACACTTCCAGGGATTTATCGTTAAAATTCAGACTGAGTTAGTCTGTATGTAAAGTTTATATCGGTTAGTAAGATATAAGAGTTATACGCATCTTGCGGTATATATGTATATACCTATAGAATAGAGTTGGCTATATGCGAAAGACTGTAATAACGGATCGTTATGTTGAGAGCACATGAATAAAAAGAGCTTAATTCGTTATAAAATAGTGCGATTTCCTCACCTCTCGTTAATGACACTATCTATATGATAATCATATGTTTATAATCCTTGTCTCTAAATACGTTCACTAAGGAGCTGGAACGATTGCACGATTAATGTCGTGATAGTATATTACAATTTCTTGCACACATTACCTTATGATAATATAAAAAAAATAGATGATTTGATTTAATATATTTCTCAATAAACACTTTGACGTCATCACGTTCGAGGTTCTACATAAAATTACATATAACATATCGCTGAAGTATAGTATGATTAAATCGAACTACATATTTAGCATTATCGCAATTTGAATATTTTGGAACGATAGTAATTTTTGTGTTTTAAATTTTTAGAAAAGTGGAGAACATAATTACAGATACACAAAATATTTTAATAACACTTTTTAGTCAATCTTTCGTAATTTTTATCTATATTATTGTGTTTACTGTATCAGCTCTAATATCAAATATCAAAATAAAAACCTAAAGACGATTATAATTAAATCTTCGAAAAAAGTTGATTTTAAAATTTTTCTAAAAATAAAGTCCAATCGCTATATTTGGCTCTTTTTAGATCGAAATTCAGCAATCGAATTCCGGCATATTTCTAGCAAGAATCTCCTTTATGATGCTGAAAAATAATCGCAAGAAGCTCTTGACGGTGCTCTTCTCATTCGAGAAGAGATAAAGAGAAAGAGAGAGATAGGGAGAGAGAAAGAGAGAAGTACCCTGAGGGAAGAAGGCAGAAACCTCGGCATGCGAAGGTCGATGTGCCGTTGTCTCGCACCAGGAAATCCTGGTCGTCTCTTCGGTCTTTCCTTCCTCTCCCCCTTTTCCTCTTCCCCTCTTTAAATACCGCGAATGGCCTTATACTCAGATGCTCCTTTCAGCCGCTAATTTTTGCCGCTCGACTAATTAAAACAGCTACTTGAAGCGCAACGTCGAAGAATGAATTCGTCTTTCCGTAAATTTACATCGCGCCTGCTTCATAATATTGCTTCTGTGTGCCTTTTAGCGACTAATGTCCCGATTTTTTTTTTAAATCGTCTAGAAGATGTCTCCATTATCCTTTATAAATAATTGAAACACAATTCACTTCAATAGACCGCGCAGACTTTATTGTTAAATTATTTAATCTCGAAAGAAGGATTTATGCAGTAGAGAATTTAAAAGAAAAATGGGGTCCATGAGAATATGTAAGTCTGTGACAATTTTAGAAAATCGAAGCTTTGAGGAATGAGATGTCAAAAATGCAATCTCGAACTTTTGACTATGATTGCGATCTCGCTCGAGATCATTTTAACGTATCGGAATGTGCTCTCAAGAAATAAAGAGAGCTATAATTGTGCTAAACATACGGTCCTCTCTCTTTTTCTCTTTCATTCAGATGCAAATAAGAATTAATTTTCTCCTTAATAAGAAACATATTAGGATTCTGCGATTCGTTCCACGTATTTCTGACGAGGTTTTTTTTTATTTTCAACGATGAGAAAGAAGTCGCGAATCACGATAGCAGCAACAGCAAAGTATTGCAATTGAAACACCGTTCGCGATTTCCGGTGCGCGATTGAAGGACGGAAACGCGTTCGATCGCGACGAGGAGACATCGAGATTTCCACGTCGTCTATTTTATCACGATGCAGTCATCTATAAGGACCGTCTAAGAAAACGTTTAAGGAAATCTTTTAAAAACTTGAAGAGTTTCTCTTCTTTATAGTTTTCTTTATTGACCCTTTTTAGATTTTTTTTCTTCCTCAATGTCTAATTATCAGTAGAGACAAAGAACGGATTAAATTAACTCGCAAAGAGGAAATTACAAATGTCATACTTAATCTTTTCTTCTTTTCATCGCTTCTTTTTTCTCTCTTTTCCTTCATTCTGTTTCTTCATTATATTATTTCTTTTCATTTTTTTTTTTTGACCTAATAAACTTCATGACGTAAATGAGATGACCTTGATTACGTCATGTTGCTTACAATCGATCTTTTTACGGCCGGATTTCCCGACGCGAAAAAGCTCTCGTCAAATCATCGTCGCAAATGTGTTTACATTTCGTCGCAAAGCATCGCGTGTCGAATAACTCGGAAGTCGTCACGTTGAAACGAGCGCGATAATCGTTCGTGTATAGAAGATAATGTTGTAATTCGATAGCGACTGTCGCTCGCCACGTATTTCAAATGGGTCTGCCGCGTGTCGGTTCGTAAACATTGCTAAAAGTGGGCTTTAATTTACTTGGCGTCGTGCAAATTGCCCACGTGGGTAATGAGGAAATAAACGTCAGGTTATTCGCATGCAAACATATAAGTGCCCTATAATGTGCATGAAAATATACGGGAAAAAAACATTTCACATCCTATCAGCTGTGTATAAATGTCTCGCGATCTCATCTCGAGATGACATAAAGATAAAAGTATTAAAACTAACAATGTAAGAGCGTTTAGATAATTTCATTATTATGGCGTGGTAATATCTTTCTTAATCTAAAGACCATATGTATACAACTATATGCGAAAGATAATTGAAATGTAGAGTTTGAACGTTTCCGAGAAATGTATGTAAATTGGAGATTTTACTGACACAATAATGCTACTTAAACGACTACACACTAGACTTAATTAGACAAACACACATTCACAAGTCTCATTTTCTCGTGCCTTTGAATTATTAGCGGCTTTTTCCTGCATTCTCGCGACATGATGCAAGATAGAATTTAAATCGAGCTGACCGCGAATTGAAATGCATAAGAATATTACGCACGACCTTCCGAAACGCCGCAATCCTGGCCTATAACGCACCTGTAATTAACTGACAACGTTAAGACGAGTTCATTAAAAAAATCACGGTCACTGAGCACAAAAAAAAACCGCATCTTTTCCGTCACGAGCGACAATTTAATCTGTCAAACGCAACGCGCCTCATAGACTTAGTTTTATCGAAAAGCGCTTTTAAGCATACGCTTCTTAAAAGTTATGCTTAAAAACACTTTTACCGATAAAAGTGGTTTAAGAATGTGGGCCTTAGACCGTAATCGGTCAGCTAATGGGACGGCAAAGGATCCGCGTGATTATTTTAGACTTCGTCTATCTTGTCTCGTGTCTCCTTTCGCATCGTCGTCGTCTCTTCGTCCCAGTCTCCTTAATGTCAGAGGTTCGTTATGCCTTATTCATATTGGCCCGCTGGCAAGCACACACATATAACCGGTTGCGTAACTTGCGCACGAGGAAACGACATGTGCGATTTGTTAAGATTAATACGCACACACGGACACGCACATATCCATATTCGTTCAGCGATATCGCCCAACTTGCTACTATTGTCGCGCGATTCAAAACGAATGATCTGATGACGATGATGATGATGACTCTGATTCTTCCGATGCATGTGCAGCAATCCGAAATCTTAGGCCACGACACTGGGAGAAACCATATGTCAAAAGAAAATTTGAATGTATAATTTAACGCGTATAAATGCATACAAATGCAGCAAACAATGCGCATGTATATTTATGGTACAGTCGAGTATTAATAAATTAATTTAATAAATATACTTGTCCTCTTTATACATATTTGTTTACAAGTTATTTATCGAGGATGCCTCTTATCGATATAGAGATATCGATTTCTAACTTATATTTATAACTGCGCATATAAAGTCATCAATTCTCTTCGCGACAAATATTTTTTTTAAGCACAAAAGTCATGGGAAAAAATCTCGACGCGCAAAACATTAATAGAAGCAATTATACAAGCGCGGAGAATTTCGAAGACGAAAATAAATGCTACGAAACGCGAATAGAACTGTTTCAACAACGTCGACGAGCTCCAATGATGAGTCGATCGGGCTCGCAAGAAGAAGTCACGGCCTGGAAAGTGTAATCACCTCGGCCGATCATCATCGTCGACGCGACTCTCCTCCTCGACGGGTCGAGAGAAGGAAGTAAGTAAGTAAGTACGCGCATCCGCGCAGCAAAACACATCCGCAGGCGGACACAAACGGACGACGAAGCAACACAACAACCGGCCGATTTAACGGCGTTTCGCAACGTCGCATCGCAACTGAAGAAAAAGAAGACGATGCGCGATGAATAGCGAAGGTAATTCGAGGTGAGCTTTGACTCGCCTCGTATATCGCGCGAAACGATCATGCGCGAACGACGATTAATGTGCATTAATAACACGATGCCGCGTGATATAACGATCGCTGATTATTACGCGTTTGATCGTTCGTTAGAACCGACCGGTCGCATACATATGTATATCGAGAATTTTAACGCGACATAATAATAATCGCCGGCAAGAATTGTGCTCGGATTAAAAGGCGTTTTTATTCCGGAAAGCGAGTCCAATCGCGAACGATGATTATTGAAGAGAACACGAAGGGCTTAGACAGCGAGCAATAATTCTATGAACACGATATATCGATTGCCACTTAATAGCGTGACGAATTAATCACACGGGAAATTACGAGCTATCGATGTACGATTTACAATTGTATCGATGTTGAAAATATCTCAATGTATAATAATATATAATATAAAGTGCACGTGTTAGTGCATATTAAAAATCGTATTTTTCCTTTAAATTCTGTTTTTTGTTTTATATCATCTTTTATTAGCAATCACGTGGGTGTGTGTCATACGATATAGAATTTAAAAAAAACTACATGGTAACATAGCAATACATATTCTCTATTAACAAATTGGGTAAAAATAACGGGTATCGATGTACTGCTAAGGCGATCGCGACGTACGTTCACGTGTATACATATATATGTCGCAACCTTGTTCCGTGTACGTGTGGGTGAATGGGTGTGACATCTGAAAGTACAACCAGGAAGTGGTATGTATAAGGAGGTACGCGTATATGTGCGTGGAATCGATCCATGTTCGAGGTGGGAGGAGGAAACAGGAAGATCCTTGACGTGCGCTCGCGCGAACCAAGATTTAAGATTTATCATATATAATGCTCAGGAACGCGCGAAGGAGAACCTTATCTCTTCTCTCTCTCTCTCTCTCTTTCTATAAAACACCCGTGGCGTTTCTTCCTCTTTGCAACGTCCCTTCCGGGTTCCTTCACTTCCTGTCTCTTTCTCTTTCGTCCCCCAATATTTCTCTCTCTTTCTTGCTCGCTCGCACGTACGTGGACACTTTATCGGTCACCGCTTTGTCGGGCCGATGTCAAGGTATACTACTGACGCGCGCGAGTCATTAAATACGGATGTATATATACTCTAGACATGTAAGCCGACGCGGTAATTAGCGAACGTTGTAATAGCGATAGACCTCGAAACAATTTCCTCTTTTTTTTTTACAATTTTTTATCTCGTATAGCATTCTTCCGCTCTATCTTTGTTATTTTTATTACTTTATGATTTTTTCAATGCATATTTATTTCCGGATTGAAGAAAAACACATATATATATTTTTTTTTTTTTCGTATTTCTACTCCTCCGTTCCCGGTATTTTTATCTTATACAAATTTCTCATTATTAGTTCATTATGCGTATGATTTATTTAAAGTCTATACTACTACCTCTCTGTCCATTGCAAATTCTCTTTATGTTACATTCTAAAACTTTATGGCGGTTCATACATACTATAGATACGCCTGTTAGATGTTGCGTGTGTAATATAAAACTTTTAAATGTCAACATCCATTGTTTGCTGTTGCAATCGATCTGTCACTCGCGCGCTAGATGTTGCTTTGCAGATAACAGTGAGTTGTTGATAACATGGCTTCCGGCATCGCCCTGTTTTCATTCGGAATATAGTATATCTGCAGACTTTTACAAAATAAATTTATACATGCCATATATAACATCAATCAACTACAAAATTGGCGTTCGATTGAATGGCGTTTATATCAAAATTTCAATTCATTTCCTAATTGACAAGGAACGGTGAGTGCATTGTTGATATTAAATATTTAAATATCCCAATATGTATAATGAATGAATTTGTCGAAAAACGAATAAAAACACGCGGACAAACGTCGAAAATTTTCGTGTTTTTTTTTCAGAGTTCGCGGAAAATCTCGCAAAATTTTCCACCAAAAACTTCCACGTGTTTCGCGAACGTTCGAATATCAGCGTGTATCATCGCAGACGTGATTCTACGAAGATGGACCGCAATAAGGAAACGCATTCGCGACGCATGACACGTCTTAACGTAGATGACGCCATTGACCCGCCTCTTGACGCGCGATTCGGAAGAAATATCATTCGCTATCTATCCTTGTCTCTTTATATCATCGTGCAGATAATCGAATAATCTTATCGCGCGAATGTCTTTCGACCTTTATCGAGTACGAGAAACAGCGATCTGCGATCGTTGTACGCATTGATTTAAATGTCAGATGCATTGATCTGAAGATCTTTTTCTTTCGCAATCTATAAAACAAATATATATAAGCAATAGATATATTTTATATTAAAAGGTATTTATTATATATATTCAAGTTGCAGCGTCATTCTCCGACGAGCGATACATTATTTCGTCTCTTTTTCAGCTTTCGACCCCTATGTCGCGAGTGCAAATTTTCGAAATAATCGGCGATCTCATCTCGAAACGTTTTGTCGCGATATTAAACGCGATCCGTAATACGAGAATAGATCTCCGTTAATGTGTGTGCGAGATAAAAAAAAAAAGAGAAAAAAAAATACGCGCGATATCTCGTCGAAGTGCGCGTGTCATCGGCGATTCGCGGGTGCGCCGCGAATTACACGCCGACTGCGTAATCGTGCATGCCGTGCGGGCGTAAACATCGCGGACCTCGGGCTGGACCCCGAAGCGGTACCGAGATCGGAGAAAGTCGAGAAGTGCAACGGAACAAACATGCAACCAGTCGCTGCTACCGGTAGCAATAACTATATGTTCTGCCTCTTTGCTTCCCGCCGCGCGTCCTCCTTTGCTCTTTTACCGCTTACTCTCCCTTCGTTTTGTTACGACGAAGACACTTCGCAAATATCTGTCTACGCTCATCGTGCGAATATATCGATCTATCTGATGAACGTTAACTCTTTCAGGAAAAAAAGGAGTAAAACTGTTGAAATGTCAAAATCATATTACAATCGAGATAGGGTATATTTTTGTTCATTAGATCATTTTCGCGGATTTATATCCTTCTGCATACAAATTAAAGATGATAATCTTACAACAGATTTATTAAGAATGTTAATATTCCTTGTTTATTTGAATACTTTAGTAAATCGAGTAGTTTTATATCTTTTATTATTTTTCGATTTATGTAGAAATAAAGCCGCTGAGATTATCCGATCGAACGACGATAACTTTGATTTTCTAGCGTCAATTATATAACTAAAAGATTTAGATACAACACGTGTACCGTTTAAAATTACATTATTATTGTGAAGTTTGATCCGTTTGAAACCGTTGATTTTATCAAAAAAAGATTAGATAACGTGTTACGTATTCAATGATAAGAGTACAGAAAATTGCGATGAACAACAAGAATAATACTTGCTGCGGTAAGTACGAAAAAGGCGAATGTCAAATAAATTTCGGGTATCTAAAAGTTTCGAAATACGTCTAGAAATTCGTTCTCGGTGGATGCTTACTTTACACCAACTTCCTGGTAACTTTGATGTGACACATAAGCGCGGAGCTTGCGAAGATCAAGAATACACGGGTTCGCCGACCAGCTTAAGGTCACGTGGCGGAGACCCGATGGGGAAGCTGTTCGTTAGACAACTTTTCAATTCCAAGTTCGATGGAGCACCTTCGGAACTTTTGAACTGAATGAATATCGCGATGGCGCATCAACTCTTCTCTTTCGTTTTTTATTTCATATACCCGGATACGGTTAAGGTCGTGCGTGAATATCGACGACAGTGATAATCAGATACGCCGAGTTCTTTATCTAATCAGAAATCCAAATAACACACTTCCCTGTCCCTCTTCGTGAAGCTGTAACATCCGTGACTTTCCTTCGGTATAGCGACAGGAAATTCTGTTCGCGATAAACACGAGAGTATAATATTTAAAATTTCTTACAATCTATCAGAGTTGTTTGAACATTCTTTCGAACACAGACAATGCATTTAAATGATGCACGGAAAAAAGATAATCATTACACGATTCAAACAGAAAAATAATTACGATTTTATGAAATAATTGAATTTCTCGAGCATATCTCTAATAAGGCATATTCTCTAGATATAATAATCGTCACGTTTTATTTTTCGTCAACATATCAAACGCATTCGACAATTTGCGTTTCTTGATAAACTCCACCGAACTCTTAAATGACGTACTTCGAAGAATTTATGCATTTGATGCACGGTATAAGCATAAGAGAAACGTGCATTATCGACATACGCTTATCTCGAGCTCGTGCAATTCGCGTAAAACAGAAGATGACTTAATCGCGGTACGCGCGTATGATATCCTCAAGGCGGAAGCGAATCTTGGCAATCGAAAGATCGTGGCCGATATGTCAAAGTTTTTATCGCCGCTTCCACGTCGTCGCGAACGTGCCGTCCTGACAGAAGAGCGCGAGATATCTCCGCTGATCGCGACGTTATCGAGATTGGCCGTTTCTTCGTGGAGAAATCGACGAGATTATCGTTTATTAAATAAAGATAATGATGTGAATATTGGAGCCGCGGTTAAAAGACAAACCGCGTCTAAAGAATGCAAACTTTTCCACGGTGTTTAGAAACATTAATTGCGTGAGTCTTAATTCGAAAAATTATTTCATCTTTATCATTGGCAATATTGGCGATAAAATATTTTTATATTATAGATATTATATTTTTCTTGGAATTTTTTTTGCTGAGAAAAAATTGATCAATATAATTCTTCAGAAATCTAACAGCTGATACACGATATGATAATAAACGCGCAGTCTCTATATATTCGTATAAATCTACGGTGTAAAATCGCATCTCTTTAGAATTTTGATGTTTTCTCAGAAAATACCACGATCATAAATCGCACGAGGATTATTTTTTCTTCGCCTTTTTACGTATACGTATAATTGCATGAGCCCGACGATGTGTGACGCTCGATTTCGACTCTCGATGACTTCGGGAAATTCGAAGGTTACGAGAGCAAAAGCGACGTTACAGATGTGCAGCCGGCACTTAATGACCGATTTATCATATGTTTGCCAGATTTCTTAGCGGCCTCGATTTTTCAACATGTTTTATGACGACATGTGACAACGAGAGCAACTGTGCTAACAACAGAGATATCGAACGGTAGCTTCTTTGATCAATTTTACCTTCCTTCCGATTGAATATTTTTCGATTCTTCCATTTACATGCTTCTACAAACAAAGATTTGTGTAATCTATCTTTATGAAGATCTGTCACTTTGATGAGGAATTATCATCATCGAGCTGAATTATCGAGCTTCTATATTAATCCATATTTTGGACTTTCTGTATCATCAATCAAGATTACTCATTATATAATCTCCGACATTGATAACTCATACTTCCTGCCATGCTTATAAAATTTTATAGTGCAAGCGAATAAATCATGTGATGATCGAAAAAATTATCTTTTTATGTATCTTATAAAAATAATGTATACATATAAAAATATACATTAAAAATGACATGTAAATTCAATTTTAATTTTTTAGATTTTTCTTAACTCTCCTGCTTTTCTTATATAAAGTGTCATAAGATAATCCGAAAAACTTCACAATATGCACATATGCATTTGAATCTTCCGACTTATTCGAATCACTTTCCTCATTGCGCTTAATTATACTTTATTACCATATAGATACAAGTTACGAATATTTGATAACGCAGCAGTATGTTCCACCTGCGCGCATGCACATAATTTCGCTTGCAATGCACATTAAGTGTGAGTCCGCAGATAAACTTTTATCGGCAAAAAAAGATATATCTTCAACAACGAGCTAAATCGTTTTAATTTCGCGCTTTCGAAGTTTGTCAATTTGCATGGTGCGATGCTCCTTTTGCATCTTTGCAATTGTTCGATTAGAACCATGTCGTTTCCGTTCTTATCAGATCCGTCATAATTTATCATTCGTAATTAATTATAATTTCAATAAATTTCACATAAATAATCTCTAATTAAACAATCTGGAGACTCTGGAAGACTCGTTACAGATTCTCAATAATTGTGACGAAAGATATATGCGGAGATGAAATATAATAGCGTTCGATCGAGAAGCGAGTTTTGTAATGACGTGGCGCCACATCTGCGATAACCCGGACTCGCGAGTCGCAAAAATCTCGGCGGAGCGCATAAAAGACCTCGGAAAAAATCGCGATTACGACGCTCCGCGGAATTGAATTGCGTGTGATTGCCTGACCCGACGCGACTTAATTAAATACCATCGCGACAACTGCTGGCGCGTACAGGATGATATATAATACTATATATAATCTGCCACTCGATAATTTGTTACTAATACAACGAGAAATTACAAGATTTTTCGTAATTTTTGCATGTCTCAAAATATCTGACAAATCGACAAATAATTAAGTTGGCTAACAAATGAGATTGGAGATAAAATTAAGATAAAATTGAACAAATTTTTATAAAGCAAAAATATTTATGACAACGAATGCTTAAAATAAGTATTGATGTGATAAATATACTTTTTTTGCATTTTGCTATATGTACAATTCTATTTTTTGTATCTACTTTATTTCGTACATGTATGTATTGCGCGATACTTGTGTATAAGATATATACATATATGTTCGCGATTGGTACGAATATAACCGATAATTATCGAATTATCGAACATTAATATTTGTTATTTCGCGCGCCGGAATTGCTCAGCTGCACAAGATAATGCGCCGTTTTCACACCAAAAAAAAAATGGATAAATAAAACTTGAGTAAATAAAACTAAATAAAAACCGCGAATCGAAGGGATGCCAGTTGTGTGTCGTCAAATATCGTCAAATATTTTTTTCCTCGTGATCGTATGACGCGCAATATATCTTGAAGATCTCGCAAATGAATAATAATAAAGACGGGAGAAATCGAGGTCGATTTTATCAACTTATTTTATCTCGTAACATATGCAAGGCTTATGAAATTTTGTAAGTAATTTGATAAGTTTTATAGAAGCGTATTTTTACGAAAATTTCTCATTGATTTCTCACAAGACTTTTATAATATTAGAAATTAAAAAGCTGCAGGTATATAATAAATTAATAATAAAATGTCTTCTCTTACAAGTTAATTATATTTTCAGATATTTAATAAAAAATATGTAATTATAACAATACAAAAATTAAAAAATTGCAACGAATGCATTTGATCAAATTTATTTGATTGCAGAAAAAGATCGATTTTAAATTCGATTAAAAAATATTTTCGTCACATAATTTATTTACTTTTAAGACCTGAGCTCTAATTTTATTCCTGAGATATTTTTCGTCTTATCGGAAAAGTCTTGTTTCTCGAAATCACAGGAGAAAAGAAAAGAATAGAGCACTCTGTTAAAATCATCCAACTACCGTTTGTTCTTTCCTTTTAATCTTTCGTTTATTCGCATAGGTATAAGAAAACGATTGGATGGAGTGTAAAGTAAGACTTTTTAAGCAAGCGAGGTAAAGCGAAAACACAAGACATATACCTAAGGGAAATCTGATTGGTTGTATCCCATGTTGTTATTATCATTTCGATGTATCCCGAACGAGAGACAGAGAAGTATTCACTGGTTGATTTTGGCGAAAATATGGCGTGTTTAATGTTCCCTTTTTCGTTTATCGTCTTTACTCTGCAGAAGACTCCGTCCACTCATTTGTTACATCCAATCTTTTCTGAACTTCTATTTCAGACCTACCCTTCCCTCTTCCCCTTCTTTTCCATCCGTCTTCAAAACATCGTGGCTGTCACCGCAGTGATCGAATCTCGATGGTATATGAAAGGAAAACGAACGGTATGGATGTGGCTTAACCGTATAGGCTGTTCGTTCGACCGATAAAACGACTTGACTCGACACTACGTGTCAGTGACCCTCTCTCGTTCACCCCTGCCTCCTCCCGCCTCAAGCTTCTTTCCACCGTGTCCTCAACACTCCCGCTGCCATTCCCTCCGTTTCCTCTTTATTTCCTATACTCACAGTTTCGGGACACCTGTCCGCCGATGTTGACATATCAAGTACAATTTGAGATATATGTATATTTATCTGATGAAAAGATCGTTCGACCGTCATAAGTAAACAATGATGATTTCTCGGCTTTTCAAACGAGATAGACTGTGAAGAACCGACCTTTAAATTAATACTTTTCACTGCTTTCGTAAAATTACAGCCTGAGATTTTTTAAAAATAAATTTTCCTACTTTTTTCGCGATATTCAAATAAAGTATATTATACTTTCTCCCAATACCATTATACCTATATATATTCTATTCTCATTCTTACATTTACAATCGTTGCATGTTCTTGTAGCTGAAATTTTCTTCAGTTGACTACGTCGACACTATGTAAATATACATTTTTTTCAAGATTTTTTTCAGATCGCAAATGCGACTCCAAAAGACGAGAAAGTGTGATCGAGTTTAAATTCCGGGTTCTTACGTAGCGAGCGCGTGCACCGTGGCGACTACGATAAATTGCGTTGCAATTACGTACGATCGCTCGTAAGTAGGTAGACATATATAAAATCACATGCTGGCGATTATACCAACAACACATGTTTCGAACGTGTCTGTCATGAGTACTCATGAGACACATTTCGCTACGCATGCGTTTCCGGAAAATGATATTCATTCGTATGCGATTTATGTAATCTACTTATGTGATCTACTTTGCACGCTGATTCAAATTCGTTTTATCTCATTTATATTAATCTTAATTTAAGAATATTAAAATTGCAATATATATATATATATATATATATATTTCGGTATATAAAAAAATCTACCTAGCTCGCTCTAAAACTCGTTCCTTCAAGGAAATGATTATAGTTCTTCGTCATCAGCACATATATACATATATAACGCATCGTACTAATGCGATAAACTTGTGTGATTGCGCGATATAAATGTCGCTATACAAACTTATCGCGTGACCATAATTTGTGACAATTCTGTCGCTTGCGCTATTTGATAACTCTCATTACTTTTCCGACGATAAAAATGTACATCGAAGAACCGCGTCTGTATCTTGCGTATCTCATCCGAAACGGAAGCGCTTTCGAGCGAGTGCGCTGCTCGTTTCGAAGATCTCGAGGCAGATACGTCCTGGAACTGGATCCGCGTCGCCTTGAGCAGTGTTCCACATGTTGGTTCGCCAGCGACCAAATGCGATTCTTAAACGCACAGCGTTTAAGATTCACGATTCGGGGTGTGTGAAGTTGGCACCCCTATGTTATGCTATCATAGTTCTGTTAAGAGTTCTGAGTTATTTAGAATTATAGGAAGAGTTCTTGATAATTTTTAGAAATAGTTCCGGTCATTACGATAACGAAAATCAGTTTCAAAAAATAAGAGTGCCAACTTTACATTTTTTTACACATCGAGTTCCAATAGTTTTGAGCAGAGTTTTAAGGTTCTTTTAAATAGTTATATAGTTCCTGATTATTTTTTGAAAGAGTTCTGCAATTTTTAGATAAAAAAACGTACCTTCAATATATCGAAGATATTTCTAAAATATCAAGTTCTCGTGAGAAACGTTAGAATTCGTGATTTTCGAAATGTTTCGTAAAAGTGTATTAATTTTAAAAAATCAATCTCTTCGAAACTATAATAGATAGAGCCATGCGGTTTTCACGTTTTTTCTTGTCTTATCGAGTACGATTCAGAACTCTAACGTCTTTCCCCAGAACTTGATATTTTAAAAATATCTTCGATATTGAAAGTATGTTTTTTTATCTCTATAAAAAATGCAAAACTCTTTCAAAAAATAATCAGGAACTATGTAACTATATTAAACAATTTAAATTTACTTACCTCACGGTTGCTCCTTTGTTGCCCGATGCCTCCCCGGGCCTCCTTCTCGTAGAAGTCTCGAAACACTTGTATTCGCGTTATTTTTTTTCGTTCGCGACGCGCGGCGACGCCCGAGTTTTAGCTATCACAATCTTCGATGCGTTTCGGTAAAACGCGAGACTTGCAAGAGCTTATTCGCGCGCGAATAAAACCGAAGCTCCATTTTCGCGTCGCCGCTTTTTCCAAGACCACTTTTCGCAGGGGCTTATCGAACGAAGATGATCAAGAGAGCGACTTCGCCGCGACGCACTGAAGTCGCCCAAGGATGCAAGCGAGACGAACATTGAGCGAGATTCACGATCGACGAGATCAATCTCGCGCGTGCGACGCGATCGGATTTATACGACAATTAACCGCCAAAGACGCTAATTAATACACTCGTCCTTTCGCGGACCGGCAAAAAGCGCGCGACCGTTGATCACGAACGATGGAAAATACCACGAGAATGTAGCAGCATGTATCGAACGAAGATGGCGAATTCGCCGCGACGTACTGAAGTTGCCGAAGGACGCAAGCGAGACGAATATTGAGCGAGATCACGGCCGACGAGATCAATCTGACGCGATCGCGATTACGATATTGATACGTGCGACGCGATCGGATTTATACGGTAATTAACCACCAAAGACGCTAATTAATACACTCGTCCTTTCGCGGACCGGCAATAAGCGCGCGACCATTGATCACGAACAACCGAAACAAGAGCACTGGAGGTGGAGCTAGAGTGGCACTGCCAGTTTCGGAACGCGCAGCGACACGTGCGCCACGCCGTAGTGGTGGGGGTATGTAGAGGTTGCGACGTGGGAGCTCGGCGAATCACATCGCGACTACATACCCCCACAACTACGACCTGATAGGGGCATGTAGTCGCGACGTGATTCGCTCAACCTCGCACGTACGTTGCGTCGCGACCGCTACAATGCCCCACTACTACGATTTGTCGCGACGTGTCGTTAGTCGTTGCGCGTTCCGAACCTGGCAGTGCCACTCTAGCTCCACCTCCAGTGCTCTTCTTCGGTTGTTCGTGATCAATGGTCGCGCGCTTTTTGCCGGTCCGCGAAAGAACGAGTGTATTAATTAGCGTCTTTGGCGGTTAATTGTCGTATAAATCCTATCGCGTCACACGCGCGAGATTGATCTCGTCGATCGTGAATCTCGCTCAATGTTCGTCTCGCTTGCGTCCTTGGGCGACTTCAGTGCGTCGCGGCGAAGTCGCTCTCTTGATCATCTTCGTTCGATAAGCCCCTGCGAAAAGTGGTCTTGGAAAAAGCGGCGACGCGAAAATGGAGCTTCGGTTTTATTCGCGCGCGAATAAGCTCTTGCAAGTCTCGCGTTTTACCGAAACGCGTCGAAGATTGTGATATAAAACTCGGGCGTCGCCGCGCGTCGCGAACGAAAAAAAATAACGCGAGTGCAAGTGTTTCGAGACTTCTACGAGAAGGAGGCCCGGGGAGGCATCGGGCAATAAAGGAGCAACCGTGAGGTGAGTAAATTTAAATTGTTTAATATAGTTACATAGTTCCTGATTATTTTTTGAAAGTTTTGCATTTTTTAGAGATAAAAAAACATACTTTCAATATCGAAGATATTTTTAAAATATCAAGTTCTGGGGAAAGACGTTAGAGTTCTAAATCGTACTCGATAAGACAAGAAAAAACATGAAAACCGCATGTCTCTATCTATTATAGTTTCGAAGAGATTGATTTTTTAAAATTAATACACTTTTACGAAACATTTCGAAAATCACGAGTTCTGATCAAAAATGCTGGAGTTTCGAATTGTACACGATAAAACAAGAAAAAAAAGTGAAAACCGCATAGCTCTACCTGTTATAGTTTTCGAGGTATCGATTTTTTTAATTCATCGGAACGTAGAAATTTTGCGACGTATATGTCAAGTCGACGTATGACATACGTGAAGGTACATTTTTTTATCTAAAAATTGCAGAACTCTTTCAAAAAATAATCAGGGACTATATAACTATTTAAAAGAACCTTAAAACTCTGCTCAAAACTATTGGAACTCGATGTGTAAAAAAATGTGAAGTTGGCACTCTTATTTTTTTAAACTGATTTTCGTTATCGTAATGACCGGAACTATTTCTAAAAATTATCAAGAACTCTTCCTATAGTTCTAAATAACTCAGAACTCTTAACAGAACTATGATAGCATAACATAGGGGTGCCAACTTCACACACCGCACGATTCGGCACGCATATAGCGATTCTTAAGAAACGGTCCTTAACAATTAGCGTTGGAATTGCGGGTGCTCGTTAATCGCCCGACAGATAAAAATTTAAAAAATCATATATTCCAAATATCTCGCGCGACCAATCTTTTGAACTCGGTCTCCTTGTGTATCTGACGTTATCCCGGATTATCGCGGATATATCGCGCGCGAGCTGCAGCCACCTGTAGTGGTGTATCGGGAATATCAAGCAGCCTTCCTCTCAGCTGAGAGAAATCGACAACCTGTTACGCGTCGTTGAGAACCTCTAGCGTTGAGAACCACAAAGAGAGCAGTGTGAGGTCTCCAATGCACGTGCATGCAAGTAACGCCGACCGGAAGTCGATAAAAAGCTTGCTTTACCCTCGTGTCTCGGCCATCAGCTTCTCTCGTCATGGGAAACAGCTTCCTTTTTTTCCTCTCTCTTATAGAAGGGAGGTATTCTTCCGTCTCTCTTTTTTTCTATCTGCATTTATCTCTCTCTCTTTCTCTCTCTTTTGCTCTGTATTACTCTAGTGGTCCAGTCAAACTCCAAACTCCAAACTATGAGAAAATTTACCGTCTCCTTTAATCTCTCTATCTTTTATCCTTCGTTTTTCTTGCAATTATCTTATAAGATAATTTTTCTAGACTTTATAAGCTATTCTTTCTCTAGGTCAACTTATATAATAATGCAAAAAGGTTGTCTTCCTCCAATTCGGTGTTTTAAATTAACAGATTTTTATGTTATCTCGTATAAAATTGTTTTTTGTTCATGACAACACTTCGCACAACAAATAATAATACTTAAGAAGATTCAATCATACTCTAAGTTTTAAATCTTAAAAAGTGACAAATAATTATTTTAAATATACCGACGCTGAATCTTTCTCTTATTTTTAACAGGAAAAAATAATAAATAAATACTTATAAGTTTTCATAGCAAAGAGAAAAATTTCTAATTAGATATAATAAAATTAAACATTCATAAACTATATCTTTTTCTTGTAAAATTTCAATTCATATTCTTAGGGCATAAATATATAAAATGTGTAATAATGTTCCGATATTGTTCCACATTAAAATTCTACTTTCTTTTTCATTTTTCTCTTTATTTAATAAAGTGCCAATTTTAAGTATTCTGCGATGATAAACAATTATCATATTTAATAATAATTAATAAATAGTCATAAATATTTATAAGTTTTAATACGAGAAGTAGATCTATCAGTAGCTTCTTCTTCATAGCTGCTGTCCAAGAAGCCATCTCTTAGCAGTTAAAACATGTTCACAGAAAAAAGAGGAAGAGGAGAAACTCTAAAGTGGTCATAAGTTCACTTCCGAGAACTTAAATGCAAACATATGCATCCATGGTAAAGCGCTCTTCGAAATGAAGCGAGAAAGAGAAAGAGAAAGAGACGTGTTTGTATAACGTGTCGACAAAATACACTCCCTTCCTTTAATGATGAGTACATTGACTATACATTATACTCGGTATAATAATAAACTTTGCAAGTATTAGCCCCAAATTTTTCCCAAACAATATTTTAGCGTTTAGTATATCAGCATCTGTCGTGATCGTTAAACGGGATAGTTTATTAATATACAAAATTGTCCAGGTATTAACTTTAAATTTATCCGAGGAAATTTTTACAATGTGACAATAAAATAGAAAAATTTGAGATGGGAATAAAAATAATTTTTACAATAAGAAACAAAATAATTATCAAATACCCTATATATTATTTCTTCGAAAAGCTATGATAGAAAAACAAGTAAAAGGACAAGTCTTCTTTTATTAAAAAAGACATTGTCATTCTCTTGTATCTTTTATTAACTGTGAAATTTTGATTATTTACACAAATTATTTTCTTCTCTTTTGTTTTAAATCTGTTTTTCCTTAACGCACTGCTTTTTCTTTTAATAAATCTCTTTAATAAGTGTGTGTGATCCACTAAATTTTCTCTTCAATATACGAGATGATTGGACCGGAAACAAATCCGGATCTAATTACTATGTGACTATTCTACCATGAAGATGCTCGATGAATCGTAAAATTAGTTGATTAGTATGATCATCGATTCGTTGGTTAGTGTAATTATTGCATTAAACCACTTGTGCCTTTTTATTACTAAATAAATATTTTTATCAATAAAATGTTTTTATAAATGTAAAAGTATGAAAACTTTGTTGAGATAATTGCTATTAAAGCTATTTAAAAAAAAACATATACCAAAGTATTTTTTTCACGAAAAAATATATATGTATAATAAAAATAAACAGAACAACTTCACTAACAATAGGAGTTTGTTACATAAACTTGTAATAAAAGAACATTTACCTCTAGATGTTTCATTCGAACGTTCTCACTTATTTATGCGATATTAATGGACACGCGTTCCGAATTTATCGAGTTTACTGGCTCGTAGGAGATCCACCTCTAGATCGCTAAATCGAGATCCCGAGAATCGCGCGTACGGGACGCGGGGGACGTTCGCACCTAATAAAAGCCAAGGGAGTTGCGCTTCTACGCGGCCGGTGTGTACCAGGAACGCGGATCTGCGTCTGGTAGCGTGTATAAATACGCCACTAGGAAGTGCTTGCCAGCAGGAAGCGTCCGCTGGGCCGATGAGAAACAATAGCGCGACGCGACGACCGCCCACTCTCGAGTCGCGCGCTTAAAATCGACCGAAATTCTCGCCCACCTTTGCTCCGTTTTATTTAACGACCTAATGTTTTAACTGCACCCACTTTTACTTCTCGCGTAAAATGACGTGGAAATGTCAGAAAATTAATTAGAAATATAAATAGTATAATATCATTTGATTTTCGCCGGCCCAATCTTTTTCAATCAGCTCGGTACATTTTTCTTTTCGTATAATTCGATAGTTCAACGAAGTTTTCGACAAGGAAGGATTGAAAAGATTTGAAGCACCTGCCGCTGACGTGACTCTCTGCTCATATGGCTGATATCGTATTGCTTTTGTACAGTTTAACGAGAAACATGACGACGCAACGATACTTCATGCATGTGCAACACTTCTTACTGCGCTCTCATTCGTGCAACAACAACGAAAATGCTCAGTCTAATGCGCGACTTACACACAGACCAAAAGTAATTAGTATGCTAAACTATTTTCTCGGGCGTATGCATCGACCCGGCGGCGCGGATAGCGGAAAGTTTTACGTCAGACGTATGAATAAACGATGGCCGGCACATCAAAATAGATTCGCGTAAAATTATTCAGTAGGCCACGTGACCGACCAGCCCCGGTATTAATCGATATTATACGAGCATCGAGGGGACATGCCCGATTGACGGTCGCTTTATGCGAGGGAGGGATTATTTAGAGCGGCAAAATGAGACGCCCCTTTAAAACTAGGGAGCGGAGTGTCCTACTCTTTACTTTCTCTTCAAGTTGAATATATTTTCTATTTTCTACTAGCGACATTAAACAATTGCAATTATTTTTACCTTGAAATTCGTTCGATTGTGTTAATTATATATTTTTAATCATCTATCACTATATCAAATGTCTTCAATAGAGAAAAAGAGAGAAATTTATACACACAATTTTATTAATTATTTAAATAAATAATATTGAAAATTATCGAGGTCATTAAGAACAATAGCTACGAAAAACAAATTTCGTCAAAGACAAGACCGTCGTTTTTTAAAATTAATTTGGCCACTCTTTCGAAAGAATGGTTCTAATTAGAACTGAAAAGATAGATCAGAAGTAGCCAAAGAAGATAACAAGCAAATGAGGTCACGAGATCACTTCTCGCGGAAGTGTTATTTTCATCGTCTGGGAAACACTGTCCTAGACGTTATGTAAGGACCGCATTACGTAGATCTACGTCTTGTTATTGTCTTCTTTCGCTCCTTCGTGAGATTGCAAATCGTTAAGTAACATCGATATTATAAATCTGCAAAGAACTAGGATTTGGCAACGAAGAGCCAAAAGACATAAAAGAAACCGCGATAAATACGAATATTTGCGATATAAAAAGATTCGATATTTTTAGCATCGATGTTTTATTTTATATTAGTTAAGTCACTTACAAAATAGCATCAAAAAAATAGAAAGTATATCGAAATATCAAAATTAAAATATCCAATAATCTTAAGCAAAGTACATAATATATAATTTTGCGATATTAAATTTTCCTTTCATAATTTTAAAATATTTTTATTTGTTTTATAAACATTAATATATGTGTATTAAAATTAATTATTAAATATTTATAAAATTAATATTAATAATAATTACTCTACTCTCATGATGATAATATATTATTGTAAATATTATTATATAACTCTCTCTGTGAGAGAGAAATATTATAAATATTAATTATACATTAATCATCGGTCCTGTTTTTCATTAGTTTATTATCGCATATTTTCTCGTAATTATCATACATCGATGTTACATAATATCGATATGCAAAACGATGTCCACAAAACATTGATACAATTTATCATGATCGCGAAAATTTTCCAAACGATAAAATGAGGTATCAAGACAGATATCAAGCTTATTAAATTTAGTTTAAATCGAAATACCCTCGATCGTGCAAAGAGAAACTGGTAGAAATCCGTCGGCGCGAATATAAATATATCGAAGAGGAAGAGCGTGCGACTATAATAATAGAACCGTCAGAGAGTTATAATACGCGTCGCGGGAAACGCGACATGAGAGGAACCACGACGACGACAACTGCGGCGAAGGCGACAAATACGACGATGACCGACGAACGACGGCGTTACAAGCGTTGATTCGGTCAACGGAAAAATGCTCCTAATAGCCAGGGAAGGACGATTGGCCGTCCGGTTATTTATTGTAATGGAATAATGCGATTGTTAAGTGCGTGTTGGCTGGCAACGGCCGTATCGTCTCGCAGCCACCCATTCCGATAAAAGCCACCCATCTTGTCATGTCGCAATGACGATAGAACATCTCTGCTCGATGTTTGTCAGTGAAATTCGAATCAATGGATAGTTATGAGTAAAGTAAAAAATAAAAAAAAGCATGAAATTAAAAATTAATAAAAACTAATCGCGAAGAAAAAAATGTACATTAAATTGTAGTTAGATGTAATATATGAATAAATTAGACTTAATTTTCTTCTTGATATTATATAAAACATAACATTATAAAACATCTATATTCACAATATAATACAAAAATAAGAAACAAAATAGGAAATAAAAAAAAGATGATTAAGATATTAGAAAAAACTGTAATCAGTTTAATGAAAAGACTATTTTTAATCATTTACTTTTTGATAGCAAAATTAATTAACTTTTGTTGTTTCTGCGAAAAGATTGGCATTATATTGATAATACAAAGTATATCAACGTATTATTAAATATTTATTTATTGAAAAATTTAGAGATGTGCTATCTTTGTGATGCTTTTTCGTCAACGTGACACGCAAGACGATTTACATCTTGAAAACTGTTATTACGCGGCATTCAATATTCGAGTGGAGTTTCACCCACTTTCGCTGTAATTATCACACAACGGGGGACGGTCGTTCGGTAAACCACCGAGTATCCCGATCGAGTGTTTCGTTCGTCGGTTGTAGATAACTCGATACGCGAGGCGAGAATAAAACAAGCCCCACGAATTCTGCGTGAGGTCCACGAGGGACCAGCGAGGGAAGGCTAGGAAGAAAGAGAAGGAAGGAGAAGACTATCGTCGTCTCTTGTCCCGGATCCGACTCGTAATAATAGTTATTTCGACGGTGAAGAATCCCAGAGTGTGCACTGTATGCGTGAAACACGAGAAGAGAAGCAAAGAGACGAAAAGAGAGAAAGGAAAAGATGACAGCAGAGAGAAAGAGATAGAAAAATGCGATCGAGCGTAGAATATTAAGCTTTCAGAGAGCTCGAAAGGACAGTCACTTCCATGTAATATATAACAGTATAATGTAAAATTGCATATTTATACAAATTTCGTTTTAATGAATTTGGTCTGGAATTGATAAAAATATTTGTTAAATATATCAGATAAATTATAATAATGCAAAATAAAAATATTTTAATAGTAAAAGGATTTTAAATTGCGATTATCGTATATGCAAAAAAAATGCATGTTTGAACTCGAATAAAATCATATTCACAAAGAATCCAAATGGAAGAAATCCTTACTTTTGTCGTTTCCGCGTAAAAATATCGGAACAAGTGTGTCAGATTTAAAAGCTTTCTACCGTTCTTTGTGGCTTTCAAAATGTTCCATAGCGGAGAAAAATTTCGCGAGCGATAAAGGCGCGAAAAACTCTCGAGGAAGATTTTTGCGACGCGATTCTCAAAGCGAGTCGTTGTGTAACTTCTTTCTTTCCTCAATCCCCTCCTCGTTTGGGAATAATATCTTTCTTCCGTGATATTCTACGACATCCTGGAAACCAGTCACGGAAGTCTTCTTCCTTTAAAATATTTCCTTTTGCTAATGGTCCGCATTTTATTTACGAGAAACATTGTTTCTTAAAAATCATCCAAAATTATTCACTGCGATTTAATCATATGAACGATTTAAAAATTCATTCGAGTCGTATAAAGGGGATTTTAAATGTTGGGTACAATATTATACAATCTTTAAACAAGTTTCATTACATATGGCAATATGTTAAGTGATAATATGTCAATCAAGAATCGATCATATATTAGTTTTATAAAAATATATTTTCTCGTGATAAATATTATTTAGTTTATTACAAAATTATTGTGCTCATTTCGCTAAATCTTGAAATCCTATTTCAAAATCTCCCTTTTTTTCTTTTTACTAGCTTTGACAATCTCTTTAATATTTTTTTAACACTGCTCAATTTAAAATACTCAAACATTTTGCTACTTGTCTTTGTAATTTCCTTTAACAATTTTTCTATTTAATTTTATCGAATACAACTTTGTTCAGGCAAACAAAGAATGGGCATTATATATGGACGACCGAAAGGCACTCTAAGCCTTCGTACAAGCCTCTTTTAATTTTTTCCGGTAAAAAAAGAACTTTGATTCTTTTCTTTACTTGCCTGAAACGAAAAAAAGTAGCGACGTCATGGAGAGAAGGTTCACAAATTTATGTCCTCTTTATGATCTGCTTTTAATTTATTTTTTTTTTAAAAGGATACTCCGTAAAAAAACTAGAACGGAAAAGAGGAAGATAAGAAAGACCGGAAATCGCGATCTTCTCTTATTGAGTGTTCTTCTGGTTGAAAGAAGGAAGAAACGAAAACAGAATAGAAAAAAGATGAAGGCTTGATTGATTTGGTCAAAACTTCAAAAATGTTTTTTTTTTTTTAGGTTGACATATGTATACACGCTATGAATGTAAAAATCTATCGCGCGGCAGGGAGTATATTTTGTTATGAATAGAAAGATCGTACAATTTTTTTTCGATAAGTTTAGCTGTATAAAGGTCGTAAATTATTTTTTTATTATTGCGAAATAGATAGCAAATATTATATTAAATACTCTTACTACAGTTGTTAAAGAAACTAAAAAATCCATCGATAAAATTTAACGCGCCAACAGTGAAACACCTTATATAAATGTATCCGTTACATAGCACAGGTGGACGATAAAAAGATATAAAAGAGTAATTGGAGAAACAGGATACTTATAGAGAGACGAAGATGAACGAGCAAGAGACGAGGTAGGAAACAGAGCGAGACAGAGAGATGAGAATAAAAATGCGAAGAAGGAACAGAAACATGTGGAAAAGAGGAAGGCGAGAGATGAGAAGAATGAAGCCTGGGGCGATCGCGCGAGGCGGAGATCCTCCGCTCGCTGCTTCGCCAGAGAGAAGAGAAAAAAAAGAAGGAGAAGTCCAAGGTTCGCGCTTCCGGTCCGGATACCGACCGGTTCTCCCGTTCTCGAGATACAGACGAGGAAGAGAAGGAAGAAAGAGAGATAAAAGGATCTATCTTCCTGCCCCAGCGCGAATATTCGCGTCACGCAAAATCTCGGCACACGAGCAAACAGTTTTAATGGCATTTCTTTCTAATCTCCTAGAAATACACTATATATTTAATTTTATTTATTTATATATATACCATATATATATATATAAAAACATATGATTATATCAATACATATATATAATACATATGATTATGCATGATGCGGATATTAAGAAAATATGTTTTTCATTTTACATCATTATATAAGAAGATTATATGGAAGATTTATACAGGAAGTAAGAAAAATACAATGGAATGTGACTAAGATAAATCTCATTAAACGTGATCTTGGCGCAATCCGAAACCGATGGTTTATTTACACTATTCAATTGGAAATGACAGGCTTGCATAATTTCAAATGACACGTCTGCGAGTTTATTACAGATTGAGTTTATTAACGATTTTAATTAGGTATATCAAGCTATCTAAGCCAAATTATCAAAACACAATAAATTATATATGGAATTAATTTGCTAATTTTTTGCTATTTTTTGCTGTAAAAAATAATTTTTTTGCTCAAACCATTAAAAAGTTACGAAGGAAGACTGAGAATTTGCTCTCAAGATATTTAGGTTCCGAATTTTTTGCTGGCAAAATAAATTTAAAAAATTAATGTTTTACTTGTATAATGAATAAAACATAAATTTTCAAATTTATTTTGCAAAAAATTCAGGGAATATTTTGATGCTATAATAATGCGAGCAACTAATTTTTTTAATGCACTTTACTCTTGAGCGCCGCGTTTTGTTATTGGTATTTTCTTAAAAGCTGGAGCAAAAAAAATATTTTGGGCGGTAAATAGTAGCAAATAAATAGCAAAAAATTTTAATATTATTAATTTTTTTCTCTGACTTATGCATATGCTATTTTTTATAATGACTAGATAGCTTAATATTAAGCTATCTAGCCCTTCGTAACTTTTTAATGGTTTAAGCAAAAAAAATATTTTTTACAGCACAAAATAGCAAATTAATTCCATATATGTATAATTTATTGTGTTTTGATGATTTGGCTTAGATAGCTTAATATACCTATTTTAATTCTTGAAACCAAGCTTGCATTTGCTTCGATAAAAGGTGAAAATTATTGGCGACACTTACGCTATCATCTCATTATCATCATCGATAAATGTTTTGATTATCAACGAAATAGCGATGACAGTGATGACTATAATACACTACGGATTTGCGATAATCGATTGACACGTCATAGACACTGATTATTTCTTGCATAATAACGATTCTTTGAGGAGGCGAGATATCAATATAACGCATATTTTAGACGGTCTCTCTCTTTCTCTAAAAAAATTAATTCATTATCGAAATCGGAGATTTTTTTCCGATCAAGTTTAGAAGCACGAGAATAAATTAGAAGAAATTTATAATGAGAGTTTGTGTGTTTTCTGTAAAGCTTTATAAATTTATAAATTTCTACTCACGGAAGAACCTCTGAAAAGTCAAAGAGTTAAAATTGCTTGGGAACGAAATGTATAGTTTGCGCATGGTTTCGTCTGTTCCATTTGTTCGCATGTGCAAGAAAAAGTGTAATCTGGTTATGAATATAAGATTAGGACTTCCCGGAATCGTGCGCGCAACGCAATCCAACTTTGTCCTACTCGCTTTATTTCGTCAACATTGATCGTATTTGTCTATATAGACTATCGTTCGTATTTTTATACGAAATCTGTTTCCTTCCAGAATTATAAATTCTCTCTTTCCCTCCAATATCATTTTATTAAAATAAATTATTCTATAAATTATAAATATTATAAGATTATTATATACTGCTTTTTACCGAAATATACGCAATCATTCTTTTTATCAGTCAAATGACAACAGTCGTTCACATATAGATTGCCATTGAAATTCAGGAGATGATCAGTCGCGATCTTGCTTAGATAAATAAAGAAATGCAAAACTACGAAAGACTGAGATCTTCGATCAAGGTTGAGGAATATTCTTTGATCGAGTCGAACCAGGAAAGTCTTGTCCACAATCTTAACGATCAATAGATTCCTATATATATGTGGAGGAGCAAAGCTCCGGAGAAATTTCCATGCCTCTTTCTTCCGCCCTTGACCCCCCTCCCATCCCTTAGTTCTCAATAGTCTACGGTAGTGCTTCCTCCCTTACTTCCGGGTTTCGGGCTCTTCCGGCGAGGCTCGATGCGAATTACGCTAGAAAGGCTTTCTTCTCTCCCCCTCCCCCCCCATCTCCTTCCGCTCTATATACGCGTCCTTCGCAGCCAACCTCTCATTTTCCTCTATTCACCCTTCTCTCGGTGCCCTCTTATCAACGTCGACTTCGACGGACCACCCTTCGTCAGTCGTTTCCTCTCGGCGTTATACAAAACGAGACTAAAGCCCGCTGCCTTCATTGGCGATTTTTATCGAATGGTTTAAGATCATTTAAAATTCTGTGGCTTTTGTATATCATGTTTTCAACTGTTTAAATATATTTTGATTTATATATTTAAATATATTTTGGCTAGTTTTGACATTTCCGATAGTCGCTTTACAAAATTGATGAAACAAAATAGATAAAAATATAAAGGAAGAGAAATTAAAAACGATTAAAGATTGCTGACATGCCTTGGCAAAATTGGGATAATCTGTATTTTTCCGATATCTCTACGAGTTGAGAGAAAGCACGCGATACACTACTGATACACCTCTGCGCATCGCGGTAGTGTTCCGAGCAATTCCGGTAATTCGTCATGTCCTTTATAAATGCTAATGTTCCGCCGACGCGACTTCGCTTATAAGCCGCCGCGAAGAGGTCTTCGTGTGCGTTTCTCTATCCGTGCTTCCGGGT
Organism: Prenolepis imparis; assembly: GCF_030444845.1. Taxonomy (NCBI): domain Eukaryota; kingdom Metazoa; phylum Arthropoda; class Insecta; order Hymenoptera; family Formicidae; genus Prenolepis; species Prenolepis imparis. The sequence continues at coordinate 5,800,148 of NW_028141164.1, forward strand.
GACAGGTCTTCCAGCAGGACGGAGTCGGGCGTTCAAAAGACCGCACCCCACCTCTCTCACGTCTCGGTCACGAGTTACCGTCTCCGTTCTGCTCGGCATTCTCCTTGGAAATTCCATGTTCTTTCGACACTCACGTCAGCCTCAAACGCGTATTGTCCACTTGACACTTTACCTTTCTATATATATATATATCTGTCTTTATATATATATTTTTTAAACCATTTCATATACAACTCTCAAAAATATATTTTTTTTTTTCATGAAAACAGTTACCTTAATAATGTGATTAAAAGTACAAAATTTTAGCAAGACTCAAGTACTTTTAAATAATTTACAAATAATGTAGAATAAATGAAAACTATGTTTCTTACGTGTACAACGCGAATAATGAAATTGGTAATAATTGCACAATTTTATTTTTGTCGTCAACAAGTCATCTTATCAACTTTTTTAGCGCGTATCACGGAATTTTGTTTGATGCATGCGTAGCACGTAAATCATTCGCATCGTAAATCAAGAATCGAGCGCGCGAGTTAAATCGCCAATTATACATACTCAGCTTGTATTTATTAATTTAATTATAAATCAATCAACGCGTTGCACGTCGCGATCTATGTGCATGCGATAACTAGCAAACGTTCGAGTAGAATTACGACATTAATATACATATTTCTGATCGCATCCAGCGTATAATTCCAGTTAGGAAAATTACCAGTAATATAGATAAATTCTTAATCAGTGCATAAATTATCCATAGAAATTGCCAGTTTATGTAAATCAGAATTAAATGGGATGTTTTTCCTACGCGCGCGATATGTAATATGTAATTATTATACTTAAATTTAGATAGATAAATCTTTAAATATATCTGCATCTTTTACGTGCAAGTTATTCTTTCAATTGTAGCAAATTTCATAATTAAACGTTTTAAAGCAGACTTGCAATGTTCCGGAATATTAACAAAAATGAGACATTCTTTTAATGAATGCTATACATATATATGTTTCAATCATTAGCTATAAATAAGATGATGCATATAAATGATCAAAATAACTGTTTGTTAAATGTCTGTTTTGATTTCTGATTAATGCGGATTTTCTCGTTATTTCGATAGCTCATTATAATATGATGCTACTTTTATTTTTTTGGCATCTTGTTCTTTTTACGATTCTGATAAAAAATTTAAAAAAAGCTGCATAGATGTAATAAAAAATTATATAACTTCAAATGCAGCACAAGGAGTGTGTTTCTTGTAAAAGATATCGTCAAATTTAAAGATGAATTATGATTCCGAACGCGAAGCGAATGAGCTTCCGGTTTTGTCGTTTGAGCTTCCATCCGCAGCTTTTTAATCTTTTTTTTTTTTTTCTTTCTTTCGGCTCTTTCTCTTTCGTCTTCTGATGCCAAGATGGCAGCTCGAGTGCAGCCGCAATGCAATACGTGTGTATTTGTATCCGACGATGACGACGACACGTCGTATCAAAGTTAAGAATACGACGGCCACCCGGATGGGAGGGGATTAGGCGGCCGCCCGTTTGCTCGCTACACTCTTTGTAACCCGTGCATACAGATGATAACCTATGCACATATCGTAGTCGTGTCTGCCAGTCAGCGGCAATGGCGTCGTCACCGGAAATCACCGGCGGCCAGCCGGATATCTTCGTGTCAGACCGATAGGAATCGCCGCGTTGAATCGACATCAAATGACTCCGCGATTTCTCACGCAAATGTATGACGTTCCGATTTATGCTAAATTCCCGTACGCGTTCCTTTCGCTTCAAATTAGCCCGATCCTACCGTATACTTTAATATTAAATATATCATTGCATATTATATATGCCACACAAAGTATTTAATGAAAAATTAATACAATTATATATACATTAAAGAACATGATCAGTAAGAATATTTCGTGCTACTTGAATTTGAAGAAAAAAATAAGATTTGCATTACAGATCTCCTCATAACTATGTTAATTTATATACTATATTTATTTAATATATATATATATATATACATATTTAATAGTATTATTAATAATTATATTATTTGACGGATTAAAGGTCACATTTTTTCCGAATAGACATTAGCTTACGCCAATGATGAACGCGGCCGACTCCCCGCTTTGTCTTCTTACTATCTATGCTTACGGAGTTTGTAAACATCTTCACGGCGAGATTCTTCTCGCAGAGAAGATTTAATTGCGCGCGTCTCATCGGAGCTGCCGTTCCGCGGTTTCGCAATGAGGAAGTATCACAGAGAGGATCCGCATTAATCAGAAATCAATCCGCGTCTCGACCGGACAAAGGAGGAAAGCGTAGCTCCGGCTCGCGCCTAGCACGACGAGAAACCGAGAATATCCTCATCGCGTCTCTCTCTTATATTCAATTTATCTAGAAAAAAAATGGTAACCTTTTTTCCGCAGAAATGAGTTTTCTCGTTATATCTATTTTCGTCGTAAGATCGATTGAAACAATATATTATAGATAGCGCAACGATATAGATTTATAGATAGTAAGTGTAGCGTCATTCTTTGACAGAATTAACACAATTATTTCTTCAAAGATTTATCAGTGAAAAGGATAAACGCGCAATATAAATTTTCGCTGACAAATGATTCTTGTCATTAAAAAAAAAAAATAACCATTTAATTCAATTTGATATCAAGTTTCAATAACTTCTTTCTTACAACACAACAAGAATGAAAAATTGTCTAGAAATGTAAACTAAAGAGTTGTTTGCGCCTTATCTAAATATTTTCCGTAAAAATCATGCATGCGGAGGAAGGCATTGCGACACTTTTACTAGCAAAAGTCAATACTATCGCGCTTCTTTTCACACATGCGAAGAATGGTATATATATTATAGCAATTCTCTCTTTCAATATATTTTAACACAACGGGCCATTTCGTAAAAATGAAATTGAAATCCGGTACAGTTTTACGCAAATTCAGACTTTGATACCATAGACGTGCGGAAACATAATCCCTGATGTATATACATCACGATACAATGTAACGCAACAATCTTATTCGCATGAAAAGCTGAACTCGTCAAAATTACAGCGATTTCAATCTTTGATTCATAACAAGTTTACGGAGGCACGAATTGCAAATTTGAGAAGGAAAAAGAGAACCAGTTTCGCCCGATGCCCGCACAAGGCTCGTGGAAATCTTGCGAAAGCCGCGAGCGAGCAGGTATTACGCGCGCGAGTTCGTCCGCTCACTCGCGTTATGTAAATGATAACGCGCAACTTCCTCAATAACGATTAAGAAATACGAGCGGTTCCTATACCCGGGCTGGTTTACGTAAAACATTTCCGCACACGTTGCAGCTAACGGTGCAGATTAGATCCCTTCGATTATGTAGCGAAGTGACAGAAAAGCGCCTTAGGTAGGTCTTTATTCTTCGTGCGGTCGTCGCGTCAATTGTCGTTGTTCCGGTAGAAATCGCTTAAAGATCCGTTTAAAGCGAAATGATTTCCGAGCGATGAAATTGTGTGCGTTTGAATATTTCAACACCCGCGCGAGAGATATTTGAATGTCAGTTTACTTCCGCCTTTTTGTACCCACATTCAGAGTATTTTTAATCTTTGTAAAAAAAACTCTTTATACATCGAAAGATAAGTTTCAATATCTGCTTGTATCTAAAAAAAAACGTGTAATGCGTAAAAATCGAGAAACCATTTCGCAAAAAAACAGCTTTATAAAGTTTAAAGTCATATAAATATATATATAAAGAAAACGTGTTTAAAATTTACATAAATCATGTCGCGAAGGTTGTCGTACCAGGAAGTAATTTCAGAAGTAGTTTAAGTATCTTAAAAGTAGCCTAAGCACCTCAACTCTCGCCATATGTCAAACATAATTATATCCTACACGTAACTATGTCTAATTATACATAATCGCACAAATGGCATTTAAAATTGCATCAAGATATGCCAATAATTCCCAATTAGCATTTTAAAGTTAACCCTCGTGCGCGATGAGATAATAAATTGCTTTTCTAAATATTAAGATAACACGTACAAGAATATTTTACATTATATTGCAGTATTGTTAATCTATATTTGCAGATTCGAGAGAGAGAGAGAGAGAAATTTAAATAATAATTTAATGACACGATCTCTCGCGAGCAATTTTATTTATTGCGACAAAAATTCGCAATAATAGTCGAATCTCATATTTTATTCCGCGAGTCCGAACTTGCGTTGTGTGCACATTTGTCCTCCGCATCCGAAAAGACAACGCAGACGATGGCTTATATTTACTTCCTCGATGTTTCGCATAACAAAGTCGCGACCAAGAGACGGTTGACGTCAGCGGTCCGTGTTAATTGAATTCCGCACGACCGGTTATTAACATCGCCGAGCGGATTAAAGCGAGGCGGGGCTTTTAGCGGATTTCCGGGTTTCGCGCCGGAATTAACTTCTTCGATCGCAAACGAGCCGCTCCGAATCTCTCGAGAGTGCGGCAACGAGGAAAATCGAGGGAGAACGAAAATTGACCAACATCATCGAGTGCTGATCTCTCGAGGTCGAGTGTCGCGGAAAAATAATAAATACGAACGTCGAATACGAAGAAAAGTTGTCGATTAAATTATATAAGAAATGATATGCGAGGAATGACTCGTAAAATTATGTATACTCGAAAGTATATAAACGTGAATTATCAGTAAGTCTGAAATTTTGCGTATTCTTTACCAAGTAAATTTATTGAATCTCGAATCTATTAAATTAACATTCTTGCTAATATCTGACACGTTCACTTTAGGATAATTTTTACTTACGTGAAATAGGAGTAAAAATATGAGTTAATGTTTCAGACATTTAATTTATATATATATTCATAAAAATATATTAATTATAAATATATATATTTATAAAGATGGTTCTGCATTCAGTATCCTATTCAGTAATATTTAGTGCTTATGTAAACATTGTCGAAATAACATGTATTTCTAGCATCGCGTAAAATCTCGAGAAACACGATTATATAATTAAAAGGATTATATAAATCATAAAATTAAGAAATTCAATTCCTCAAATTGCTCAATTTTAGAACTTGAAAACCTATATCGTCTATCTCTCTTAAACTGTAATAAATTCAGTCAAGTTGGAATGTGCATTCATCACCGAACGTGATAAAAACAAAGCGCGCAATAAAAATTTGCATAAGTCATGCTTGAACTCTTATAGAATACGCAGTTCGTAAATCGTCGACTTTTTATAATTCGAAGAAGAGAAAAAAAACGACGTTCGTTTCCACGAAACGCGGCGGCGACGACACCACGACAATGACGAAGAGGACGGTTTGTTTACAACCGGAGGATCGGAAGAATCGCCTAGTACGCGCGCGCAATGGGTTATGTACATACAATATATGCACGCAAATATACAACACACACACACTGCGAGAGCATCGCGACGTGACTCGAGAAACATCGGGGATTTATTTCGTGGAACGCGTGATTACGCGGAAAAATATGTAGACACTCTTACCTTGGATCGCTGGCCTCTGCTTCGTCTCGCTGTCAGTCGCGACGTCTCGTCGATAAAATCCTTTGCCAAAGCGGTGTCCCGGGTGCAGCTGTAATATCACTGGCCGCCGTCGTCGTTCAATCGGACACAAAACGTTTCGACGTTCATCGGACGGCGAGTCGTCGTCGTCGCCGTTCCTCGTGCTTCATCCGGCACGCAAGCACGGGGCGGCATGCGTACTTAATCGCGCGTAATCAGGTCGCAACGGGCGACATTCGCGCGCGCGAGAGAGATAGAGACAGCGCGAGACTTTTCGCCGCGGCGCCGCGAACACGTGAGAGGGATTAATGTCGCGAGTCCGAGCGGAGGCGAAAGACGACGCTCTCCTCTCGTTACGCTGTATCACAGGAGAACCGGGAGAGAATCCTCGGTCGTTAGCACTCGATCGCGCACTTGTATGTCACTTGGTCTTTAAGCTGCGGCGGCACTTGTATTGTTTCCTCCGTGACGACACCGGAAACGATGGAACAATCACGGAAATAGATGATACATATAGATAGCAGACGTGAATGAGAGAATTGAAGTACGTTCGAAGAGTAGACGAACGCGATCTCGCGGAGGGGGGGGGGGAGCGATCGTTGGAATTTCGATTGCGGTGCGATTGCGAGCGGCTGTCAAGTTTATATATCCCAGTACTGTCGCGTGTTCCGAGGTTAGCGAGCGACTGAGGCAGCCGCTGAATATAGAGTGGAAGATCGTCGCGAGACTCGCGCATTTTCCCCTACCCGTTGCAGCGATGGAGAGCGGTGGAGATGGCGCGTGCGCCGCGGGGCGCACAATTGGCGGCGGCGGCCGACCAATCACGTGCGAGCGTTGGAGTTGTCGAAGACGGCGCCAGAGGAAATAATCGAACCATTGTCGTCATGGCGCTCGAGTGGGGAAGGAAGAGGGTCGGGCGCGAAGTCGCGGCGCGCAAAGGTGGAAAAAGAGAGAAAAAAGATACTCCCGGCGACTTCCTCGTAGCTTCCTCGTGATCGCGATCGTGAATCGTGATTGTCGTCGCGAGTTAACCCCGGCCGATCGTGTTTCCACATGCGCGAGACGTGCAACAACGCGAAATGGAAGCGACCGAGAGCGAACGATAGCCCAACGGACTTTCGACCGGAATGAAGTTAGGTAAAGTTTCCCGGAATTTTATGTAATCTCATATATCAATGTCCACATACGAAAGTATAACGAAATGATACAGTTTTGATGCTAAATCTTTGCGGGAAGAACATGTCCATACATGATATCATATAAAGATATACATATTTATATATGTATATGTGGAAAATGTAGTCTCAATAATTATGCAAACATGCATTCCATGCGCACGCTACTTTTGTTTGTATAGGTCACACGGATGTGATTGGGCATCGGGCGCGAAGTCGCGGCGTGCAAAGGTGGAAAAAGAGAGAAAAAAGATACATCCGCCGACTTCCTCGAAGCTTCCTCGTAATCGCGATCGTGATCGTCGTCGCGAGTTAACGCTGCCCGATCGTGTTTCCACATGCGCGACGTGCAACAACGCGAAATGGAGGCGACCGAGAGCCCAACGGACTTTCGACCTAAATGAATTTAGGTAAAATTTCCCGGAATTTTATGTAATCTGATATATCAATGTTCTCATATGAAGCTATAACAAAGAAATATAATGAAATAATACAGATTTGATGCTAATTATACTTTCAATAATTATGCAAACAACATTTCACATGCATTTTTGTTTATAGGTTAAGGATGATCGGGCGATCGGACGCGAAGTCGCGGCGTGCAAAGGTGGAAAATGAGAGAAAAAAGATATTCCCGTCGACTTTCTCGTAGCTTCCTCGTAATTCGTAATCGCGATCGTAATTGTCGTCGAGTTAATCCCGGCCGATTGTGTTTCTACATGTGCGCGACGTGTAACAATATGAAATGTAAGTGATCGAGAACGACGGTAGCCCAACAGACTTTTCGACTTTTGACCGGAATACACTAAGGTAAGATTCCCGAAATTTTATGTAATCTGATATATCAAATGTTCTCATATGAAATTATACAAAGAAATATAACGAAATAATACAGTTTTAATGCTAAATCTTCTCAGGAAAAACATGTCTATATTATATAATCATGTAAAAATATACATAATTATATGTAGAATATATACTCTCAATAATTACGTGATAAACACACATTCCACGCGCGTGCCATTATTGTTCATAGGTCACAAGGAAAATAAAAAGAGTAAACTGCTTCCGCATTGCAGTTTTTTTTTTTTTTGTTTTTTTTGTTTTAAAGAAAAGTAAAGTTATGGGTTAGATTATAAGATATAGAAACAATCACTTATATACAAATATTTATAAAATATGTTATGTAAAATTGAATCGCTAATTTTTCATTTTTTTCTATAAAATATATAATGCGATGATAGTTAATCTTCACATTATTTTCTTTGCGACTTGAACAATAACGGCGCACATCATTTAGAATTGTTTGCTCATTATGAGAACATTTTTCTAATATTTATTATTAATAAAATATTTACATATATAATTATATATGTAATTACCAGTTACATATATAATTATATATTTATATATGTTGTTACATATATCGACACAATGTCTTCGAATTCTTATATCGCATTTCATTTAACACATTACAAGATACAAATATATCTATAAACATATTTATAGATTTAAATGATTTCTTACAAATGCATTTCTTATCTGTACTCATAGCACTTATATATTTTCTATTTATCTTGATTTCTATATTATATGCTCTTATCAGCATAGGCTTCATTACATTTTATTACATTATGCAATTTAATTAGACAAAAATAAGCGCCACGTGATTCTTACGATATCATAAAATAATGGATAGATAAAATTGTCTAATTGATTATGATGAGATAAAATGCTTAAATGAGACGGGAAATAATCAAGTTTATTATCGTAAATTATCGTAAATTAATCGTACAAGCAATAAAATTGCTATGTTAATTATGTCTCTAAAAACTAATGCACATTGCAAATAGATCAAATAAATTCTCGTCGCGGCAAAATATTTGTGAATTTCTATAAAAATGAACCGTGTTTAAAATAGGTGCCTCCGCAATAATTGAATTATTAATGTGATTGATATCTAGATTCTATCTCACGTAAACAGATAATAATCCATGGCCGAAATGCAGATCATTCATCGGCTTTCGCGCGATATCAAAAGCGATCGCGCAATATCAAGTATCAGTAACACCGTATCAGTGTCAATAACAAAAACACGAATGCAAATATCGTTCATCGCGCGAATTTTAACGCCGATCGTTAAAATTATTGCAAAAAATAAAGATAAACGAATGTATCTCGGCGACATCGTGAAATTATATACGCGACTATTGCGAATAATTCAAAATTGTTTTTATTTTAGCTTTTTACGTGCAATAATCGCGTTTTTTGCGTGCTTGAACATTCCTAATTTCTCTGTTTGTTTTCTTATTTACACGATATGTATAAAAGCGCAATAATTGACAACCGGTTATTTTACGAATTCGTTCATTTACGAAACACAGCGAACTGCGTCATTTTGAACTTTGCGAAAAAAGCGATATTGAATCGCGTGGGGGAAAACGCTTGTTAAGACAACATTTGTAGAGAAATATGGACGGAAGACTTGAGACCAAAATAACAAACAAGATATAAAAATTTTTAAATCAGTCGAAAGTTTAATATTTGCTACATAATACGGAATAGCATATAATAGCTTATATTACTAATATTACTATATATTACTAATAAAAAAATAATAACTACGGAGAGAATTTTCTCTTAAAATTTACCCTGAAAATCATGGTAATCGTGGGACAATATGGTATGGAAAGAATTTTATGAGAATTTCTCTGATTAATATTTATCACAATAAAAATAATAATTTCTATCACAATAAAATATAAAACATGTTTGATTATAACAGATATTATTTTTATTCTGATAAATATTAATCAGAGAAATTCTCATAAAATTCTTTCCATACCATATTGTCCCATGATTATCATGATTTTCAGGGTAAATTCTATATATAAGAGAAAATAATATTACTATTTACTATTACTATTGAAAATAAGAATAGTAATAAAATTGAGATAAAAAATTTAATATTTTTATAATGTCTAATAATAATAAAACAGAAATAGTATAGGACTTGATATATTGATTAAATATCTTTTTCAAATTATCTGTCAAAAATCTTTTTCATTTTTAACAACGTGAGATTCGCATTCCATACTATTAGCAAAGGAGTGTCAAAAAAAAAAAAAAGAAAGATACATGGCCTTGCTTTGATAAATTTCAACCGTGTTGTTGTTGACCTGGTCGAACTCATTAATCCGTTATAATCTCAAGCAAACAAGTCCTCCCGTTCTCGTCTGTCCTCCCGCCTCCCTTCAACGATTCCGCTACCGCCGCTGTGCTCTCGCTTATCTTAATCGCGGCAAAATGCGAAAAGTTGCCTCAATATTTATCACAATATACCGCCATGCGCGACGCACGTGGTCTGGTCTGTGACAGATATCTATCCTCCCTTTTTCACATTTTATATTACGAGATAAAATCATCTTACGATTTATGTCACGATAAGATTCTTTAATCGATCTGGAAGGGTTTTTTTCTCAAAATCATGGGCAACGAACTTTCGCATTTAATCGCGAATGAAGAGCATTTATTAAAAGTTCAGTTGCTAGGAAATCTTACTATTTATCGAAATGAACTTATTTTTGAAACGGAAGCAAAATAATTTCTCGTTATATGCTACATAAATATTAGCTGGAATTAGTTAATCTACATTAAACCCTGACCTTGCCACGATAACAAGCCTAATTTTCGTCTCGAACTAGTGTTATCGGATCTCTCTTGTGCTTTTTTAACATTCTCGTGGAATCCCCAGCGATAGGCGCAATTTAATCAAAATGGGAAACATCTCGAATTATCTTAGAGAAAAAAAATATTTTGATCAAACTATCATTCTTCTTAGTATGCGCAAAGTAGGGATGGATCAATATGTATTCACGTATGAATTTTAACACTTCCTGCGATCAAAGGTAGCATTCTAAATGAATTACATTAGTCATTTCTTATATGCGAGTTTTTATGACCATCGATTCATTTAAAAGAGTTTCCAAAGTCCAGTAAAATATATCGGACAAATGTTTCGAAATTAGAATAAAATAGACATTTAAATTTTATTATATTTTTAATCTATTTTTTTATCTATTATTTAATTTTATGGCTTACATGTTATGTTTTGATTTTAATGATACATATAAATTATATTCAAAACGTATAAATTTTTTCCTCGATAAACAAGATGACACAGCTATTTTAGACATTTCATGAAATTCCTTATATTCTCGTATACGCGCTAATCCATCCCTGCTTACTAAGACGCGACGAATAAAAAAAGATCGTTATTGTCATGGTGCACATTCCATTTGAAAAAAGCACACCAAACACCATGATGATGGGCATCAGGGGCGCTACAATTGGCTGGTCCTCCTATAAGAGGTTGAAGATATAACAGGTAAAACAGGTTTGTAGGCCTCCTCTGAGAGCTACCTGCACGCATCTCCTCTTTAAGGGCTCTCTTTTCAACAAAGCCCGATTTACTTCTCTCTTCTCTTTTCTTCGGAGACCTCCCTTGGTTTTGTCTGCTCTTTTGATGGACCGCCGATATCCTTTGGTTCCTGCGGAAGGGATGACGAAACAGGAACCTTAAAAAGGGAATGAAAAAGTACGAATATACGAGCATTTAATTTCAAATTATGTAAAAGCGATAAAAATAAAAGTATGTAAAATTCTCTCTCTTTCTCTAATTAAACTTTGAAAATTCAATGGAATATCCAAAGAGTACACATAAAATTTCTAAACTTTACTTTTTTAAACTCTCGAAAATAAAAAAAAAATATCCTACTCATTAAATGTTTAGTTGCAGTATTTCTCGAACATTACGCCTTTAATTTCCGAATTTACTCTTTCGTATTGAAAGAAACTTATTTTAAAACTTGCTTATTATTAACAAAATGTCATTTAGAGAAAAAATATTTAATTTATATTTAAAATTATATGTATATATTTATATTCAAATTTTAGACATATTACAATACAATAATTTTTAAAATTAAATACATTGTTCGATTTTTTAAATCTAAACAAAATTTCTTATAAAGATTAAAATTGATAAGATTTACATGACTTAAACACATTGGATTTATTAAATTACATTAAAAAGTTAAATTATTAAAAATTACATGCAATCTACTGAATAACTTTTAATTATTTGTACATACATCCATAACAAAAGTTTTTGAATATCAAATACAAAATTGAGCACTCAAGGTGGTGAACACTAACAATAAGATAAAAAATTTAAGCATCTGCTATATTTTGTAACTAGTCATATAAACTTTTATAGTAGCATGGCAAATTATGCTAAAATAATAAATTTTTTTTTTTAACTTCGTTTCTCAAAATTATAATATAATAAAGTATTTTTTGAAAGAATTCATATTCAGTATAAAAACCATAAGAAAAAGTTATCTCTTATCTCGTATAAAAACCATAAGAAAAAGTTCTCTTTTTTGTGTCTATTAAAATGTATTATTTATTACTTATATTTATTTCCGACCGACTGGTAATTATCTTCCGTTAAAATTTAATGATTTCTTGACTTGGTTTGTACAACTTATGAAATTTTCTAAAAAATTTTTTAAAGATTCGTTTTTTAAGATCTATATATTGTGACATGATTTTCGCATTTTGAAAAGGCTTAATAGTGGAAAGTAGATATAATATGTTTGACGCTGAGAAGGTTGCTCTTTGGACAACAACCTTATATAAAATTTTAGATATATATTTAAAAGATTTAAATTCTTGTTTTTTAAAAGCGTGAACAAATATTTGTCTTATTTAATTTTCTCTATATTATATTGATTGGTTGATAGAGAAGTATTAAGAATAAGCATGCGAAAGATAAAATATCTATGCTAATTTTTAATTGTACTTGATTTGTAAAACTTTAAATTTAATGTGAAATTGATTTTTTGTGCGTTAATGTGCATTATTTCGTATTTTAAACGCTGTAACTTCTGTGATATTTTTAATTTCTCCAACAATTAAAAGGAAATAGTCACAGAAAAGATATATTTATATGACATAAATATAGATCTATCTATATGACATAATGATATAAATATGACAAAATTGAAAAGCAATTTTAATTAAAAAAAATTTTTTTGTTAATATAAAATTTTCAAAATATGAAGATATATTTTATCTATTTTATAAATAATTTAATATTATTATTTTTAAATACAATACTACAGAAATATATAGCTTCTTGAAATGTCATTCTTTAATTTTCTAATCTTTCTATTATACTTTATTATATTTAAGTGCATTTTTAATTTTCCAAAAAACATTGATCTCCTTGGACACTTCGCCCCCCTGGGAGTTTAACATAAAATGTCTTAAACTAATCGCATGAAAATTTAGGATCTGGCTAAATTTAGGCCTATTGTCAAATCGTTTATATTGGAGAAGAAACATTTAATTCTAATCTTGCGACCGTTGTAGGTATATGTATACCTGCTACTATGATTAATCGCGCTTTCTGCTAAGCATATAAGAAAATAATTCAATGCAGTCAAAAATTCTTAGAGAATTCAAGAAAATATATAAAGAAAAAACACAAAATAATATAATTAACTAAATTTTTGCTGTGTGAAAATTTGCATACTTATGTTATACGAAAGCATAACAGAGTAGAAGTATACGAAATCTCAACACAATGATGAGCATAGCGAAAAACTATGTTCTCTTTAGGAATTATAATCTCTTAACCCTTCTGTCAATACAGAATTTTTCATCTCTACATCATTGAATATCCGCGAACTGATATATATTTCTCACACATTGCACTATATGACAATTTTTTTATAGCACCTGTTGATATCGAATATTCTTTCCCATCATATTTTAGAAGGTTTTCGAATACAAAAGCCTTTTGTACTTATTCTTTTTCGGACAAAAAAAGCCGACATTTTTTAACATTTATAAATGCTTGGGATATCCGGGTATCCGGATGTCGCATATTTTGTCAATGAATACCTATTTAATGGTATACCATTAAATAGGTATTCATTGACACAGAAGGGTAAATTATATTTTAAGAGACACACTATTTCCACTATTTCGCATTTATTATTTTCATTGTATTATAGACATTATGTTTGTTGCAAATGTTCTTTAAAAATTGTATTAATACACCAAAAACCCTTAATATAAAAATGTTTTATGATTGGTCCTGACGAAAGAGATCAATCGTGTTAATTTCCGACAGAATTAGATCGGTCGAAAAATATATTCGATAATTATATTTCATTAGCGTATAATCAACAGCAATCAACTCTTATCTACTTTCATCAAAATTACATTTAGTAACTTATTATTATTATCCACAATTATTCGTTACAACAACTCAGACATTGCATACATATTTACTTATTTACTCGTCCTGAAATTACGAAGAAAATCATTAAAATGTGGCGGATGCAAATAGCTACAGTTCGTAATACCCCGTTGTTCCGCCTTACCAAGGGGTAGGAAGCAGACAAGAAAAGCATAAGAATTGGAATATCGTCCGTTCTTCGCGGGATTACACGATTGCTGCATAGCGTTGCTGCTGTTTATTGCTGCGACTGCCGGAGAGCATCGAACGCTGTCAGCGGTTTAGTAATCTGGCGGCGGCGACGCTGGCGCAATCCGGGAATTTCTCGCGCGAGGCGAAGGAAGGAAATTGCGTTGCCCAATTAGAAATCGCGGGAGACCGCAGAAAGAACGGACCGGTGAAAGAGGGAGAGTCGGTGGCAGAAGGGTGAGGGAGGATTGGAATAAATCGGACGAGAGGGAACGGGGGACGCGGCACCTCGTGTATTTAACCCTAATCTGGCCAATCCCGTTTTCCAGCCGAAAGGAAGAGAGCGCGGCTAGATGTTTGCTGGAATAATCATTTAATGAAAGTCGCGTCGTTGTGTGACGTAACGATAATTATACAATAGAAGCGAAGATTTTAGATTTCAAGTGAATTGGAGCGTCGGTTGCACGAACGTTAGTTAGATTACTCAAGTCTTGCTTAATTTACTTTTCTCTTATTAATATTGTATAATTATTACTTGAAAGTTGTGCCATTTGTTGAAATTTGACTGAAATTCTCCAAGACAACAGAATCGATAATGATAAAGCAAATGAAAAATAAATTTAATAACTTTTCTCATTGAAATATATGCATATGTCTCTTTATATTGTATGTATATATACATACATCCGGATTTCCGTTGAGAGACCGGATAACAATTTCCTCTTTCTTGTCGGTGCACCGCGTGGTTCGACCATATTCCATATTCATATGTGGCAGAAATCACTTTCTGCGACTCGGGTGCGGCTTCGCGACAAGATGCGATAGAAAAAGAGGAGCGTAAAAAATATCTGAGATAATAACCGTGCGATAATTATTATTAAACGTCACTAGTCCGCGTGGCTGTCCGCGCTTTTTTCTATGAGCGTGATATAAAAAGGCAGTGTTCGTCCCCGCCGCCGCACGTAGATCGCGCCGTTTTCCACGAGCGACGATATAAAAAGAGTCCCTTTGCGAGTGATCCTTGCGGATGATCGAGGATTAATAACGACAGGATGAACTTTAACACACAGCTAGCATTTATCCCGCGGGCGGTTATCATCGAAGCGAGAGAGGGCGAAGCGAGAGTTGGCGGCGGCTCGACTCTCCTCTCGAAAGGCCAGGCCACAAGTAAAGATCGATGGATCGATAGATCACGGTATCTCTGTGTGTACGGTCCTACGAGTTTCTTTTCCCCTCCCTGCGTTCGTTAACCGATGCTCCTAGGTGTCGTTTGACACGGGGATTATTATTTATCGTTCTGCGCGTTTGAGAAATTAATCAGAACCGCGCGACGCGTGGGAGAGACCGAAAAATTGACTCGCGAAATTGACGTGCCATTTTTGTAAGCGTTTTACCTCTGACACGTGAAATTTCGTTACAATTGTTTCCAAAATTAAAGTTGAAATCATATAAATTAAAAAATTAATATTTGTATTATAATTTAAAAATTTATATCGAAAAATGATATGTTTAAATTACATATATCACATTTAGGAACCAAAAGAAAAAGTTTTTATTTGATATCGAATACTATTCTATTTTTTCAAAGATTTATATATTTTATAACAGAAACTTTGATAACCAATATATACAGGGCGTTTCATTTTAATTGACGCATTGAAATAAGTGGAGAAAGACACGTGGGATTGAAAAACGTTTGAGACAAAAGTTGTATGGTTCGGAGGGGGAAATAAGATGGCTATACCAGATTTTGTATCCAAGGTCATTCGAAGGTCACAGGAATGTCACCAAGAATTTTTATAATGGAAATTACTATTTTTTATCACATATTCTTCTAGCTGAGATCAGGGCGTTTTCGAAACACTGGTCATCAACCTTGCTAAGTTGAGAACATCCCAAGATATGACACTTCGAAATAATGCTCACGAATCGTCAATTGCGCGGCTCCCCTCGCCTCTCACGTGTTTTCGGCGGATAGCCATCTTATTTCCCCCTCCGAACCATACAACTTTTGTCTCAAACGTTTTTCAATCCCACGTGTCTTTCTCCACTTATTTCAATGCGTCAATTAAAATGAAACACCCTGTATATTAGTTGTTTTCTTCTATAAGAGATAACAGCGAAAATATTTTAATTATACATGTAACATTGTTTCTTTTTTACTGCTGTCAATCTACCAAATGTTGATCATTTTCGTTGATTTCTCCTAGATTATTCCTATATTGAAAACGATAAGCAATTATGTGTAAATTAACCGGGTTAAAGCTTTGCTATTATTCCGATTTCTGCTTGCATACCTGTGAGAATTCGCCGCTGTTAGAAGTCGGCATCGGAGCGATCGATACAATTTCCGGCGGAGATAAATCACGAGGATTTATGATCACGTTCGCTGATTTACCATGTCTCACGTTAATCGGGATAGTCTCATCGATCGCGGAAGAGATCACGGGGAGATCCGCAATTTATAGTAGACTTACATTGATTTTGCAACACGATGTGCGCGCTTTCACGGATCTTGCATCGATTCCTAATTTAAATGCACATCTCTCGTTGGCATAAAGGAAAAACTCGCAATTATTATTACTAATCTTTAAATAAACGGAAACTAATTTAGCTATCATTTATATATTGACTCTTTCATAATATTACATAATATATCTCTTACGAAACACACTGATTCATTAAATTTAAAAATAATTCGTCTAAAAATAGTTTGAAAAATGTGGATCGCTACATAATTCTCACTTGCATATTTTATATCACGATTTTTCCCCTATATGCGTGTGTATATACAGTTTACGTAATTTTGATACAACGTGCTCGGTCGGCGCGGTATCGGTGCTGATAATATATAAAACCGAGATTATATATATATATATATATACGGCAGAGAAAGTGTCTCCTCCGCCTTAAGGCGCGTTCACACGCGCTTCAAACACCGTGGCGAATGGCGCGGTTCGCTCGCGGACGCGTAAACGCACTTATATAATCGATTACGGTAATAGCCGGAGTTATGGCAATCTCCGGGCATAGCCGCGGCACAGGCAGGCAGGCAGGCAGGTAACCCAATTCCGCGTTGACCGGACATGCTGGTGCTCTCGCAGCGCGCGAGAGAAAAGCACGCCGAGCGAAGGCGGCCAGCTACTCTCGTGGGATATTACCTCCATCGAACTGAAACGCGATCGTTGCTACCGGACTCCTTTGATTCCGGGTGCATTCCGTGCGATATGGTTTTCAAAAGACCGCTTCCGTAACATTTTGAGTCCGCGAGTTTGTCTGTCCCGATTAAAATTCGCGTTGCAATCGTCAAAATTTGGCGAAGTAAGATATTCGCGTCTGATTAGTTTGTATATGATTATTTTTTTCACGGTTATTTTTTATTAAATACGAAATCGCCGCTTATTTATTCGCAGAATGCGAAATCCTCGAGCGCTTTTCCGACACGCGCAAAAACGCCCGCATGTATACGCTAAGCAGCGAGAAATAAGTAAAACCGCGGAGTATAATTACGCAACGAGTCGGGCGCAGGTCGAGATGTTGCTAACAAAGCCGTTTATTTTCCGCGGTACTTAATAATATATGAGAATCACGAGTGAGAGAGGAAGACAGAGAGAGAAAAAAGGACGAAGAATATTTTACGTCATATTTGTTTTATATTCACACACAACACGTGCAAAATATTCTTTTATAATATAAATCTGTCATTTTTTACAGTTGTTAAAAATATATGTTTAATAATATTTAAATTATGTGTGTACGATAAAATAAAAAAATATTTAGCATAAAAAACATTTAATTATTAAATAATATTTAATATGTGAAAATTTTCTGTTATTTCTAAAGTTACAAATTAGTGCATCTCAAAATCGATGAGTAAACATATTTTTTGCATACAAAACAAAAACCGTATTGTACGGTTAACATGATCCGTTCTGGAATTAAATTTCTATTATTTAAGATTGAATAGAAATTTGCGTAATAAACTAAATATATATAGAAACTTCGATAATAAATAAAAATTTAATTACAAGGCTGTAGCTCATAACGATTAAATAAAAAAAGATCTATTTTAATTTTGAAAAGCATTTCCTTCTTTCGATATATTAGTTACAATAATATATAAATTTATTCTTTATATAAGTATTAGTTATGTAATTATACATATCCACATTAATTTATAACATTAAGCACACAAAAATGTTTAAAAAATATTTATTAACTGCTCGAAGAAATTTTCGCTGAATCAGATAGAGAAATACAGAAAGATTAACAGATACTATCTCAATAAATCAGTCGAATGAGTAAGTCACAAACCATTTTCGAAAATAAACGAATTAGGCAAGAAGGATTTAAACACGAATTCACGAAGCGGCAAATTCGTTTAATCGAATTCGTGCGGATCTCGGTCCAAATTGGGCAAGCGCGAAATTAATATTTCGAATGGCTCCTGATGTCATTTAAATGCAGTACGTAATAATCCGCGATAACGATCGAACGTTGTATAACATCGCGCCAATAAGTTAGGAAATAACGTTTCCGCGCTGGAAACGCCAGGAACATTATTTTCACGGGGTATATCACACGCGGGAATCTGCTTTAATCCCAGTAATAATTGTGCGGCAAAAGCGAGCATCAGGAACGAGAAACGGTGGAAAGCGAGCCTAATGAGGACGATATGCAATTTATTGCACTGGTACGACGCGGCGCCGCCGCTGAAAAAGGAATATGATAGAAGAGAAATATAGATAGAGGAAGTTGGAGAACCGATATATAGAGATGCAGATAAAGTAGATACTTATATATTATATTGTTTTGGAAATTGAAATTTCGCTCGGAGAGCAATTAAACGTAAATAATAAGAGAAAAGTATGAGAAAATGATATAGAAATAAATTATAATATTACCTATTAATAAAGAAGTATGCAATAATTAAAATTCTGTTAATGTGGTCATAAAAATATAAATAAGCAAAAAAGAGGGATATAAAAATTAAAGATAAATAATGTAGAAAAAACATTTTGTATGCAAAAATCGACTTACAAGCTAGTATGATCAATATATTGATTTATATCTTTTTATCACACAAAATTGGATAACTTAACAAGAATTTGTGAATGTTTCTATCTCCCCTCTCTCTTTTTCTCTTCTGTGGTCAAATTTTGATTAATTTTTTCTCTCTGCTATGATTTATGGGTAATTAACTATTCAAAAAAGAAGCAAATAAAAACAGAAACAGTGTAAAAAGGGAGAGTGAAAGATAGACGAACAAGAGGAAGGAGAAGAGCGACGTTGTAAGTAATCGGGAGAAACACATGGTGTATTATCACTGTGGTAATCATGGGCTTATTATGGCTGTCGAGTCAACAAGAACACAGTCTACGAGCGCGTCTATTAGCCTAACTGCGAATCGTTCTCGACAGCGGCTGCTCGCCTCGAGATAGCTAATTTGTGTAATCAGGATGAAAAAAGAGAAAAAAAAAAGAAAGCATCGTACGCGCGCAACGCGTTTGACTAATAAGTGTTAAGTCTATTCTACAATGAACGCAAAATGCAAAACGCTAGTCGCAGTGTCACGTATTCACAAATTTTAACCTCTTATGTCACAGTTAAAGCAAGCCTCACTTCTGTTGATAAAGGTTTTCTAATGCCTTTTTTAACGAGAAATGATGAGATCAAGTGAAGCAATTGATCAAATGTATTGCATCTGGTCGCATTTTCGTTTTGCGTTTTGCGTCCATTGTAGAATAGGCTTTATATGTATATTAAAACGTTTACCTTATTTTGTCATGCGCTTGCAAGCGAATGTTCTTCATTGGTCGATTAAATTAATTCATCTTATATCGTATATATTTAGAATAACCGAATATTAAATTTTTTTCATCTCCTATTTATTCATTATTTGCTTTCACTCTTTTTTATTATTTCTGGGGCTTATTATATTATTAATATTTATTTTGAAAATCTTTAACCGTATAAGAAAATTAAAATCATACTTTATTAGTGGTTTTTTTATAATATTATTTCTCTATCGAACGACTCATTTTTGCAGCTAACAATGAAGCTTTGAAATATTTGCGAATTAATCGAAAATCTTTTCCAGCAAATGCATTTATCGTTGACGTGTTCACGAGCTCCGATTTAACATTTCGTTTTAGCATTATTAATATTTAGTGGCGATGATGCTCGATATTTTCCGAGAATCGATCGTGAAAGAGCAAATAATCAAAATAATTGGAACATCCTCATTGTTGTCTACGCAGTATTCGTATCGTCTAAGCAGTATTTAGAATCATCCGTGGAGAGAGGGACTATCGCCAATCTATTTTACGCGTTTCTGAGCGTCTCGGAATTTTGGACGGAAATTAAGCGGCGGTATCGTCGCGCAAATTAAATTCCTACGCGCGCCGACCGGCCCCATGGCTGGTCTTTTACTCGCGACCGAATATACACTTAATTCGTGTCTCGCTTATATTGATCGTCGGGAGATCCGTCGTCGTCGATTGCGGCCAGAATTCCCTGCTGCTTCGAAGAAACTTTGTCCCGCGTGATTTAAAGCGTTTGTCGTTGATTATTGATTTAATATTCGATGTTTCTCCCGGCATTTTTTATTGATTTATTTGCTCAATGATATCAATTAATTCGCGTGAGACATCGATTATCTGTACTTTAAGAGAGGGCAACAACTAATCTCGTGATATAGAGTTCTAAAGAGCTTGTCAGAAAGTTCCCCGTATTTTTATCTCGCTGTTAATGATTGCACAACGTAATTAAATGTTAATATTTATTTTTTATAGGTCTTGGACATCCCGTGTTTAATCAAATCAGTCTGCGCTAAAGTCCTCGTCATCGACCGAAGTTCATGCATCTTCCTTCCCGGCGCCACGCAGCACGGCTTTATCATGACGGTGAGTAATTCGTTGAATCTGCTTATATGTCTCGCTCATTCCTCGGCTTTCAATGTCAGCCGTACAGTTCCGTAGAAATTTTGCACGTATTTGCATAACGTTACGAAGCAATTCGTCAACATCCGGACACGGAATTAATAAACTGTCACGCGCATATCATTATTTCACATTCTACGTATGCCGTTTATTATTAATTGAAGGATACTCGACGTTAAACGTGTTTCGCTGTATCGCTGATAAAACTATTTGGCGTATGTACGATTCATCGAACGTAATCTCTTTGTAATTCCGTTTGTTTGGATTATTCTCCGCCTTTTGAAGATTTCAGGCGGACGTCAAGTAAGAGATATCGATATCTCGAGAATGTCGCAATTACAGATTCACATGCGAATCTTTTGCGCAACACATGTTATTTTTCCAGACTTTTTATACGTATCATCGATACGTATGTCGAATATTCTTTTTAGCCACAGATATTTTGACAAATTTCACATCGATATTCCTCATATTACGGATTTACGGTGCTAATTTTACATCCATATCGTTTATTTAGCGACAAGTTATATCTATATTAAGATAGAGTTCAGTTGCAGTCAAATGCAAAACAGGATTATGTTATCTGTTTACATGTTTAAAGCTCAATTTATCTTTTACATAGACGCTTGCATAAAATACTAATACATTCAAACATCGATACAATACATCGATGCAACGCGCGATAATTTTATTCGGATTGTGTCAAATTGTTAAATTTTCTGGATTATTTTAGTGTTATTTGGCTTCCGCGATTTTTGAAGAAAATTTCAATATTATTATCGGTCACGGGCTTATAATTTATAAATCTAATAACGAAAGAACTCGCTTTTATTACCCTCTGATCCTTCATTCCAACACTCTTATGACGTTATGCGTTCCCGATGAAGGGATGCCACGACGAACGAAAACATTTCCCCACGTCTGCGGGCGATTCGATTTTCAAAAGCCCGTCACGTAAGACGAGAACCAGACGAAGTTAGGCAACAAGTGGAAGATGGGACGACAGGAAAGAGTCAGGCAGGCAGGCAGGCAGGCAGGCAGGCAGGCAGGCAAGCAGGCAAGCAAGCAAGCAAGCGAGCAAGCGAGCAAGCAAGCAAGCAAGCAAGCAAGCAAGCTAGCTTCGCCCTCGCGACCCTCGTTGAAGTTTCTCTTCTCTCCCGTTGGCTTTTGTTACGGCCTATAGCAACTTTGACGACTACCCCAACACTCCCCTTTACCCCTACATCTTCTCCCGCGTCATTTTTCATCCCGCTGTTCGAACATCGTTATATCCTAACGATATACAGCGGATATACTGAACGCCTGCGTCGAATGTAATTATTACAAGAATCCTGGAAGAGAGACCGGCTAATAGCAACTTAATTAGAGGGGCATATGAATGAAAGGTTCAATTTCTTATCGTTATGAGGAGATTACTTTTTTATAGGCAAACAAATATTATTTGTTTTCAAAGTTGTATACGTGAATTTAAAGATTACGTTTTATGGAGAGATCTAGTTTAAAAAATAATTTCTGTTAGGCAATGTTTATTCTATTAGTCTTAATATTAGTCTTAATTTTAAATTTAAATGACGATTTTTCGTAACCTATAATACGCTTTACAGCCTTGACACTTAGCAATAACTAGATGATTTCGTGTTGTAAAGTAAATCCGAAAATATTTAGTAATATTCCATTCGATGAACAAGTGTTTTTGGTGGATATAAAATTTCCATATAAAATCAATAATGCAACGCACGACAGATTTTACGATTTAAATATTTGCATTTTGGGCGGAACCACTTCCCAGACGATACTATTTGATGCAGATTCAAATAAACGCGCGCGTCAGAGACATTAATTCTCAAGTTTTGCATTCCAACCAACGAGTTTCGGGTGGATTTTTCTTGTTCGCTTTATAGGCGACAATCGGACGAAGAATGTCAAAGAATGTCACCAGACACATCTTAATACGAAATAAATCAGTCTTAATTCTCTAAATTATCAATTACAATCAAACTGACGTATAGTTGAATTTAATTTAAAGAACTTTTCATTTAAAGAGTAACATATAAAACTTACGTAAATTTATGTAGTAAAATTATACTTATATCTACAATTTATTTATTTATCATAAAATGTTCCTTTTTTATCGCAAATTACGAAAATAATCAAGTCGAAAATATTTGGTCGAAAATACGAGTCTTTTCTATATATGTATCTGTATCAAGGATAAGACTATAATTTAAATAGAGACATAATAATTGTAATTTATAAAGAGATAAAAAACCGATTTTAATTAAAAACAATCCACAAACTGGTATAAGCGAGTCTGAGACATTCCTCTGGGTTCTATATTCTCGTCGCGTCCATCGATTCCGCTTCTCGATTTATATCGGCGTTTTCGATCCGGGGTAATCGAGACGGGCGCGTGCATCCCGCCGATTGTATGTCGAAGAGCGATGACGAGACCTTTACTGGAATCCGGTCTTTTCCTCTCTCGCCCCTCCGCGATGCATCGCGACCGAAGGAAGAGCAGTCTCTTCTCGAGAGCGATTACGCCACCGCGCGCACCTCTCGGCCTATGCCACGCCACAGAAGCATCTCGGAAGCCGAGGAGGATGTACAAGGTAGAAAGGACGAAGAGAGAGTGGAGAACGCCGACGATGACGGCGGCAACGAGGCAAGGGGCGCGAGGGATCGCGGGGAAGGGTATTCCAACCGTCGTCCCGGATGTGCAGCATCATTACACGGCATTCTTCGGCGATGCAGGCGTCCGGGAGATCTTTCTCTCTCCCTCTCTCTCCCTCTCTCTTTCCTTCTCATTCTCGCGCGACTCACATGGACATGGAAATGCGCGTAAGTGGACTGCCCACACGGAAAGGGTAAAGAGATAGGGACGAGATATCGGGGATGGCGAAAGGAGACTAGACATGAGATCAGACACGCGAGACGAGGGAGCGATAATCGCAATTGAGTATTGAAAGGTTTGAGAGGAAAGGTCTGAGAATAGTCTTATGGAAGATTCTCACATTTTTGCCAAACTTTGAAATATTAATTAATTAATTAATTTTAATATTAAAATAAATTCTAGATATAAAACATTCTTATGTATGACATCATCGAATATTTTGGCGCGTTATTCTTTGAATAGTTCAAATACAATCTCGATGATTTTTATATAAATACATAGATAGTAAAGACGTAGCTTGTGTGTCGGTTAAAATATCCAATTACACTTTTACGATGTAAATGCATGCGCTGAATATCTTGGGCAAGTGTGTCGTATTACCGGGAGTCGAATTACCGATTAAGGAGAAGACCGCGTTCCAGGAAACTATTGCTTCCTCGATTACTATGCGAAAGGCGGCATTAGTGTCACGTAGCATTTCGCCGGTTTTCCGGGATGCGGGAAGATCCCTCGATCATTTATGCAAATTAACATTTTCCCGCTCCGAGATCGCGGTTGAACGCCAAGCAACGATTTGCCGAAGCATAAACACGAGCCACTTAAATGTCTCTCGCGAGAAGAGATGACGCATACGTCATATCTTCAGAATTTTATTTATTGTTAAATAAGAGGCATAAGATTGACCCGTCTTGTTCTTATATCGTTCTTTAATTTAGTTTTTTAAATTATATGCATTTGCGTTCTCAAAAAATCTCTAAAATATTTATAATACAGCTTATTAATTCTGCGTTATCAGCATATTTATTATTTTTGTCGCAATTGCGTAGAAGCAAAGCATATTCGATGTGTATTTAAAATTTTTTAACGATTTTAATCTTGCACATTTTTGCTTATAGATAATATATTAAAATATATGTATATTATAGATAATCAATGAATTTTTATGTGAAATTGCTTCGCTATTATTGGCCAATTAAATAATGAAGCAGCTTTTAATCGTCGCGAACAAGTTTCTCTGCATAAAAAAAAAAGAAAAGAAAAAAAATCTGAAAAATAATTTTAGGTTCTATATTTACAATAACATTCTTAAATTTTTAACATCGTTATATAAAAAAGAAAAATTTCCAAGAACGAAATATCTCGTTAACGATGTTAGAGCGCGAAATAAATCATCTATGGATGTTACATTTGTTACAAATCCTTGACATCTTAATCTGGATAAGGAAATCTTTGCCTCTTTTACCTTAACAATTGTAATACTAATAAAGATTTGGCCCGCCAATGATTAGTCATCGTTATATTAACGATAGTCGATCGATCATCAAGGCCTTTGAGACCTTTCCGAAAAATTTTAAAAATGTTTTTGGAGGCTCGGCTCCGAATCTCCGGACAAACTCATTTGGACGCGTTCGATCTTCCAGTCTTCCAAACGAGTCGTCCTCGCGTCCTACGGGGCTGGAGGGAGAAGGTAAGTGGCCTAAGAGAGGTAGCGGAGTGTGTCGCTTCCACAGGCGTGCAACGCGCACGTTGTACGCACACGTACACACCCACGCCCTAGCGAACGGCGGTCGTCGTAGTACACTCGGCTTGGAATCAGTGGCTCGTACGAACTCTTCCGAAGGAGATGGAGAGAGAAAGAGAGAATCGGATAGGAAGACGAGAACGAGCGGAACTGAGGTCCGCAGAGCTTCCTTTCCTTCGGACATGCCTGGCTGCCTCCTCGTCCTCTCCCACAGATTACGACCGACTTCACCTCTCTCTCTCTCCGAGCCCCGCACCTCGTCGACAAACATACACACTCTTTCCTTTCTTTTCCTCTCTTTTAACATGTATACCTGATTCTATATTATTTTTATCAGGTAATTAATTTCGTTGCTTTTATCGTGGGATTTATGGGAAGTTATGGAAAATATTTTGAATGGAAAATTGAGATTTAAATACAATTTCACTGTTTTTCGGCAAAAAACGCACGTGATTATTTTTTCTTTAGAAATATCAAACTATATTAGATTCATTTATTAACTGCATAATACCTTACTTGTCTGATTTTTTGACAATTTTAATCTTTTACTTACGTCGGAGTTGTGATATTTTCATTTAATTTCAAAATTAAAATTATTTTCTCCATATAAGATTTATAATTATATTTCTAGAAAGCCCGAGCTTTGAAAGCTTTAAATATTACAAACTTTATTTAAAATGAAAAATCTGAAATTATTATATTTACATATTTTCTATGAATGTAACACTTATTTAAATTTATTAACCAAATAACAAATAGTCTTTTTTCTCTCTTTCTCTTTCTCGCTTTCTTTTTTTACACTTGCTTGCCGACGACACGAGAAAGCACGATTGCTAATATCGAACGCGTAACGATGACAATGGTAATCGCGAGACTATTAAGAACGTCCCGGCCTCGAAAGGAGGAACTACGTTGGACGCACCTACTTCCGGGACGCGCCATGCCTCGTCGCACCTTCACCTGCGAGGAACCCGTTTCGCGGGCCAGGCCGTGAAGGATCTTCAGATATATCCGGTGACTGTCATACATAAGAATCTTGATTGCACTAAAAAGAGCTAAATCGAGCCGTTAAGCAATACACGGTGTATAATTTGCATTTTTCTCATTTTGACAAATAGATAACTTTACGAAAATATTCAATGCAAATTATAGCTTTTATTTTATTATTTGCGACAGTACCTGATATATCTGTTTAGATCTAAATTTCCGTCACATATTCGATTGTCTATCGAATAAAAAAAAACGTAATGAAGACAACTTCTCCAAATCGCACATTATTTGTCTTTTAATCTACAAATTCTATTATTATCTCTACATTTTATAATTATATTTTTGATGAATATCCGTTATTTAAAATAGTTTGATTGAAAGTTAAGAATTGCAAGTTAAGAGTTTAGAATTGGGAATTGAGAATTGAGAAATAAGATTCTGTGTACAAGCAGTCGTTATACGTGTTAAGCCTTTTAATACGTATAATAAGCTTGTTCGTACTCATTATTGCACGTCGGGAATGGAGTAAGCGCGTGTATCTTTTCCATCATCGCGGCCGATCGAACGGCGAATTAATCGGCAAAGAGATATGGGCGAGCCGCGACGAAAGTAACGGGGTGATCGTGAGTGGAAACGGATCGTGCGTGCCATACGATAATACGCGATTGGTACGCAACAATGGACTAGCGCACCACGGTGTTGGAAAGTGTCGCTGATGCAATCCGCGGCAAGTTGTGACACGCACACGCACAACACAACGCAACACATTGCCCGGGCACACATAAATTGCATACTTATCGCTCCCGTAAGCAGCCTTGAGAGAGACACAGTAATGTGTAATGTATATACATATATCGGGTTCAGAGATCACACAATCTCTCTCCGCCGTACCTATACAACTTGTTCGCACTCCTGTTGCCTGACTTTGTTCCTTAAGTCTGATAGAATGCTCTTAACTTGTATCCTTGTCGGCTGTCATAGTTTTCTGAAGACCCATGTTTGTAGGGATCCCTCTAGCTTAAAACTCTCGAGTATAACAAAGAAAACAGAAGATTTCGTTGATTGATGCGAATCCTCGAGAAAACCTAAACGTCAAATCTATCAGACATGATGTAACTTCGTTACAGAAATATTGTGGTTGTAAAGCTCTGATTCCAAAAGAGAAAAAAAGAGAGAGGGAGGAGAGGACAGATCGAAAAAAGTATAATCCAAGCTTAAGATTTTTCACCCTCTTTCAATGAAAATATTTAAAAAATGTAAAGACATGTCTTTAAAATTCATATATACTTTAGCTATCTAAAAAAATACGATGCAAAAATGGTCATTTTTGCACGGATGGTAGAATTTTCAAGAAAGGGTCATAGATGATTAGCATACGTATAGATTTATATATTGGAAACCGAGCCATATTCGAGTCAGATGACTTGTGACATAATTTTTTCGAATTTCTAAAATCCATCAACAAATTATTGGCGAGCGATTAATTTATCTTTGCACAAGTTCGAACTAATGTTTCGTCTAATTTGAATTTTACAGCCGCGCGCTTACACAGTAGCGAACCTTTCGATTGAGAAGGAGTTGATATTACCTCTATATATCGTGCGCATAGTGCACGATTTATTAATCCACCGCATGGTGTATACGCCCGAAAGACAATGGCTTGCATTCTCAGCACGCCCCGCCCGACTCTCGTTTCGTGTTTAAATCGCGTGTCGTGATCATATTAGACAAATTGAACTCCTGACTAGACTGTCACATTTAGCACTAATTATACGGTAAGAGAACACTATTGCCACATATTCTCACCTTCATTTAGCGGTAAACGCGACCTTCCGATTCAGAGTTTTATGCAAAAAGTGCATACAACGTCAATATGAAGTGAAAATCAGAGTTATAATTTGCATTAAAAAATAAAATTATAGTATAATTTAGTCTATTCTGTTCATTACTTATAAAAAAATATAAAGATATAGCGATATAAGTATAGCGATCTTGAATTTTAAATATGTAGACAAATTTTTTTCGAGCATGTATATTTATTAAAAATTATACAGTATTATCACGCAAATTCTAGCTAATTTATATTTCATTAAAAATATATAGTTAAAAAAAGATAAGAATTAAAGGATGTTGTAATTGTAAAAGATTTTTAAGATTAGTATGCAAAATATATATATTATATTAATAAATGATTAATATAATACAATAAATAAATATTTGTCTTAATATTTAGATATTTGACAATAGCATTTTTTTTATTTGTGAAGGAAAGATTGTTTAATCACACAGACACACAGAACGAGATAGAGAGGAATGTGTATGTAATCTTATAAAGCCAAGTGAGACGTAGAATGATTAATGTTCCTGTTTGACGTTTTGCCACATTAGCAATTCAAATTAGATGTTCCATACAGGGTGTTCCGGAACCAAACTGGTTGATTCGATCACAAAAACTTGAGACCAAGGCAAGAAAAATGTCAGTTGCTTCAAACGGTTAATAGCGATAGAATTATTTAATATCGAAGTCGCAATAAATCTTATGCAATCTAAGATTAAAATAACATGAAAGTATAGATATATATAACATGATTCTTTTTTTATATTTATTTTTGTTATGTCTTATGAAATTTAAATTTTAAGATTAAATAAAAGATTTTTTAAATTTTAATTTTTTTAACAAAACAGCTTAATTTTCTTATTTCTACATATAAATTGTCAGAATAGGAAATGCCAAAATTTAAACATTTTCTCTGTCGTACTTTTACTTAAAAAAACAATTTTAAATTTCATAACTAATTTATGAAAATATTAATATAAAATGTATAAAGATTGATGATATCCTATATATTTAAGACATTTTAAGCGAAAAAGGGTTAATCGATCGTCAACTTATAACATGCGTCTCACCTTTAATGCGCGAGTATACTTTCTCCCACAATCGATTCTGTAAGCTACCTGTTTAACATGTGATAATTAGGTTTTTTCATCACGTATTACACAGTACGCCCTCCGGTAAGAATCCGTTTATAGCGGTACACAGACGGTGACGTAAAGTTATCGGCGAGCGGTCGCCGTCGATCGCGGAAGAAGAAAACTTTGGGCAACTACGTCACATCATCGCGTCCCAGTCTTCGCCGAGTTCCTGTACTCTGTGCAGTTAGATAACAGCAGGAAGCCGACTCGGTTGCATAATATCGACGTTGCGCAATCGATACCTTCACCTTATGCGCGCCTTATGTCGTCGTGTCTAGAGAGAAAATCCGTTTTGAAGGGAGGGAGACGGTGGGAAATGCGCGTTTCGAGATAGAATTTCATGCAAAATTTAAATTTTGCATTGTGATCCGATCTGGTGATTATTAGTTGAGAAATTAACGAATAAAGAGAACGCAAGTGAAGGAAAGGAAGATTAAAATTGTTGAATATTATAATATAGACGCGTATTAAACGTATAACGCAAAATAAATGTATTGTTAAGTCTCTGTTACATTCTGTTGGCATTTTAACTTCATCGGTGTCTTCGGTATTTCTTCTAAAGACGGTAACATATAAAATTAATTTATCGCTAAATTTAATAAAATTGACATTGATTTTTACTGAGCGCAAGCATCTTCAAAGATATTTCTGTTCTAATAACACGTGGCTAAATATTATTCGGCTTCTACACCGTTTTTACGTTCGATCTTAACGAACAGATCTTAATTTACTCCAATTTACTCTAAGTGCAGGATCCAATTGTTGGCCCTTATTCATTCGCTCTATATGAAATATAATTTATACGCGTATTTTTCTTATAGTACAATTATCGCGAGTTTGAAATTATCGCTGTTATCATTAACAATATTCGAGAGACGCTTTTATACTTTGATACGCGTATATGTTTTACCTCTCATACGACAATAGACTCTTTAATATAATATTTAAACGCAGAATAACAGCGATATATACACACTGGGTGACCAACGCGGTGACCAGAATGAATATTTGTGCTCTGCTTAAAATTCCGCCCGTTCTCGCCCGCTTTATACCCGCATAAACTAACAAACATTGTTAGTATTAAATCAATGGCCGCTCTGAATCTCTGATATGAATTTCTGCCAGTGGTCGCACGCGTGCGGTTCGATTTATCGCTACTTTTGCCGATACGAAAACAACACTAGTTTCTAATCAGAAATCTCGATTGCGTAAGATCATTTACGTCGATAAATTATATAAATAACAGATTTTTTTTCTGTAATAAAAACGAGAGAATACTTCTCCTGGATCACACATCACATAAGATGAGAGAAAGAGTCGACGTGCAGACAAGATAAAAATTTCTGGAAAACGAATCGAATAAAATACAATACGATAAGTATGTTGAAATATAATTTTATTAAAGAGAAGGAAACTTTCCGGGTATGAAAGCACACACAATCCTTTCTCGCGATTGCAACTCGACAACCGGGTGTCACACCCGAGCGAGCATTACTGATGGTGTTTTCTCTCTCGCACCGGCGCGGCGCGGCGTCTCGAAGGTGGCACGTGGGCAGCTAGGCGTGTATCGATATATTTCCGAGATACCGTGTCCGCGTTGGAAAAGCCGAACATGATGAGGTAATCAGCGCGAGGAAACGAGTATCGACAACATGCGTGCGGTAAGCGACATAATAGGTTTTTTTTCTTTTAAATGAAACGAGTAATTCAACCTCGAGAGCACAATTGACAGTAGACGGGAGTCAAAAGTCAAATATGCATTTAAAAAAAAAACTATTGTTTTTTTGTGTGTAATCGAAGATATAACAGACATTATCTTTAGATAATTATAAATGTGAGAATAACAGAGAGAAGATGTATATGTGTAGTTTGATATAAAATATAGTTACACACACGAAAGAGTGTAATAAAACAATTATCTGCGTTCTTAACTATCGCAAATCTCGCGAAATATTCTATGCAGTATTCGTAACACGCGTATAAAGTATTTATTCGAAGGGGAGGATATTTTTTTATCGTCGCAAAGAGATCAAGAGAAAAGTAGTAATCAAGCAAACCATTTAGTTTAAAATGGTACATTTTCACACACCGCGACCGCTTCGGAAAATCTGCGCAGGAACAGCGAGCGGAAAAGAAACTCCAACGCAAAAAGCGGAAGACGGGTGAGAAAAAGGGGAGGTAGAGAGAAAAAAAAAGAAGCAATCACGCGGGTCAACAGCACACACGTCGGGCGATATAAATCAACCTCTCGATTGCGCAACGTTGATTTATCGTCAGCGTTGGACGCGCTTGTTAGGCGTCTCCTTCTCTCTCTCTTTCGGTCGAGAATCACGTGTGTTTGTGCGACGTTCGCGAGTCGCAAGCACACGTATCCGCTCGTGTAAATATCGGTTAGTATACGCGATGCATATCAGTGTGTGGGTAATTCGCGTGTTGACAGCTAATCGGCGCTATAATATCGCCGCGAATAAAAGAAGACTATTAACGAGCGCAAATCAGCGTCATTTACTTCGAGTTTGTTCCGGCTCGCCGGCGGTCTAACAGTTCACCAGATAAACTTCAGCATCTGGTCATCATGAGCAATCGTATAATGAGAAATTCGCGAGTGATTGTGTGAAGAAAATTAACATTTTGACAGAAAACATCGATTTTTTATATATATCGCATTGATATAAATATAATACATAAATGAGTATCTTAGAAATATATTTTCACATTTTTCTTATAAATAATATTTAGGCAATAATAATGAGAAATATTAACCATCGCTTAAATATCTTATATATAGCCGAAATATATTTATATTTTATCATCAAAAGAAGAGTGATAGAAGAATACATGATATAACGTAAAAAATAAAATTTACGATATTTAAAAAAATATTGTTATATAATTTTGTCGAAAATGATATTTAACCGCAAGATTGTAAATTCTCGCGTTGTGTTCCTCAACGTGCATATTAACGCACTTGTTGGGACGAAGTTACAAATAGCTCCTTTGGTTTATGTCTAGCATCGCGTCTAGAATCCACGAAATAGTTTCTATTTCGGTCCGGCTATTCGTGAGGGAGATGAGAAGAGTGCTTGTTTGATTTCATCCAGAAAATTCGCAACGTTCTATTATGCTCTACACATATGTTTAATTAATCACGTCGCGAAATATCGAATTATACGAGACAAGCGCTGTCTACGATTTTCAGAGCTTGTAAAAATAACCGGTATATATCTATTTTTCTTGTCTGTTTCTTTTTCGCTCGTGCGCGGAGATTGTGTTTCTATTCTCGTTCCGGCATTTCATCGTTTTCCGAGAGCTCGCGGAAGTTCGCCGCCGGCATTTCCTTTCTATTTTCTACAGTGTACGTATCCGTATACCGTTTTGGAAACTCTTCGGTATTATGCATCCGATATTTGGTAACTGAGAACCTCTTTGTAAATCCTGCCACGAGAGATGTTGCCGATGGAACACTGTCGATGGTTTTAGACGTATCCATCAAAACATCTCGGCAACGCGATATAATATTATGAATATAGTATTTTTCGCTTATAGGAAGATATATATGTGCTCGAAAACATTTTCTCCTGTAAAGGCATGCATTTCTAATAGAAATGTTACAAATGCTTTATTTTTAATTTAAATATATTTTTATACTTTATTATATCCACGAAGACATTTGTAAAACAAAGCTAAATCTAAAAAGAAATTCGCCAGACAAAGAAATCAAATCAGGGGTAATCGCGAGACAAATTGTTTTCTCGATTTATATTGCGTTAGTGGTGCAAATTTAGAAGCACGCACGTTGGACACCGCGCGCTAACGAATCGCATGTAATAGCACGAGTATCGATTAATAGGCGAAAAGCGCTAGCACGAGAAGCATTAGTGCGGAGTAACGTCGAGGCCGAGTACCGGTTGTAACGGTACGTTACTGTATTGTGCATTATCTATAAATTGCGTTTCTCACTGGTGTGTACGTGCATAGACACCACGTTTTTCTTCAGCCTTGAGAACGCCGCGAGCCCGTTATGCACACGCGCGCTTATCCGAGACCCGATCGCTATTACTGCCGGTATGAAAGTGCGAGTCCATAGTGAAAAGTATGACACGCTAATGACATAAGACCCCGGCCGGACGGAGGACTCAGGAAATTAACGCGTAGTTAATTAATTCCGTGCTACGAAAGCCAAGAATGTATTGTTTCGAAATGTTAACGGTACGTCGAACATTTCCGTCTCTCTTGATATCGCCGTTAACCAGATATATGTACATGCATGTATAATGTTCACGAAGAAAGAGAGATTTTATCGATTCAGTTAAAGGAATCTATCCGACGTTTAGAGAGACCCTTTCTTAAAATGCAAATGAGAAAGCTCGATCCCCGTTCTTCCCTTTTCTTTCGTCGCTACTTTCTAATTTCCCAATTTTTATTTTAAGCTTCTTAGAACAATTCATTGTAAAACACGCTAATTTTCTTATATAACTCTATTAAATTCACTGGTATACTATTGTCACCTATATCTTAAACTCAGGAACAACTTTAAAATTATTAGTAAGAAACATTAGTGGAAAATAATTAAATATTAAAAAATTTGAAAGAAACACTACCAAGAAAATATCGATACTCTGCCTATCGTCTATGCTAAACTTTAATTCGCGTTTTGAACAAATTTGTGATTTTTAATTCAACTTTCTCGCGAAATTAGATCTGATTCGAATAAACTGAAAAATCAAAATTTTATTATTCCTTCAAATTCTTTAATCTTTCTTCATTAATCCACCCGATTGCCCATGAAAATATAGACAACTATAATTCTATTTCCAGTTCGATTTCTACTATCCGCAATTAAAAAAAGACCATTGGTTGTGCACCCTGCCGCGTTGGTTTGTTACGCATTCGATGAAACGCTATCGAGCTCGTGCGGAGAAAGTCAACTTAAATAATAATATAATAATAATAATAATAATGCAGGCGTGATTTTTTTTAAATAAATGCACCGCTTGCGTTACGTCAGCGGTGCAGTCGCGCGTGTATTATATTGCATCTGGAAGCGCGCGCGGCGTGGGAGCTGCGTTGGATCGCTATGAGTATGAGTACGAGAACGGTTTCCTCTCACGATGGCGCAGCCACGTTTCATCTCGCCGTTTATAAATAAGGCGACCTCTCTTTCCCTCTGTCTCTCTCTCTTTGAAGAGATAAAAGAAGATGGAGGAGTAGGAGGAGGAAGAGGTGCGCGCTGCTCAGTTCCGGCTTCCAGTCGCCCGAGTCTCTATTAATACTCGATCCCCTTTAGTCTCTTCGCGTCCTCTCCCTTCTCCTTCTCTCTTTCACCTCGTTCGCCGATCCGTTACTCAATCCTTCTGTCTTCTCACCACTTCTCGCGAGCTTCTCCTATCGGCGATTCCCGAGGAAATTATACGCTCGACAGACCTGTTCTGAACGAGATTCTGTTTTAGGTCTCGATCACGCCGAACAAAGGGACCTGTGGATATCAGTTTTTTTTTTTTTTTTTTTTTTTTTTTTTTTCTTTTTTTTTTTCTTTTTCTTCCTTTTCTTCTTTTCTTATATCCGATATCGTTCTCTATAATTTTTGCGAGCCAGAACTGTGAACTGTCAAGTCTCATCCAACTTTCTTAAAGTGTGAAAATCGAAAGTTGTGTACGCGATTCATAGTTTTTACAAACAAAAAATTTATTTAATATAATTATTTCAATTTAAAAACGAGCGCGATACTATTATACTGTATATATTTATTTTCAACATTATTAGTATTTTATAATATAATTTTATAATATCGAGTTAATCTGAAAAAAAGAAGAGAATGCTCAGCATTTCCTCCCGATACCGCTGGAAATTTTCCTTTGCGGTGTCCGATAGGGGTTTAGGGAAATGCATAATCGGAGCTTATGGTCCAACGCACGCACGCACGCACGCACGTACGTACGTGGTCCCGCTGTATAGATAACACTGTTGTTCGACACCATTGTAACCAACAGGCATTTGCGTGCAGCAGGAATGTCCATGGTCACGTCTAATCATGGTTAATCGGTATTCTAATCACGCGGCCGCAACCAAATCGAGATAATCGATCGCGGTCAACGTAGCGATCCCGCACTTGGAGTACTCGAAGCAAGTACTCGCGAACAAAGCATCGTAACGTAATTAAGTGATTACCATTAGCTACGGGCGTCGAATAATTTTCTCCTGCCGTGATTCATGACATAAACACTCGATACAGCTGTGCCGTATGCTCGACGGAAATGATTGTAAAGCGGATGAGAATCATGAGAAATTGAATATCACTCTTCGGATATAAAAATACTTTAGATAATTTTTGACAGTTTCATTATATTCATATAATATTAACGTTTTGTTTCTACTATTTTGCCTTTAATATAATAACAAGATATATGTTCTTTATTTTATGTGTTATTTAATTAAATATTCTTATTTTTGCGCTGCTATATTATTTTGCATATATATTATACACTAGTCTAGTTAAACAGAAATTTATTTATCGAAAAAATATGTTATCATTACAAATATTGCAATATATGTATATTACGTGAGCTTTAAAATAATACGGAGAAAAAAATTTTAACTGTGTGGTAAGCGAATAAAAGTACACACTAGCCAAGTAATCAGTCTAACAGCGCATGTGTGTGTGTTTCAAACTACAGCTTTAAATTAGATAATATCGCTGATGCCACTTGTCTCTAATCTTGAGCACTAGAGAACCCGCTATTTCTCATCGCGCTTTACTCTAACAATATTGAAGTATGTTACAATAATATAATGAAAGCAACTGCTGCGACACATCCCAAATATTGATATAAATTTAAATATGCACAAACATCTTGATCACGCACACGCATCATGATATGAAAACAACGTTGTCCTAATTCGAGAAAAGACATGCGGAAATATATTTCTTTGATAGGAAACCTTTATTATGAAATGACGTCGATTATGACGGTGATAACGATGGCACGTGAAAAAAGTAATTATTATCGAAAGGGAATAAATCGCACGCGGCACCGACAGCGACTTTGGTAGTAAATCACGGCTGATTTATGGATTAGCAGGACGTCATTAGACTAGGCCCCCCCCCCCCCCCCAATTAGTCCTCTTCTCTGTTAAAGTTTATGTCTCATTAAATTAATATCTCATAGATAAACGAGACATTAATTTTATAAGTAACAAATACAAATTTAAATTATAAAATGTCTTACCCCATAGTTTTACATCATCGTCGCTTAACGTCTTTCTGAGTCCACTTCTCTTCTTTCTTGTTAATGTTTTACTGTTTTTTCTGGCACTCATATAACACTCATTTACGAAAACACGCGGTTAATTATAAGATCGCGCGCGCACTAATCAATAGAAGACAATGCACGACTTTGCACAATATTTTTTCGACGTTATTCACACGCGACACTTTTTTATATTACGACAGAAGAATAACGCAAACTGCAACTGTAGTCGCAATAAACTATGACATTCGAAAATCACGAATTTATTCTTTCTCTTTTTCTATTTTATTATAACATAAACTAAATATACAAGTTAAAGATCAATATTCTGAGGATGTAATATCTGAAAACATGTTATGACTATTCGCGTGATAGATTTCAATCGAATAAATTATATAAAATACATATTTTAACAAATTATCGATGACGCTAAATTTTTGTTATCTGTCTTTGACAGATATCAAAATATCAAAATGGTTCGTTAGATACAGTTATATTTATTAATTAAATGCACCGCAATGTCGCTCGATTCAAGTCCTATCTGCGACATTTCGTTAATGATCACAAAATTCGAAAATGATATGAATCATCGATAATTTCATTCTGATATCGCCCAATACTACTCAACTCGAATTAATGCTAAGTTAAGACGCGATTGATCGCCAGGAAATATATAAAATATATATAATCAGTATTCAATATTATAAACAAATATATTTCCAACGATATGTATATAAATCCAGCGAAATACGCATATTATTAATTAATAAACATCGTCGATATATCTCATGCCACATCGTTATTTGAATCAAATAGCCATCATCGGAATATTTTTACATCATTTATCGCGGGAGATAATTAATTATACGAACTGATAATTGTGCCAATTGTAATAATTATAGGAAATGATTGCGTTTGGTATCTTTCGATATTTTTTGCGATTGCATTTGAAAAAGTAATGCAATGATATGCGGAACGTTTCGCGACGTTATCTTTTTGCTTGAGTTTCGCTGCATATTGATATTATCTCTCGAAATACGATCGTTATAAATATTAGGAATCGCACAACGCAATTATTTTCAATAAAGATTATCAATCTTTCACTATTAACTCATGCGCGTATCGAGGCAATTTATTAAAGTGAATATCTTCTGCAATATATTTATTTGAAGTATATCAATCAAAGTGACAGAGAATAGAAATTATAAATTATTTCATCGCAACACATTTACGACTAATATTCTATATTATTTTTATAAATGCTTGTATTTATATATTATAAGTGCTTGTATTTGTATATGTATATATTTCGCATCGCAAATCAAATTTTTTGATAATTTAGATTTTGATAATTTCTTAATCATTTTCGGACTTAGAAATTTGACTCTAAGTATTGCGACGAAAAATATTTTACACGTCATGCATATACATACATACACGGAATATTAAATTATACAAGCATTTAAAAATACAGATTATTTATTTATTAAACGATTGATGTATCCCGGAGGCTGTGGAATGTAACGCGCAGGCGGGGGATGTATATTTGACGCGCTGCGCTGATGGGGTATAGTTGGCATACATGTGGGGTATAGTTGGCATACATGTGGGGTATAATTGGCATACATGTGGGATATAGTTGGCATGCACGTGAGGTATACACAATACAACCTTGACGTCATTCACACAGTAAGACTCGAACGAAAAGGTAATGGTGTAGTCGCACTTCATATATTATCGTATTATCATGCGTGTAATATCATGCAAAATGCGATCGTTCTGTATAATTATTATAATTAGCAATTATCAGCGCAATTATTTTAAAATGCTCGTATAATTTAATATTCCGCGTATGTATGTACATATATGTACATGTACATAGCATGTAAAATATTTCGACAATAATCAAAGTCAAAAGAATTTTATCCACTTCTTTATTGTTCGATGATTGAAATATAATTAGGATTGAGAACGCGCAATAAAATGTGAAATACAGAATCGAATAATTAAAATAAAGATAAGCTCCGTGAGAAACGTAAATCGTTTAATAAATAATTAATTTATACCTTTAAATGTTTAATTTAATTTTGCGTATTTTTATGTCATAGTGAGTGAAATGTTTCGACAACAAATTACATATAAATAACATGATATTCGGCCTTGGTGTCGTCTAGTGCGCTATTTATTGTTTACGTGCG
The DNA here is from genome assembly GCF_030444845.1 of Prenolepis imparis. Classification (NCBI taxonomy): domain Eukaryota; kingdom Metazoa; phylum Arthropoda; class Insecta; order Hymenoptera; family Formicidae; genus Prenolepis; species Prenolepis imparis. The sequence goes on from NW_028141164.1 coordinate 5,839,103, forward strand.
TCGATTCTGTCATTATTCGCACGCTGACACTCGATCAGGAAAGTCGTAGCGCGAGACACTCCGTCGAATTCCTTTTTAAACGCGATCGCGATATCGGAAAATTATTTGCTAATGGGATAAGAATAAAGTAAGAAAAATAAAATAAGAATGAGCTTCGCGTAATACATCAATCGTTTAATAAATATAATCTATACTTTATAAAATATATTACGATTACATCTGAATTATGATTACTAAAACAAATATCGTCCGGAAGTAAACACGTAATATCGGAAGTGTCGTGAAAAGTATCGAACGATCGTTATATTATGCGTTACATTACGTAAATACAGTATATCGAGACGGTATTGCGAACATGTGATAATTTTATCGAATAAATTCCGCGCGACCATAGTTCTAACAATAAGCATTGTGTGAAACGTTTTAATAAAACTAGAATAACATAAGCGCGCGCCATTCTTCGATTTTGTTAAAAAAAATAATATAAAGTTTGTTTAAACTCGATTAAAATATTTTTTCATAGAAATTAGCTGATTAAAGTTAAGTTGCTAATTAAATTTAAAAATAATAATATGTTAAAAAATTAAAATAGTAATATGTTGTAAATAATATGTTATATCTTATTCTCGATTAATATTTTTTGACAGAAATCAGCTGATAACTGTCAAAAATATTAATCGAGTTTAAAGTATTATGACATATTATTTAAGACATATTATTATTTTAATTTTTATAACATATTCACATATTAAAAATTAATTAAGAAATTAACGCTTTAATCAGCTGATTTCTGACAAAAAATATTAATAAGGGGTTAATTTGTTAATTATATCTTAAAATAATAATAGGTTATAAAAATTAAAATATAGTAATATGTTGTAAATAATATGTTATGTCTTATCTGCGATTAATATTTTATGACAAAAATCATCTGATAACTGTCAAGAATATAAAACGAGTTTAAGTAATTATAACATATTATTTAAAATATATTATTTTAATTTTTATAACATATTCATATTTTAAAAATTAATTAGCAAATTAACACTTTAATCAGCTAATTTCCCTCAAAAATATTAATAATGTTAATTTGTTAATTAAATATTAAAATAAAAATGTTATAAAAATTAAAATAATGTTATAAATAATATGTTATAATTCCTGATCTGCGATTAATATTTTTGACAGAAATCAGCTGATAACTGTAAAAAATATTAATCGAGTTTAAAGAATTATGACATATTATTTAAAAGATTATTATTTAAATTTTTATAACTAACATTTTTATACATATTTTAACAGTTACAGGACGCGCAACTCGTCAAGTCGCGAGTTGCCCGGACCGCCGAGCCGAGCCGAGCCGAGCCGAGCAGAGCCGAGCCGAGCCGAGCCGAGCCGAGCAGAGCCGAGCCGAGCCGAGCTCCGAGCTCGCACGTACGCCGCGACGCGACCACCGCCATCCGCCATTACAACTTTGCGACCTTTGCGTGCTGCGCGTCCCGTAACTGGCACAAGCCTGTCTGTTGTTAGTTAGGTGCATTTTCGGTTCGCGATCAACTTTTGCGTGCTCATCGCCGGTCCGCGACAGTACGAGTGTGAGTTTAGTGTGTTTACGTACTTAATTATCGTACAAATGCCATCGCGTCACGAAATTGTGTACGACATCGTGATCGCGATCGCACGGGCCAAGTCCATTACACGGGCGAGTCTACTATATACATGGGCGGATCTAATTACCGTTGAGCTTTCGATGCAAATTTCCAGAGTTTTTCGTCGTTGTCGACCCGATTTCTACGTCGTTGAATTGTGATATATAAAACATAGTGAAATGCAGTGCTTATTTCGTGGAATATCGGCGACTCCTGAGTACGTCGTGAAGTAGTCGCCGCATCATCGTCGTTCGATGAGGCTTTCCGATATGTGGGCCTTGAAAAAAGCGGCGACGCAAAAACAGAGCATCGATTTTATTCGCGCGCGAATAAGCTCTCGCGATTCTCGCGTTTTACCGAAACGCTTCGAAATGTGATATCTAAAATCCGGGCGTCGCCGCGCGTCGCGAACGAAGAAAATAACACGCGTGCAAGTGTTTCGAGTGAGTGCCATAAACCATAAAGGAACGGTGCACAGAGAGAGAGAGAGAGAGAGAGAGAGAGAGAGAGGTGGCCCAGGGAAACATCGGGCAACGGCGGAGCATCGATTAGGTAAATAATTTATAATTTATTTAACTTTTCATTTATCATTTATATGTAACTCCTAACTATAGACTTCGTAAAATATATTCTCCTACTAACTCGGACGAATTTTCAAGCGTATCAAAAGGTACAAACATATACATATATTTTTGATGGTGAACAATATATCTTACATTGTCTATTTGAATGCATTTTTTATGCACAATAGCTTACAAATTAAGTGATGTTTGACTGTTAATTAGCTCACAATTATAATTTGTTATTATTTATAATGTAAAATTATTTTTAATTTTTAATACTTGGATATTTAAGAAGTAATTTATTAATAATAGAAAAAAAATCTTTATTTTTATAGTAATATCTTATTTGATCAACTGTAATAATAAATATGTAGGTAGATAATTCCATTAAAAAGTAACTCAATAAGTTTCTTAGAGTTATTTTCACGATATAATTTATTCAAATAATTTATTCAAATAAATTATGTCATGAAAATAATTCTAATTGTAAGAAGTTTATTGTTACTTTTTAATGGAATTATCTACCTACATGTTTATTATTACAGTTGATAAAATAAGATATTACTATAAAAATAACGATTTTTTTTTTATATTGTTAATAAATCTTAAATATTCAAGTATTGAAAATTAAAAATAATTTAACATTTTTGAGAATTCAAACAAATTTATATCTAAATATCTATTTATTTAAATACATTTTCTCTTTCTAAAAAAAGGTATATTAAGTCGATTCTCGAAAATCTCGAAGTATTGTTGCCCCTTTTCCGCGATGTTAATATTTTTGACAGTTATCAGCTGATTTCTGTCAAAAAATATTAATCGCGGAAAAAGTATATATTATAAGTACATATTATAACATATTATATTATTTACAACATATAATTAAAATAATAATACTGTGTAAGTAATATAATATGTTATGTTATAATACTTTATCTGCGATAAATATTTTTTGACAGACATCAGCTGATAACTGCCAAAAATATTAATCGAATTTAAAGTATTAAAATATATTATTTAAAACATATTATTTTATTTTATTTTATTTTGTTTAAACTATCAAACTGCTAACCTTCGCGATGACAGCTTCTCGATGCTAGGAATATAATGCACAATGCGAATTGAGACAGCCAATCAGCATCGCAGAAAAGAGGCAACAATACTTGCAAGAATTGACAATAATGTCGCTAACTTTATATTTCTCGATAATCCCTTTTTTAAAAAAAGCATGTTAAGTCAATACTTATGTATCGTCTTCAAATAAACATGTAGTTATAAATGCTGAAAAGAGTATAGCGCGTTGTATTATACGGTATATCACTTCGATAATATGAAAGTGTGATAGTTTCTGAATGAACTTCGTACAATAATTTATTGTTTGAAATTTTGTTTGAAATATTAATTATTTTCGACACTACTTTATGATTTGAATATATTTGTATGTGTTACAGACACTGTAGTGTATGCAAATCTCTGTCGTTGTGCATCGTACCGGTGAGTGAAATTCATTTGATCTTATATTATTTTACTGTGTTTATGATTGGCAGTCTATTAATAATATAATAAATGTAACGATGTTTACCACCTATTTAATACTTATCACATGTTCAACATTGATTATAAAATATTTCGAATTTAGTATCTATTACATTCAATATTGATAAATATTTCAAATATTTTAAATATTATTTATTATAAAAGAAGTAATGTTTTAGCAGTCTATTACTTTGTTAGAATATTAATCAATACAAAGACAGTTATATTTAATATTAAAATTGCATTAGCTATTATGTAGATAAAAAAATATAAATATGTTATATATACATTGCCATAATATTTGACGAAGAAATATATAAGCATTTCGTTATTCAGATTAAATTATTCATTTAATGATTTTGCAAAGAACCGCTAACACTTAGTATTTAATCAATAACACTTAGTATATAATCAATAATATAACAAGTATTTTAATTTACAAGTAATTTGAAAGTAGCCAAACATCGTAAACTATTATTATAATATTAATAATATATAAAAACAATTATATAATATATAATTGTTTATTAAATTATAAGCATTTATTGCTAAGGATTAATTTATATTGAAAAAGGATATCTTCTCTCTCTCTATAAAATACGCTGTTTATAAAACTATTGCGAATAAGCACATCCAAAATATTTACGATAATTACAAGTTGTGAGAGAACATGAATATCATAAACAAAAAAAAAAGAGTTGGCGTGAAGTATCTCGATAACAGTATCTCACTCCTACGTTAAAGATGCGCTATATCGCATTGTTTCAGTGCGAGAATTAACAGTACATTGGTTTGTTTAAAGTGCACAAAATATTTACTATGTAAAGTATTTTATTATTTATAAATAACGAAATATGAACTAATAAAAAATATAGTCTAAAAAATAGAAGCCATTTATTGCAGATTTTTATGGGGAGGGATTTTATTATATGAATTTCATCTTATAAATTGATAAACTTTGATACACATAAGTTTTATTTTTATCTTTGATAAAATATATCCCAAAAGACTGTTGCTTACCACAGCTCTTTAAAAATATTTATTTCTACTTTTACGGATGTTTTTGTTACAATTTACTATCATTCTATCGAGTGTTGATTTATTTGCACTCGTCGTCGCAATCTTTATTATAAAAATAATTTGAATTGGTTGAAGTATAAATATATATCACATTGCAAATGCCCATTTTCATTACTGCGTTTTAACTCAACTTCGATCGTGTATTCAAAATATACGCGACTCGAAAGTATATTTATTGTCTGTCGTTTGCTTGTAGAGATTTAATTTCTACAATTTTTTAAAAACGTTTTTTAAAACGTTTTTCATAAATTTTACGAGACCGATTATAAAAAAAGAATTAATGAGTAAATTGATGAATTAAATGTATATAGAAAGATTATGAAAAAGATATATATAAGATTTATTATAAAATAATCTCTGCAAAAATAACATCATATTATCTTTTTGAAAAATTATTGCCCTTAAAGAGCATTGATTTTGGTAACACTTTTAATCTAAAACGGTGACATTTCCTAACATTTTTCGTAGTACAAAAGTTTAATATTTCACAAATATTTTACGGGGTTCCGGAAACATGCGGGTCGTACCTGAACGGTATGCCATGGTAACGGTGAAAGGCGAATAACACGAGTGCCTCCGAAGTCGCATAGTTTCCGTCTAATAACAGCGGCAGCCGTCATTGACTCGTTATTACAATTCTTTTAACGCGCGAACCTTTATCCGCCTCGTCTATTACCATTTATTAATCCGCCGTATAATAGTCGTAGGCCACGCAAAGAAGGTAGTTTTTTTTTTTCTTCTCTCAATTCACGTAATGAGACCGATCTCGCGGACAGTCCGATTGCCTGATCACCGTTATTGTACGGTCTAATAATACAAATCTATCGCATTAAAATCGGATCTGTTCTATACTCATTATTATTCCGCGCGCAATTAATCTCGCTGAACTGACAACGCGAAGGAGAATTTCTATTTGTGTCATCGTGGAATAGTATCGTGAATCCTCGCTATATTCGCTGTATCGTTTCCTGTCTTCTCTCTCCTGTTAAACGGACTCGCCTATTTAGCGTTGCGTTTTATAATTATCGCAAGTTACGACATCCGTTCAGCGCGGCGCGGCATTTTGCCGATATCTTGAAACACCATCCGTCGTAAATAGATTCCGCTGCACAGACATTTAATAAAATATTCATTTATTTGCTCGACGAGCAGAGAGTGAGTTGAAGAATTTTAAATTAATCGCGTTAAATTGTATTTAAAGTTAATTTTCCGGCAGATCGTTGAAGCTTGATACGTTCTTGAAGCTTGATTGCGGCGGTTTTCAATTTTCTGCGCATATATCGATTCTATACGTAGCACCAACAATAAGTCCCAGCTGCTACCAAGATTTGATATCGCCTAAATGGATGCATTGTTCTAACCGCGGCTACAATATGAGAGGATTTTGCATTGGATATTTGATTTATCTAGGATTAATAAAATTTGTCACGTCAAATTCTTCTCAATATAACGTTTAGTATTAAGCTAAACTAAATTTTTTTCTGTCAGTAAAGAATACTGTGGTTACATGCATTGGTGTCGATTATCTAATTTAACCTTATCGTATGTTTTCAAATCTTAAAAATTAAACATAATATATTCAATGTGTATACGATGTACCTACGACATATGTTTTAATGCAACATAAAAAGATAGTTACATGTCATATTATTTCGAAATAGCAGATTTCACTGGAAGATAAAATATCGGAAAATTTACATCACGTTACACAAGAAATATTATCAAATAGACGATGTGAAGTCAGAAAATTGAATATCTAATTTTAATGGATAGGTATAAAAATTAATATTTTTTTCGTTCTTTGAAAAATCGTGATTCACGTAATTTATAATATTTAAGTATAGTCTAGAGCATAATACTTGTCAAATATATATATTATACATCTTCACTCTACATCTGTCAAATCAGACTGTGAATCAGGCACATTTATGGCACTTTGATATTCACATTGCTTTAAAAAGAGAAGTGGGAGAGGGCGGATTCTTAAGATCGGACGAACATATACTTAAATCGAGTCGCAAGACGTTATTATTAATAGGCTTAATCGTACCGCGTGGGAACCGAATCACTGCTGGAACTAATTGTCACGGGTGTGCTCGGTCAGGGTCGGTGAGCGGCGGGATTTCGTCGCGGCCGGAAGTCTCCGCGGGCTTTTCGACGACGCCGAGGAAACCGCGCGCGCTATGACGAATAATACTATCGTGTCATCGGCACGTCCGTTTCACGATATCTGGCTCTCGTTAATCAGATAGAAGTAGTTAGTGCGCTCGAGATAAAGATCGCGTAGTGCTGCTCGACTGCAGCTTGACGCATGTTTGGACAAAAGACTGATCTTATCGATTTCGCAATTGTATAGCCAGCGATTTTGTGGAAGAAAAAACGTAAAAAAATTATATTATCTCACCTTACAATGTGTTCTTACATTTATGTTCTTAAGTCATTTTATTAAAATAAAATATACAACATGGAAATTTAATCAAAAGTCTCGTACTGTAATATAAAAATTATTATATCTTATAATAAGCAAATATCTGATTAATAAAATAAAAAAAAGTAAAATATGTTTATGCTATTACATATACGAATCTTATCGCGGATAATCTTGATGCATCTTCGGCATAGAAAATTAATGTTATATGATATCTATTAATAATATGATTTAATATAACATTAAAAAATAAAATGATTGTAAAAATACGTGTGAGAGAGATACATAAGACGATTGTTTTGTTACAGTAATTTTTTTATGATTCTGCAAAAAAATCACAGTTATATGTGCGAAATCGAGGAATTTATTTTTGCATTACTTCGCCTAACATCGCCCGCGGTCAGAAAGGCGAGTCTCTTTTCTACAGTCGCTGCCATTCGCGACAAATAATTTACCCGTGAAGAGCATTCTTGAATTAACTCATGTTCCTACTTACAACGGGCACGGCGAACTCGCGCGAAACTATTTTCGCTCGGGTACGCGTGCAGAGGAAGTAGGAACGATTCCACAAGATGACGTAATTCGGCGCAATGAGTCCGACAATGAGCGGCAAAGAAACGAAGCTGACGCGAAGATTATATGTATGTACGGAGAAGAAGACGAGGGTACGCGGAGCGCGGAGGAGGAAGTGACGCGACGCGGAATCACGCGGACTTACCGGAAATAATATCATCGGAAAATAACGCGTCATCCGCGACGCTGGCGTGTGCACCAGAGTACGAATGCGTGTGCGTGTACATCGCGTGACGTGTTTTTTTCTTCTTTCTTTGTAGTAACAGCAGTAACGACAGTTCTCCTTTTTTTTTTTTTGCGCGCTGAACGTTTTAATGCGCTATTGCTCTTATCTAGTTAATGACGACGTAAGTAATCGCCGGTAGCGTGACGGTATAATAAACGACAGCTCGCTTAGCTGTTACTATGTTTTAATTATTTCCGCATTTTTTCTCAGATGAGATAGACGAGTATTCTGTTTCATATATTGTAAAATTGCAGCCAGACATACAAGTTGAATTATTAATTTTTGATATATTAATTCTAAAGATCTAGAACAATGCAAACTTTTATTATACTTTTAATGCCATTATATATATTATAAATAAACAACTATATAGTTGATTGAATATCGTGCCGAATTAATCTCACGGTCTAATCACAAAAGATAAATAATATATGAAGAACAAAACATGAAAAAGAAATTCCATCGGCGAAAAAAGAAAAAAAATTGTAAAATACGAACAGTGCTTACATCCATCATTATCTTCAAAATCTTCATCATCATTATCGTCGTCGATATTATCGCCGTGATTGTCATTAATAAACACTAACGACGAGTCATCGACGTTGGTTACTCACAGCCCGCGGCCGTGTGACTCTGACCAATCCCCTTTTCTTCTTCTTTTCGTGGATGGAATTTGAATGAAGAACTCGATTAACCGGCGTCCAAACTATTCCGGGAAGAAATTCCTGCGCACGGACGGAAGTCGGAATATCTTGGTTCGCCCGCGGCATCATCACGTTCGCCAGGTACACGAGACTATGCGCGTATGTTTACCGAGAAGCAAAGCATCGCCTTTTGTAAAGAATGACAATTAAGACGATACTACCTTTCTCTGTCAGAAGCGTGCGTTTCAATCATCGAGTCAAATAAATCAAGTGCTCGGAGAGCAGAACCGTCTTGTTTAAAAGTTTCGAAGCAGAAGCATATCTTACATTTTGTTCGCGAGATCTTTACTCTTTATACGTTTACGCGCTCTAATAAGTGTTAGGCTTGAATCGTTAAGTACATAATAAGTTTCGCAGTGAATCCGCATAATTTTTTCATCGCACGCGCGCGACTCTTCTTCCTTTTATTTCCGCATCTCTTGGAATAAGCGCGAGCGAACGTCTCCCGGGGGGCCCTTTCCTCGTTTTCTCGTACTTGACGCAAAGTTCGACGCTATCTCGCCGCGACGCCCTTCTCCGGTCGCCGCCGCCGTCTCCGCCAACCCCCCGCTCTACATCCCCTGGAAAGAGGAGAACTCTGGAAATCCTGGCGAGGAACGTCGGTTCCGGTGGGAGGGTGACGGCAGAAACTCCCGGGGGGCGGGAGAGGGAAGGGCGGCCTCCCCGGCTGGGAGGCATTTCATTTCCTTGGCGACTTCCGGCAAACGCGACGCTTCCGCCATATCGGGGCCGACGCCGACGCCACCGTCGACGTCGAGTCTGTTCGTGTTCCTGCGCTCCCTGGTTCCGGTTCCGGTACCCTCCCTCCCCCCGCCTCCCCATCTCCTTTCCCGTTCATCCCCGCGGTGCTCGCCGTCGTCCTGGTTCGAGCTTCCACCCACGCCTCCGGGCGAACCGAGTCCTTCCGCTCCCTCTCTCCGACGTTCTCCTTTCGCTTCCGTTCGTGCCACCCCCTTCCGCCTCCCCCTCGCCACCCGGCGCCACCCTCTTCCGCCGCCTCTGCTGGTAGCGTTCTTCCTTCCAACTCGTCTGCAACGCCCGTTCTGCCGCTGTTAACGCTACCAGTGCTATTACCGTTAATAGTGTCGTCGCTAATGCGGTTGCAGCGTTCGTATCGTTCGAAATATGCTCCTTTCCGCAAATAAATGTTGGGTCATAGGTATCAGTATGATGGTATCAATCTGGTAACTTCCGCATATTTTAATCAATCTGTTATTCATTGGACGGTAAATAACTGCTGTAAATATTGATGCAAGTTTTAATACAACTTGCTGCGACGATTTGATTTCCAATTAATTAATTAATAATATGGAATATATAATAATGTGAGTGACAGATGTAACATCCAATGTCTAAATTCTTAAAATTAAATAAACCGAGATAATTTCGATACTCTACTATACAATATAGATATTCAAAAATAATCTCTATATTTATTTGCAATAGCGAAAAATAATTCGATTTAAACATATTGAAATTGTGCGGCAATCTCATCCTCGGGAAGAGACTAGCGAAAGATTGATCGCTCGGAGAACTGTCTATACTTTATTACGGGATGAGCTGTGTCTTTTCGAGACGTCTCGATCGGATCGACTGTGAGGAGGAGAGGGAAATCTCGATCGATATGCGTCACGCGCGTCCGATTATTTCGAGATCCACTTAACGTCGCCGACGCTGACAAAAGCGCGGATATACCTCGCTCTTCTGTCTCGTCTCTTTCTCTCCCTCTTTCTCTCGACCGGAATTCTCTCTTGCGATATTTCGTGTAACGGGAGAAATTGGTATGCCCGCGTGTGTCGCAGGATTACGTATTCCCGATGAGAAACCGAGCGGTTCGTGCACTTACCCCGGATGTACGTGTACGCGCTGCGAGGAACGGGCTTTAAGCACCTGTCGCGCGACGTCTTCCCGACTTCGCGATGATGCCAACGAACTCGCGCGGCGATACACTCGGAATACATTTCGTGGTGCGAAACAGGGGCTCTTGCCCGCCGTAGTTTTTATTCGCGGCTAGACATCGATGGCGATTAAGTATCTTTCACGAGAGAGAGAGACGTGATTCTTCCTAGATTCCAATTTCTGTATCTTTCAATCTGGAAGAGTATAAATAGATTTTTCTTCCAAATACACATCAGTAAAATTAAATGGCATGCCCCACCGCGCTATATTATTAATATTATGCGAATAAAAATTATTATTTCTTAACAGTACTGTTAATTTAAATAAAAATGATATGCACCAAATGTCAGCAGTATCTAAATCAACGTATAGGTATCATTTACACTCATTCCTCAAAGGCTGCTTATAAAACATATTAGCGATCCTAAGGTTTCATGTGGATTATAATATTAGGGGTTATTATATTTTTTAACTTTTTGATGTATAAATTGTAATTATACTTATACATATATTATACTATACACATACAAGAGTGTATCAGAAAATTAATTAAATACATGTTACGCGTGAAAAAGGAATGTAAACAAGACCGATGCAAGTGGGTTCTGAATCGAGTAAATAAGGTTCCGTTCATGACGGAATTAACAACAAGATACGAAGCGATTAAATTATATCGATACACGCATATGTGTATGTTACACACGCGAAACGAACGGATGCAATTGGAAATAAACGAGACAAACGAGAACCTGTCGCGAGAAAGTCGTCGTTTTTGTGAGAAGTTGGAGAAGTAATTATCGAGGGACGGTGCAAGAACGCACGTGTGTCGCATTCACCCTCGACATGATGGAGGCAACCTTTCACACGGCCCGAGGAATATAAGTTTCCTCGAGAGGGCCAACGCGAGACATTTCTTCTCCGGAGCTCCGTCCCGTCTCCGGTTCCATAATGTCCTCCTCTGTAATACGAGCGGGGGCGACGAGATTGAAGCGTTTATATCCCGCGATTAAGAAGTTTCCTAATATTATTTTTTTTTCTTCGCGTCGCGTCGTCGATCTCTGTCAGAGTGGCGCTTGCGAAATATCACTGGAGAACCGCGTATTAGCGCGCTTTTTGCCGTCAAACTTTCGCGCGACACTCGCAATCGCGATTGTTACGTCGAACCTTAGCAATATTTCAAAAGCCTCGACTTTAATATTAATAGATTCTTTGGCGAATCTATGACTAATCCTTCTCGCTGATTAAATTGTCCCAAAAAAAATCTGTCGTTAAAATTAAGGATGGATTTCTGAAACACTTGGTATTTACACGACGTCTTTATGTTAGAGCTTGTGCTCGCGCGCTTTAAATTCTTCGTATAAATATTTTATTGCTTTCTCGATTCTATACTAGTTTTTTTTTTTTTTTTTTTTAATTGATTTTTCGTAAACACCGAATATCCTAAAACTTGTCGATATAACTGAAGTGAAACAGGGAGCATATATTTACTTTCGAGACCGTGAAAGGTTGTCACAGGTGCAAAGAAAGGAACCATCCTCGAGAGGAGGAAGCCTTTCAGAAATGTTGGGAGGATTCTCCCGACCCTTCGTAGGATGAACATTGAGTACGTTTAAATTCCAGCGAATCACTCAAACAGGTATGGTCTCTCTCGTATACGGTTGAGGGTCTGGAATTTCTCGATCGAAACACAATGCGGAGATCATATCACCGGTTACATTGCCATCAATTTTTTTTTCTTTCTATAGAAAGGCCTGTATTAAAAATGATTGGAGAGAAAGGCATAGTTATAAAAAATAATTTTTTTTGCATTTAACAATAACATTTAATGAAAGCATTTTTGTTCTTGTTTTTTGTGTAATTAAATTGATACATAATTAATGATATAATAAGAATTTAAATGAATCGTTTTTAAAATGTACAAGTATATTTGCAAAGATGCTCTTTCTTGAAGTATCATTCTTAAAATTATTAGTCATAATTCATGAAAAAAATGTATACACTAAAATTAAATGCACACATTTTAATTGAGGAGGTTTCGTTGAGGAGGGTAACTTATTCTGTTAGAAAAAATTATTAAAGAAAACTATGCTGATAACTCTAAGCATTTTTCTTGTTAGCATAAATTCTGCAATATTTAGATGTCTGGAAAAACAGGAAAGGACCAATTTAAAAATTATTATTAATCGATCTTCAGACGCTTACCGCGATAATCGAAGATACCGAGAGTTTTCTTTCATCGTGTTTACAGTAGTCACAATTCGATAGGCGCAAAACAGACCATTAAATTATATACGGCGTAGTTGTAAATCTCGAACGTGCTCAAACCAACCGCCGAACATCGAAATCTGGAAAGTATTTTCCGATGATTTACGAGCAGCGTGTTATACTTGACGGTCTGGTTTTTTGAACGGCGAAGAAAGTCCCTCGAAATTTTGACCGATACTCATGACGATGTTACGTCTCGAAACAACTGCCCTAACAGCAGTTAGAAAAGTTAACGGTCGGTCGTGAGTGATAAACGATCTCGTGAAGTTTTAAGACAGTGAGCTGAACAAAAATTAGATTTCGATGCGATGTAGAAGTTTAGGACATTTACAATCCGTCGCGCGAGAGAATACGTTTATATTTCACTATGACCGTATTATCAAATTATCGTGTATAGAAAAAAATACGTTATATATATTTTATTTTAGACATCAAAAGAAGCTATTTGACTCAATTTAGAATTATAACCCGTGATTAAATAAATATTACAAAGTGAAAATCAAAATTTGCGTACATTTCTTGATTATATACTTCGAAATCGAATTTTTTAAATAATGATTGTATTGCTTTTATCATTTTTTTCTTAATCAGAACATTTTCTTTGAATTATCTAAACTTGTCTTAAATTAAGATAAAAATTGAATTAAAGTTTATTTTAAATGAGAAAAATTGATTAGAAAAATAATCGAAGGTTAGGTATTAGCACAAGCTTATAAAGATTATTTAGAGAAATAATTCGCAAATATTCGTGCGAGATGGCGAGATAGTTTTGCACGTGGCAAATTTCGAAACAGTGGCATTGAATTTTTCGTTGCGAGAAAACGTTCTATTTCGCGGAGACAAGAGAAGGTCAGGGAGGAAAGAGGGTGGCTTATGGCAAGTGTATCGATCCCTAAAGTGCACAACCTGCGACACACTGAGATCAGGATGCTTCCTTCCACGGGATCGCCCGTAAAAACGGAGGAGCATTCCTGCTCTTTCCGAGGGGAAACGTGGCGGAGTATACGTCACCCGACACTCTCGCAGGTCCCCAGGGTAGGTTAAACGGTATCATCCCCATATGGAAGGGTCCGCACCACGTCGTAAACCACACGGGGCACCATCTGCGCCCGTTTCAACGTCCCGCTATCGCCTTTTCCATGAACCTGTCCGCGTTCGTAAAATGCGTTGACGACGACGAGGGACACGCATGATGTAATACGGATGCGTTCAGTAACTCGCGCATGCATGGCAGATTTATCCATGCGTATCTAGTTTTCTCTAGTTTCCACGCGCACAAAATCAATGCTGTTGCAAAAGATAAGGAAAATATATTTAATTTACCGAAGATATTTTGCTAAACACGATAATATTTCTCGTAAAAAATATTTCTTCTCTATTAAGATTGAATTTTACGAGTAAGATTTTGTGTATTAAGATTTAATTTAATGTGTTATCCTTTAAAAAATAATACTTGATAAATACTGTCTTATATCTTTTCGCTCCAATAAATGACGAAATTAGGTGTACAATTTTTTTTATTTTTTTTTATTTTACACAAACGCGACACAATTTTATCTCACTCAAGTTACAAAAATTTGGAAAGAATTGGAGAGAAATCAATTTATAAGTCTTGCTCGTATGTGGAATCATATTACATTGTTACATATGCTCTTTTGAATATGCATGCATATGTGTATCTTTGCGACAGTAAGTCAACTCCAGGAGGTCCGATGCGTAGGCAGGACGTTGCATGGGCTGCAGTACACGTGGGACCTCCCTGTGCGTTGTTGGGAAAAGGGCATACAAAAACTACGGTTTGTTTAAAAACCGCTACTTCCTTCCAGCACTTTGTCTCGTTCGTCCTTTTTCCTCATATATTTATATTTTACATGTATGATTCTCCTAACGACGTAATCTGTCTCGATTTTTCTCGTTATATGCAGAATTATTTTTACTATGAATTAATTGTAATATGATATAATCAACAATTCAAGAATTTTGAAGAATTTACACTTCTTAAATCCTATATATATTTTCGAAGAATGGAAATTATGCGTTACATAAATTGGATTTTTTAAATATGCATTATATAATCAGTCTAATATTAATTTAAAATTTAATTTTGTTACTTCTCCGAACGCATCGCTGGACGATCCTGATGACGAATAGGTAGAATTAAATGACCATGATTAGATGCGAGCATACTTCGAAATAATTGTCCGACGCCTGGTTTCCTGTCTGCGGTCGACAGGATCCATCGTATCCTAAATATATTTCCATGTGATTCACGATTGCGGATCGCGTGTTGTAATTGCAATCGCCTTTACTACGATGGCTCACATCGATGCTGATGCAATGTCTCACAAAGTTCTATTTATATGTTGTGCATAAGCATTTTCTTCATTTATTTCTCGCCAAATTTTATATCGTTTAATCATCGCTTGGTTCATATATTCGCTTTAATAAAAGGATTATATTATTGTTGCATAGCAATGCTAGATATAGCATATTCACCAAATTACAAATATACTAATCAAGAACAAATATCTATATATGTAAAGATATCTTGAATATATCTAGATATTTCTTTTTTATCTCGAGATATTTTTATTTCTTTAAAAATAAAATAAAAATAAAATATTTATTTACGAAGATGTGCGCATAACACATCAACAGCACGCACACACACATATATATACATTCTCTTTCTATCTAATTTTTATATATAATAATTATTTTTTTTATATCTAATCTTGCAAAAGAGCGTTTGAAAGTTATTGTATCACAGAATATATATGCTGTCATTATGAGAAACATGGTTAATTATATTCCACTGCGTTTTGACATTTTATACAAGGCTTATGTATGATGCGATTTTTCCATAACTAAGAAATGTCGTGTCATTATTAGAAAGCAGCATAATTTTCATTATTTCAACAGAGGAAAATATTTTCCATTAGATCTCTCGGTGCAAATTGAATTGCGTGGAAACGTAGCTATATACCTCTCTCCCTTCCGAACAAAATCCAGTGATGGTGACGAGATAATGGCAAAACGAATAGAGAGAGAGAGAGAGAGACACCGTGCCGGTTTTTCAGCGGCCAGAAAGGGCGTAAGTCCGCCTCCGCCATGTGTTACGCGACACGCAGAACGGGAGAGATGGTAAAAAAAAAAAAAAAAAGCATCGCACACAGCGCGCGCATACAGGGGGAGAGAAGGCAAAATGGATCGAGGGTGGTGCGAGAGGGGTTGAATTATAAAGATGAAAGCCGTTGTCAATAGGGAGGTCCACCGCCACCCTTCTCTTTATCCTCTTTTGCACCCTCCACCGCGAAGTCCCGCACGTCCCCGTCTCCTTTCGCTATCTCTCGTCTATGCTCGGGATGCTCTTGTCTTCCGTCTCTTTTCTATTTCTCTTGCCGTGCCCGATAATAATGCGACCGCATCTCTGAAAACCGGCCGGAACCGTCGTCGGTCGGATAGCAATGACTTTTTAGATCTGTCTACTGGAAGATAAGATACGCGCCGCGATAATCAAACGCGGCGCGGCTTGTAACTTTGTGATTGCTGAATCGACGTTTCGCTTTATATACAGGCCCCCCCTCATATCGTTTTACATACACATGTCGAACAAGCTCTAAATAATATTAATATTTTTTCGCTCTAAGCTGTCTCAAGCAGTTCAAAATTTTAGGATCCTATCATATTGTGTAATTTATACAAAAATATTGTATAATAGGATTTCTGTATTTTTATATCATGTTTTAAAATTTATAAGAAAGTATTACAATAATCGATAAGGCAATTCATTTTTTGTATCTTATATGTGATCTCAAACTCCTTCGCTCTTCTTAAGTTGCATAATGTATAATTAAAACAAGATAACTTTAATTCGATCCGCAGGATTTATTAATCGATAAATACATTATGAAAATGATAAATTTATTTCTACAAATTATTTTTCTTATTTAATAATTTATTTTTTTCTATTTTCTTTTCTTTATGAAACTCAAACGTGAGCAGGATAGTAAAATAGGTATAATGCGTGTAACGTGATATTTGCACTTTGTAAGAGATTACTCAACACGATAATTCTTTTTATGATTTTTCCATCGCGCATGTTGATCCCAGCAATAAGTCGAGCTGCAAAGACTGGTTCTTTCCGTGATGTTCGCGCGATCGTAGATCACAGGAGGATCTCGTTAAGATCGTCGCCATCGTTCCCCGACTACAAACGAATCTCGTTAGAGATCGTTGCCGCGAGGCCAAGTCTGTAATTCTTGCGCCGTAATTTCAGGGCCGCATCTGCCGTGTGCTTTCTCACGACATACATATATACATTCCCGAATTTGTTATACATTTTTATGTTCCGTTTTAAAAATTTTACTTGCTACGAAGAATCCAAAGAAATTATTATTCTTAAAAGTTGATATCCATAAATAGAGTTTGAAATTTCTTTATTGCTGCAAACGTTGAAACACCGAAGTCGCGCTCGTAAAAATATACACGCTTCTAATAGATCAAATTCGAATGCAATTCAGTGCGAGAAATCATGGCAGTTATTTCGGTCAGAACGAAAAAAAAAAACAGATATAAAAAACAAATAAATCTTTCCAAATCGATCCCTTGGTTGACGTTTGCGACCCGACTCCGGGCGTCGATTTCGCGCGATTTATATTTTTTTCCCCCGCCGAAACAACAATAGTTGACTGCCCCTTTGAGGGCGCGACGTGCGCAGGAGGGAGGACGATCGAATCGGCCATCCGTTACAACCCTTGACACCCCACCGACTCGGAAAACGAGGCGCGGATCGCGAGACGGATCGGTTCGCGACGCGCGTCTCGAAAATCGCCGTGTAATTCCGATTGTCGGTTCGGAGCCGGCCTGTGTTTTTCCGATTACGATGAGGGAGAGGAAGAACGTCTCTTCGGTGGTGGTATTGTGGCGGCATTGTGTCGGCGATTATACGTCGTGCAACGACCCTCTGTCTCGGGGGGTGTGTGGGAGCGATCGGGTGCGGGCCGCGAATCCGTGACGAATCCACCATGCGACGTTCGCCCTGCACACGGGATATTCGTGAAATCGCTAGTTGATCCGCGAGATTACGACGGAGGCAAGTCAAAAGCGGAGATCGTCATTTCTCTTCTCTATGAAGGGTGCTATATAAGAGTATCACGATAAAAGTCGGATCAATGATGTAACTGGAGCTTTTTATTATTGATATTATTGTATCAAATATCAGCTTTTACACACATTCTTATATCCATAAACAAATTTAAATTAAAAGTTTTATTAATTTATATACATATAATCTCAAAGCAAATAAATTATTAAACCAATTTAATAATAAGATTAATATTGAAGGATTTCTGTCTTTTACTTGTTTGTATTTTATTTAAAATTTAATTCAAAATAGCAAAAGAGTTTTAATTTAATATTTTTATTGTTAAGTTATTAATTTATTAATTTTATTATTAATTTAATACTTTTTTTCATCTGCTTAATAATTATACTATTTAGTTGTTAATATTAAATTTGAAAATATTACATGCTCCAAGATATTTACTTGATTTTTATCAGAATAAAATAGATACAAAAAGCAGAGTCTAAATTTACCGTGAAAGAATCAACTAAAACAAGTTTAAAGATATCTTATCCTAAGTGCTTACATCAGATGTACTACTGAGCGAAAACTGTATCACCAGCTACGTCAATATTTAATTACCCGGAAAGTCAAATATACTGTTGGAGGAAAAGTTGCCCGATCGTACTTGTATCGCCGTGGAAAGAGTCTTGCGAACTTCGTTAAGGAAAAGAGAGGATTCGCGCGAAGAAGAGGGAAGGGAAAAAAAATAAGAGGAAAAAGAGGAAACGAACGACGCGGGTGAAATCTCGCGAGAGAGAATAATGACCCGTCGATCTGATCGACGATTATAAATTGCAGCACGCAGCTGGAACTATCGACGCCGTTGCTCGCGTACGGATGGACGAACGATGTACTTGTGTCTTGCAGGATCGATCGATCAGCTGACCGTCATCGTGAATCCATCAGCATTTCTATTATTAGACAGACAAAAAATTATGTGTGAATATCATTTTTAGCAGATTCTAGTAATAATGTTTGAACATTGGATGGATTCTGAAATGATGAAACGAAGTTTGTTTTAATCGTTTTAACATTTTGTTCTGGTAAAAAAATTGTATACGACTTTTTCTCAGTGTTATAAAGACATTGAATATTTTTTTCTAGAAAAAAATTATTTAGCAAAAGTAGATCTTTTTTTTCAATTATCAAACATAATTTCATGATTGCTTTTTCTTTATTTTTCAATAGTTTGGAAGAGAGAAAAAAAAGAGTTAATCACACTTTAATGCGAAAAATAATTTATAAAAAGAATATAATTATAAAGACTCCTTTATTATCTTTATAAGAGAAGAGGATTAGTATTTATCTTTTTTTTATAAAGTTAGTTACTTTTAACGAATTTAAGAGAAAGCGCGTGCTAATCGTCTTTTATCACTCGCGGTCAACATACTGGACGTTCTTAGTAAATTGGACGTTTACACGTCGGCCATGCGCGTGTGTACAAAAATCCTGTGAAGCCCCGTTACCCTAATTAGCCCGGTTGCATCTCGCGGCCAGAAGATTGTCGCGTCGCGTCGCTCCGGCTCGAAAAGCGAGGAGGTGACTCGAGCGGAGTCAAGCGTGCGAAGAGATCTCATTCGAAACAATTGCTGCTGGTCCATCAAGCTTCATCAGGGTGATTAGCGAACGACGTACCCCGCGGGTCGTCCCTTTAGATTAGCCACAGCGTTTTTCCCCCCGCGTCTCTCCTCTCTCGTCGCTCTTCGCCGTCACATCGCATCGTCGCGTCTCCACCTTCTCTCCTCGCCTTCATCTTCCTCTCGTTCTCATCTCGTGCGATCGTGCCGCTCGTTCCAGCCACCAATGAGCGTTGCATGTCGGTCAATGACACGCGCGAACACGCGGACAAAGTGGCACGGCGACGTCACGCAGAGGTTCCTTCTTCCACAAGCCCATTCCTCCTTTCTCGTGACTTTCCTCTTTTTCCTCTTCTCTCAATATCATCGTTGTCTTTTTAACGTCCGGAGTGTGTTTAACGAAATTAACGATAGAAACACCGAAAAGAGGAAGTGAAATGTATACATGCCTTCGAGAATCGTATAAAGTCCACTGCATAAGATTGATTTCATCAAATATTAATAAAATTCAACTGCGTTGATATTTACGTGCATTGCTATGCACTTACTATGCGTAACATACATCATTTCACAATTAATCTAATTAAGCTGGATTTATTTAATAAAGCTCACACAATAAATAAGAGTTTATAAAACTCGAGTTGAAATATGCGCCAAAAAGATTAACTCTCTTGCGCTGAGTATAAAAATCAATTGTATTATATATTATTATTTTTTTAAATAATAATCCATAATTAGAACTTTATTGTGACTATATCTATAAAAACAAAGGCGCACGATACATTTCATTTGACTCGTTTTCTCAAATTATCTCAATTATTATCCGTTGTAAGTTAATAACTGCGATGCGATGGTAGGATCGGAGGAAACGAAGGTGTCTTCCCCCGTATAAAAGCAACGTTATAAGTTGTATGCATTCCTTATTTTTGCAAAACTCTTGTATTAGCATGTCGTTCGTCTTATTATCATTCTGTTAATAACGTATTATTTCAAAGTAGACACATCCGTTTATATATATTTTCACTTCCATTTTTATGTCTATCCATCTCGAGTACATTTAAAAAGAATAGCTCGATTATAATATATTTATATATGCAATGCGGAACTTTAAATCCAACTTCTTATAATTCTTTTAACATAAATAAACTATAGCAGGATAACCCCTTACTTAAAATAAACCTCAACATATTTTTGATTAACTATTTTCGATACATAAATAATTATAGATATACAGTAATTTTAATATATTCAAATTTTCTCTATCACGGAAGAGAAAAAAATTCTCATTTAATATTACTCCAATATTGTTGAGTAATGTCGTTATTCAATTGAAGCATCAAAGGCGGGACTTCTTTGAAGAAATCTAAATTAAACTTTATGAGTTTGAAATATCGGTTATTGATGTGGGAAAAATCGTGGTTGAAAAAGTCTAGTGATAGCTTTCGTGCCTAAGTTATATACCGCGTTTCATTATGCGAACGCTGTTTATCATCTATCAGTTAGGCATTTCTAATTTTTTATTCTATTAGTATGTATATTTTTAGCTAGATTTATTCCTATTAGGTATAATATATTTCAGTATTTATTTCTGTTAGGATAATTATGATACCTATATATATGAGTCATAACTTTTTGCAGTTTTTCAAATTATTGAAAAATTTCACTACATGTATTAAATTTATATAATTTATTTAAACACAAATTTTACATATGCTAGATATGAAAAATATCTGCTCAAGAAGATATGAAAGAATCTTATTGTTTAATATCTTCTAATGTTCGAAATAATATCGTTACGATGCGACGTCGTTTTTGGCGACTCTTTAAATGTCCATCGAGCAGACGTTATCGATGCACCCCGATCGATTCTGGTGGTTCGATAGTGCGACGCGGTTGCTTCTCGACGGGAGCCCAGTTTCCTGGACCAATGACCACGCGCGGGGGGAAATGGCAAAAAAAATCCATGGGGTCTCTAGCGACCAGCCGAGAGTAGTCCCGACTACCCTCCTGCAGGATAAGCCGAGATTGATTCGGCCTTGCGAGTAGGGAGGGGGTGAGGGGGAACGAGGATCGGCACCCCCGGGGGACCGATCCCAGCTGCGCCAGGAATGACTAATACGTCAAACGCTCTCGGGGTACGCTCGTATGTAGGGGCGGTAAGCGGGGGATGCAGTGAAGGGAGGGTGGATGCACCGCGCTCGTTGAATCCAAGATTGACGGTTGAACGCTAAAACTTGCCACTCTTTTCTCAATTATTATTGTCGATAAAGTTCATAGATCTTTTTGAGAATAAAAATTATAAGCAGTCAAGAAAAATTTTTTTTGAAAGTTGGACTAAAGATATAATTAATAAATCTATTAAGGATATAATTTTACACATATAGTGTTCGCTTAATCTCGTGTGTGATTATTTGCAAAAATTTAATTTTGGAAAAATTCGGTGGATTTCCTATTAATTCCGTTCTAGAATATCGAACAAAAATTGAAAGGTGATAAATGCTTTCTTTATTAGAAATGAAAATTACTTGTAAATTTATTAGACCCAAGCCGAAGTTGTGTAACCAAATCCCTTCTGTAACACCCAAGTGGCAAGTTTTGGTAAGAAGAAAGATATCTAATGCAAGAGCGGACGTGATGTGCCACCGAGTACATCGGACCAAGTGGGAACGTCTCTCCCCGGTCATTACTTCACCTCGTACTCGAGCGGATTCTGACTCTACGGGTTAATTCGACGGGATTGCGGTGACGGAGAGCGAGAGAAGGAGGAAGAGGGAGGAGGGTGAGGGTAATCAAACGGCCGATTGACAGAGAAGAGAACTGGGAATATGCATGCATATATGAGAGAGAAAGAGAGAGGGAGAGAGAAAGAGAGAGAGTTAGTTGCCTAGAGCGATCACGGGGGAAAGGAGAGTAGAGAGGTTTGCTCTCGAGATATGTGGGAGCCACTCGGTCTCCTCGTACACACAGATAGTTTCGAACGACTTTAATTAATTTTAGGGGACACGCGATCGTGTACGGGAGGACAGTCGATCGTACTCGTTCTTAATTATATAAGCTACGGACGAATAGATATTTTCGGTGAGAAGATGTGACCCGATTGAATCCGTATATACACACAAGATATAACAAATATTTTGCAGTATGACAGCCCGATAAATTTTGACGCGAACCGTTATCGATACCTTTCAATCTCATATATAACAACTCTATATTTTATTGATCAATTAAATTTTTAGATTATGTACCTCTTGGTTTCATGAGATAATTGGATAATTTTATGCTGACTGTTTTAAAACTTAGAAAATGAATTATGTGTAAAAAAATTTAAAGCCATTTTAAATATTATTTTTCAGCCCCCATTTTAACTCGATTTTTTGGAATTTTATTTCCAAAATTTTTTTTTTTTTCAAGCTCTGAGTAACTATATTCTAATAAAAAATTAAAAAAAAATTTTTTTTTAATTTTAATATAAAAAAATATCCTAATCAAGCTGAGAACGAATATTGTTCTATCATCGTATCGCGTACTTATCTTGCCCAAGACATGAACGCGTATTATCTTGTCGACACAAGGGTTCCCGATTTCTCCAGAGACGTTCCAGAGAGCTGAATGGACAGCATCGTAGGTCCAAAACTAGAACGGAAGCCGGTGCCCTATGTCTCTCCCCGCAATCGATATGAAGCGACGCGAACCGGACTTCCATCCCCTGGAAACGAGGTCGCGCGACTCCCAAAGGGTGACATAGGGGAAGAGAATGGGACGTCGAAGGGGAAAGAGGGACGAAAAGGGGGGCCCGATGAAGGTTCGAGGGCTGAACTTGTTTGTCGGAAGCGGAGGTTCCCTGCTAATGCCCTGGTTAGTACTCCGGTTTCCTTTGTGCCACCCCACACGGACAACGGGATCGTCCACCCCTCCGGACCATATCCCAGGTCGGTTTCATCCCCGCGCGCGTTCAAACCATGTGGTGCACCCTTCCATGCGCGGCCACCATGGTAACACACCCCCAGTTCTATGCAATCTAAGTCCCGTCCACGCGCCCTATTTAAGCGGACCACGTGCCGTCACCAGGGAACAGGCGGGAGGGTAAAGAGATGATCGATTTTTTTTTTTAATTTTATCAGCAGCGACCGTAGTATGTCTGAATAAATTACATAACTAAAAAAAAGAAAATTTTTTTAATGAATAGAAAGATTTTTAACGTGCATCAATAAATCTTAATATTGCTAAGAATTATAAAACAAAACGAACAAGTATTATAGTGACAATATTAATTTAAAATAACTGTGAGGTTTTCCATTTCGTTTACATTATATTATTTATATTGTGACTATATATACGATAAAGGAAATTATTGCAATTCGCTAATTTAAAATTAATTTATTTATCTTTTGTTGATTAATCATGTAAGCATATGGAAAGATCATCTCACATGTTATTACTTCATTTTCACATAGATAAAATAAAATAATATTTACTTATGAACAAAAGCCACTACTTATATATCATTCGATTATTCATTCGATATATTTATTATATTATATCATTATTTTATACATATAATGCTTATACATAATGAGAGAAAGGAAAGAAAGAATACGATTTCGAAACGAGGTACGCGTGCCGTGGTTTTCTCAAAGCCTGCAAAAGGTTCTCCACCTTCGAAAGAGGAACATCTTCCTTATCGCTGCTGGCCGCTCAGTGTACTATTCTCATTGTTCGTAAACGGGTCTTCACACCGGCGCGGCGCTTTACATGCCGCACCGAGCCACTCTAAATGATGAGATTTTCGTCGGCGGTCGAAAGAGACGAGGATGGGGAACACGAAGGGCCAGAAAGGAAATAGTAGGAGGGGAAAAGTGAAGGGGCACGAAAGCCGCATTAAAGTATTGCTCCGGTCCGCTTTTGCCACGGCTTTTGCGTTGCTTTTACGGTCGCGTGGAACAATGACGAATCCCCCAACGTCTCATTGTGGCCACCCCCGACGGAGTCTGAGGAAAAGCACAGGAAAGAGAGGAAAATGTTGAAAGGAATTCGACGGGGGTGAAGAGAGGAAAAGTGGATATACACTGAAAGAGTTGGTGTACGCGTCGGGTGACGATCACTCGCCGCTGATTACATGGACCATTGTGCAAGGACAACAGCAAGTCGGCAAACGTGTAGAAGTGAAAGAGGAAAGGAGTGCGGTACTTTTACTCTTTGGGTCGGAAGAGCGGTAAAAGGGGCGAGTCTTTGCTCACGAGATATTGTCGTCCGCGTGATTATAAAAATGCACGTGAACAGGTTGAGATATGAATCTTGCGAAGTGTAATACATTTGATTAACAAGCCGATATATACGTTGCGTTAATATTTCGAAAAAGTATTCATTAATTTTCAATTGCATAATTTGTTGACGTATAACTTCATGAAGAAGAAATATTAAACTTATATGTGCGCGCGATTAGCTACATAATTATTGCAATCTCTTTTTCAATGTTATTATTGCAATACTTTCTGAAAAGATACATTTAATCAAATATAATTTGCACTTAATCAAATTAATCTGCTAATTTAATATTAAGTGGGATTTTCTTTATATCTAAAGTATGTTTTCCAGATTTATGCATAAGTAAGTAAATACGAATAAATTTAAACTTTATGGTATCGCGTGTTATATTGCAATCACGATTTTCACGGCGATATATTACTTGTTAAAATGGTATCGATCGTCGAGCGACAGAAGGAAAAACAAATCTTCGATCGAGCATCTTAATTGAAAGGGCGTGGTTTCCGGTATTTAGAGTGTTCCTCGATCCTCGACATGTGTACGCACTTGCGTAACGATGTGGAGGAGGAGGAGGACGACGACGACGACGACGACGATGGATGATGGACGATAGTATCGGCGACACATTCTTACCGAGCGTGGGAACATTTATGATCGTCGCGTTATGCTAGCTCAAGTTGAAATTGAATGTTAATTAACTTTATCAGTCCGACAATTTTCGCTCGGCTACCGGTAGATCAATAATACGTTCTTCTCGTTTTGGAAAACCAGTGAGATTTCCGCGAGAAGTATCTGAGATATTTCGAGATGCGAATATCGAAAAATAATGACTATAATAAAATAAAGAGTTATTGCCTTATCTGGAGTTGAGATCAGATAATGTTAATTAACTTTATATTGCGCTGGCAACGGTAAATTGATATTGCCAGCAAGTCATTCCCGTCGAACTTCCATGAATAGATTACTCGGAGATTTGAGATATTCTGAGAAAAATAAATACTATAAATATCCATTTATTAAATAATTAATATTGATTGATGTGTTGTAATTTGATTAAATATTATGGTATAATAATTCGCTGTATTTCAATATTTCGAATTGGAATCGGTTCATGTTATTTTCCATAATAATAAGACGCGAATACGTGTCGATCAATTATTGAATATTTATTATTACAATATAGTCTTTATCTATTCAATTATTTTTATTTAATTAACTGTCGATATTTTTTTCCTACACAATATTAGTCGGCGCTCTAACATTTATGTTATTTTCTTTTGTGTGAATTTATATAGTACAAATTTATATAGACTAGAACAACACAAACGCGCGCTACGCACAAACATAAGTTTGTTTAAACTCGATTAATTTTTTTTTTTTCACAGAAATTAGCTGATTAGAGCGTTAATCTGATAATTAAATTTTAAAATAATAATATGTTAAAAAATTAAAATAGTAATATGTTGTAAATAATATGTTATAATATCTTATTCTCGATTAATATTTTTTGACAGAAATCAGCTGATAACTCAAAAATATTAATCGAGTTTAAAGTATTATATAACATATTATTTAATACAAATTATATTATTTTAATTTTTACAATATATTATTTTAAAAATTAATTATAATTCCTTAAACTCGATTAATATTTTTGACAGCTATCAGCTGATCTCTCTCAAAAAATATTAATCGCAGATGAGGCATTATAACATATTATTTACAACATATTACTATTTTAAATTTTATATAACCTATTATTATTTGTATAGCGCGCTCGCGCGCGCTACTAGAGTGAAGTTGCCGATGTTTGTAGAATAGCGTCGGCCATTACCGAAACGCCGCGAGTATCAGGCAGTTCGAGCTGCGTTCCGCTGTGATTAATTAGAATAATTAGTAAGCATAATTGTTTCTAATCTTTGTACTGTAATATTTATCAATCGCATATCATAATTTCCACGTTTATATGTAGTCGTAATTGTTTGAAATGCATATTTCGCGAGAAATTCGATGCAAAATCTACGCCAACCCAACCTAACCTGATCTGTTTTTGCGCGCGCAATTGTTGCGACTTGTGCATATATCTATCTTTAATTTTAGCTTGCATATTTATATCATGTATGTTATAATGCGAAATAATAAGATTGCTCTAATATATGTATGTATTTTATTTGTTACAGGTAGCATTGCTGATAAGCTGTGCGCGAATTTGACCGCGAGATTCTCGATTGTCGTATCGTTTTTTTTTTCATTGCAAGTGCAATACGCGAAATACGCGTGCGACTCACGCGTCGTGTCGGGAGTGCCGTGTAAAGTATCGCGAGTCGGGAGTGCCGTGTAAAGTGTCGGGCGATCGTAATTATTCGTATTTTCGCGAGTGTCGTGAGTGCTACCATGGACCAGAGAGGAGGAGGAGACCCGGGGAGGCATCGGGCGACATCGGGGCAACTGTGAGGTATGCAAAATAAAACATTTTTTCTAAACTGCATTGTTTATGAGATATTTCACACACACATATACATAATTTGAATATTTTGTTTTCAGATCAATGTGCTGTGTACTACAACTCCGCTATTGCACGGTCGAGTGTCGGTGAGTGAGAAATTCTTTATTTTATAATATTTCTATAGCGGTAACGGAGGCATATATAATATGTTACAAATATTAAAATAGTAACATATGTTTTAAATAATATGTTATAATATCTTATCTGCGATTAATATTTTTTGACAAAAATCAGCTCTGATAATTGTCAAAAATATTAATCGAATTAAAAATATTATAACATCCTTTTCTAAAAAAGGCACGTTAAGTCGATTCTTGCAAGTATTGTTGCATCTTTTCCGATGCTGATTAACTGTTTCGATTCGCATTGTGCGTTATATCGTAGCATCGAGAGGCTATCATCGCGAGGGTTAGTAGTTTAACAGTTTATTCAAAATAAAATTAAATAAAATAATATGTTTTAAATAATATGTTATAATATACTTTAAACTCAATATTTTTGATAGATATTTTTTGACAGAAATCAGCTGATAACTGACAAAAATATTAATCGAGTTTAAAGTTTTATAAAATATTATTTAAAACATATTTTATTTTATTTTATTTTGAACAAACTGTTAAACTGCTAATCCTCGCGATCCCAGCCTCTCGATGCTATGAATATAACGCATAACGCGAATCGAGGCAGCCAATCAGCATCGCGGAGATAAGGCAACAATACTTGTGAGAATTGACTTAACATGCCTTTTTTTTAGAAAGGGAATATGTATATATGTAATTATCGCGTGTCAACTTTCAAATATCATTTTTACATTTGCTATTTCAATAAATTAGAGAAGATAAATCGATCTATTTATAATAATGTTTTGCTGTCTGAGAGCGACCGCTCACGGATTAACTCGTGAAATAACTTGTACGATATTGGATATTGATCACACCTGGGAGAGCTAATACTAAGATAACTACTTCTATACCAATATATCAAACGATAACATCGCGGCGCGGTCGTTCGTAAAACCAGTCGCGAAGAAACCGGAAGCGGGGCCGGATTCTTACGTGGAAATACCTCCATCCTCCAGCCGCGACCGGACAGGTAGGACAGGTAAAACGGGTGGGGCTTCCGCCGCGAGATCATTGATCGCGATCGATCGCATCGATCATGCGCCGGTGGCAAGAAACGTGCCGATAAACCGGACGAGCTATCTCCGGTTGAGCATTGAACGTTGCTCGCTTCTTTGCCCGTCGACCGACGGTCTCTTCCGTCTTCTCTCGATCGTTACGAGCGAAATCGTTACGCGATAAGAGAGGCCGTTCGTAATCCAATTAAGAAAGCGCGTGATGTAATGGAATCGCGCTGTCGCGTTTACGTAAACATCGAACGCTCGGCTTTGTTTCCGCGCATCTAACATGCGTGGATTCCGAGGTAGCGAAACACCGAATTCGTTACTTCCTTCGGCACGTTTCGCGATATCAAGAAGGTGATAAGGTTCGTTATTATATTTGCGATTCGGTTACTTTCATCGATTGCAAAATCGTTTCTGTGGCAATACGTAATCAGAGAATTACGAGGCTGTTAATATATATATATATATATATATATATATATATATATATATATATATATATATATAGCTTTTACTTGCTTACATATATTTTTTTTATTTTATCAAGACAAAAAGAACGTCAGTAACGCCTGCAAATTTCTTATTAGATATCTGCATAAGATATTGTAGTGCAATTTAATTATTTATTATATATTAATGAATTTATAGAGACACGCACACACACACATATATATTTTAAAAAATGTTTAATCGATAAAATTAGACGCATTTAAGTGCCCAATTTTTGAGATTGGCGAGACCTCGATCTCTCGAGGCCAGAGGCCAGAGTAGTCCTTCATACCCTGGGGATAAGATTCGATATCGCGTAACGGCTTCCTCCAACCAGGTGGCACTTCCTCGTTCCCGAGAATCTTGTATAAATACACCTGCACGCAGGTGGACGCGGAGTCAACGGGGAGAAAAAGGTTCGTCCGCCGTTATTATTCTGACACACGCACAGGTGAAGAAGAATAAAAATGCGCGATGAACGATGCGACGAAATTTGCGTCTTTTATATTCCGGAAATCGTACGATCGAAATTTAAAACGATATATATTGATATGAATCTTTTTCTGCATTGATATGGTATTTAAAAAATTTTTACATGAAGTTACACATTATGTGCTTCACGTTTTTACTTTCTAATTTTTATTTCAATATATTTGTTAATTTTAACGCATTACATATTTATATAATAAAAATACAGATTTTCTAAAAAAAAGGGGGATATTATCTATAAATAAAAATAAATATTAATGTAATACAAAATTTTAATTAGTCTTGAGATATTATATTATATAAATAGAAGATATTTTATTACATAATTATCTCGACTAACTTGGCTTAAAATGATTGATTTATTAAGTATAATATTAATTTTTTTATTACCATCTATATTATAGCGTAATTTTATTTTGTTTGCACAAAAGTATATAAACCTACGTTGAGAGAGTAAACCGCGTGATTACATTGGCATACGCGAGGCGAAGCGATAATGCCATTCCTCGGCATCTCCGGACAGACGCGTGAAAGAGTATGCCCTCATCTGCCTTTTGCAGGCGAACGATGTACCGTACACGGGTTTAGGTCGATCGGCAGAAGCGCATAGGAATCCGGGAAGCGGGACCCCGGTGTCCCTCATGTCCACGTCGCCGCCGTGAGGGTTGGCGACGGAGGAGGGAATCGGGTACCGTTCTGTCCCTCTGGGATCACCGGGTCGGTTCTCCCGGTGTTTCTCTGACAAAAAAGCCGTCCGTCACCACCACCGCCGTTCCACGTCGTCGACGTCGTCGTCGTCGTCGTCGTCGTCGTTCCCATCGTGCGCGCCTTCTTGCGCCTCTCGTTCATCTTTTGCCCCTCGGCGTTTCTCTCTCCTCCTTCCTGATCCTTCGGAAGAAGACTCGCGTAGCACGAACGATTATGAATTCGTAATGAGAACGTGAGAAGAATATCAGATGGATCACGCTGTTACAGTCGATCATGTTCCAACGCGGAATCTGTTCTTAACTGCCGTACTCGCTTAACTCGTTATCATACGTACTCATTCTTTTTCATGAGTTATATAATACTTTACGTAAAAAACCTGTGTCTTTTTGATTAATATAAATTTGTATATTATTTTAAGACAGATATTGTGAATTTATGTTTGCTACGTGCAACTTTAAAGTTGCAACACAATTTTGCTGTTATATAAATTAATAGATTATTTTAAATAGTTCAAAATAAATTATGAAGTTATTGTGAAATCCATCTAAAAATGTATCTTATGAAAGAAACATGAATTTCATTATTTGTTTGTGCAACTGCAACTTGATTCAAAAATCTTTCAATTTTTTCAACCAACTTCTATTTTAAAAACGAATCTTCTTTTTCTTAGACTATTAATATGTTCAGAGAAATTGCGCGATGTTTGAGAAATATTTTGCATACGTCGTAAGCCGATCGGCATCAGGAAGCGCGAAATATTCAACGGAAAAGAATTCCCGCGTAGGCGAACTAATGGCGGCGGCGAATCGCGCGACTCGAAAGCCTTACGAGGATCAGGGGAACGCGGGTCCCGGGTCATTCCAACGGTGTTTCCTCACCTCTCGCAGGACCGTTCGATTCCTATGCTCGGTGAAAGCAACGTACTCCCCGGTAATGACTTCCCCGGTCGACGATGTAACTATACCGTCCACCCGGAGCAGTAATGTCTGGTAACACCGGTAGTGTGGTTACTAGCAATCGTCGTTACGGGACTCCAGACGTACGTACGTATGTAATGTTACCGGCGTGTTACCGAAAGAAGGATTTCTTGTCCCTTCTTGCTTCGCCTCGCCTCACCTCACCTCACCTCACCTCACCTCACCTCACCTCACCTCACCTCACCTCACCTCACCTCACCTCACCTCACCTCACCTCACCTCACCTCAGCGCGATCATCGCGTACTTTATTCGCTGCCAGCTTCCGCGAATCTTCATGACCCAGGCCACGTCGCGTCTGAGACTTCGTGAGAGTCGCAGTAGAGATTTTTAGAATATATGATCAAAAGATCCGTTAGAGCCACATTCGTTAGACTGTAATTGCCAGTTAACGAAGATTTTGTTATAGAACTCTCCATTCTTTTGATTTCAAGATAAAACATTTTAGCTTTTATTAATTTGATAATTTTTTTGTTATTTGGTGTAAAACTATAAAACTCTGAATTAAAAAAAAAAATAAAGATTTATTTATCCAGCATGATAAAGATTTCTAAAAATATTCAAAAAATTTTTTTGGAACAGGCATAATCACAAAAATTATATTAACAAAATTATGACACGTTTCGTAAATATTGCAGATAAAAGCAGAAATAGTTAAATTTCTCACATGAAAATATCGTTAAATCGACGAACATTATTGTTGCGTCTCGCTATAGAATATCGATGACCGATGGTCATTTTTACCACAATATTGATTATCTAAACGCGGCAGCTGTGGACGCTATTAAAATTACAGAAGAATCAAGACGTGTCATCTCGCAAACCGCGTGGACATTACTATCGTCGATGAAAATCGAGCAGCATTTTAAAACGATCTATACGCGATTAAAATACCTCGGCTAGACGTTGGATATTTTCGCGAATGTGGAACTGTCACCCGTCATGCGCTTAATAAAATATCGCATTTCAACTTTTTGTAAAAACTCAGATAATCAATATCAAATTATCAAATGATCTATTTTTCTATCCATTTCGGATTTCGGTTGGAAAGAAAAATAGAAATAAAAAATAGATTTATCTTAGCTAAAACAAAATTTAATGGTGATGGTGGAAAAATAAATTAGACTTTTAAAATATATAATATATAATAGAACTTTATAAGAAAATAAAATAAATGTGTCTAAACAATGTTACATGAGCACTCCTTTTCGAAAATAAGAGCTCTTCTTTTTCCCATATCACAATATGTTCTTTACGAGCCGATCATCTCGCTCGATGAGAATCGCGTCTTACCGGAAGTGGTCGCTACTCGATCTATCTCGTAGTACTCGGGAGGGACCACCACCATCATCATCGCCACACCATTATCACCATCTCTCAGAGAGACGGAAATAAGCGCGTAGCTTTTTACGCGGACAAGAGCGACGAAGAAACGCACACTTGGGGTTCGGTGAAGTAAAGAGAGGGCATCGGGGAGACCGAGGAGACCCGGACGAAGTTGTGAGGGGGAAACGCCACGCGTGATCGAGTTACCTGGACGAACTGGTGTGGCACAGGTGAGGTGAGGTTGATGCACGGACTTTGTGTGTGTATACGCGGGACAAAGAACCGCAAGAAATACCGATACCACCTTACTCTTCGGCCCCGTAAAGTCGTTGTCACGCTCGAAAATCCAGTGTTGTCGAGACGCGCGTTTGATAAAGTTATTGAATTTTTGTAAAATGCGGTCGCTTCTCTCGCGTCCTAATATGTCGACGTTTGCAAATTGCGGATTTGTCGCAAAGATTTAATTTAGTGCATTTAAATTGTTAAAGGCTAGCTGCCGTTATTTTTAACTCAATAATAATATAATGTATATAAAGAATCATTCTGTATATAATTATAATAATATTAATTACATAAATAGTAGAGTAATGTAAAAATATAATTTTCGAGAGATTTTCTCTATCTGGGATATATATTTTGTGAAAAACGAGACATGAAATTAGCAGCACGCGCGGCGCATCGTCACTCTAGTTAAATTTAATTTCTATCTATAAAATGAGAGAAAATATATTCGCACCTGGCCGACGTTTCGGGTTTAATTTCATTTTCTAAAATTGGCAAATCAATATAATTAAAATATAACGAATCGAAATGAGAGCATGTAAATGTCTGCACGTGATGTTACAAGACAATACTTTTGTGCAGAAATTACGAGCGCACCTTTATGAGTCCGTTGACACGCGAGTCGACGAAGACATCGATACGTCGAAACGTTGATACCCTGATGGCGTTCCTTCGTCCTCTTTCCTGTGGTTTACATATCAGAGGGGTAGTCCTGTATCGTGTCCATTATGTCGCAAAACCTTACCACGATTCAGTGAAACATTATTCTTTCAGAGCTGACAGAGTTTTCAGCTCTGAAATTTCAAGAACCCGAGCGAAATTTGATCGAATGTTTCGACGTCTTTATGCCTTTTCTAATTTTGAGTTCGATTTTTTCTTAATGAACATTTTGTCAGACACAAAATAATTATTTATAATTTTATAATATTTTTTTCTAAACATATTGCAAGATAAGAGAATTAAATTAAGATCGCGCCGAAATAAAATTCTCTTCGCCAAAGAATAGAACGATTAATAGCACTATTAAGAACATCTCTTCGCATTAATTTGAAGTCTTGAGAGCTTCTTTAATTTTGAATTTTGAAGAACAATATTTTAATATTTGTTTATCGTTGAAAATTAATTGCATCGATTGTAATTTTCGATTATTTAATTCAAACGATCGACGTTTTTTTTTCTTTTTGCTGGAGGAAAAATTAAAATTGGCCAAAGAATTTCATTACACAGTGGAGCATGTGTGTGCGCGCAGATACACAATATACGACCGGTCTTATACAAGTAGCGTCTACGTTCCGTTATCGTGCTCAGGGCTCTCCGCGTGTTCTCCGCGCGTTTTTCGCCAACAGCCGAAGGCGATGGGCTCTCCTCGTTACCGATTCCGCGTATCCTACGGACGAGCGTCGATCTCTCGTTGCACGCCTTCTCCTTGTTACGGGATCGCATGTACATACTTTGTTGCACCGTGTCCTTCTCGTCACGGCGCCGACAAAGGACCCTTCAATTTTCCCTCAATCACGTAGGAAATTCTCGTCTCGCTTATATCCTCTCATTGTACCGGATGCGCCTTTTGTGTATCGGGCACAATTATCGCCCGAGTTACATAGTAGTCCTCCCATACACACGCGATAAAGCCTTTCTTCTCTCGGACGCCGCGGCGTCCAACGAGATCCTCGTTGTTTCTTTTCGTGCCACATCACATCTTTGCGAATTTTAGGCAACATAACGCGCCCTTCTCTTCGCCCCTCCCCTACGTGCCTCTTTGAAATATGCATTGTCCAGAGGACAACCGGAGGAATTCATGCCTGTCGCGAGACGATAAGTATCACGTGTCAAGCAAACGTCTTGACGCAGGATCATTAGGGCTACAAAGATACTTTAATCCTCGCGCAGATGGGCGCGTTATTGCACGAACGCGCTATCAGGGCCTCACATTCTGGGCCTTTTAAAGCATCTCTTGTTTTATAGCTGTTTACGAGTCTGCATCTCTCACGTGAACCGCGCTGTCCGAAAGTCCCTTAAAAATTCCTGTGGTTTTTGCCGGTCATAAAAAGAGAGTTCAGATATATATTTTTTAAATAAATAAAATCTAACATCGCGAAGTTGTTAATTAAATTTTATTGTAAGCATAATTTTTCTCTCATTGATCACATAGACCATTTTTTTCGAACATCCTCAGAAAAATTTCTGAAATTAATCGATAAAAAAGCCTGCCAAAACTTTAGCTCTTAATTCTCGATCTGTTTTAAAAACAGTTTTAATTCGGAGATAATCCATATCAAATCGGCATGACCGACACTTCGGGACAAGCTTGCAGGTCGACGGGAATGACGTTCAGGAGGCGAGGAACAAAAGAACGAGAGTGAATTCAGCGGGCGGGGGCGAAAGCAAAGTAGTGCGATAGGAGAAGCGGAGAGGAGTGAACGAGAGGAGAGATGGCACGGTCACAAATTGTCTGAATTACGGGGTCGTACAGGCCGTGTGGCGATGAAACTCGACGCGTTGCATCTACGTCACCGATCGGTCGCATTTCCGTCGCGATGGCGACCGCGCGGTTCGGCCGCGCGATAACGAAACGCGGCGCGGATTCCGCGACGCGGAAACGCGCACGGTCGTTCTCGCGGAAACGGCGGATCACGCGGATCGCGCCGGGTCGGTCAAAACTTTCGCGGCAACCTCTAGATTGAGGCGAGCCGAGGCCGAAATGATCTCAATTAGAGATTCGTACTCGCTCGCGAGCGGAGTCTTCCTTCAGCCGACGACGACGACTCGGACGTGTTTGGACGCGACATGCCGGACTCGAAAGAGGTCGTCGCGTAATTGGGCGGGAGGTTATTTTCAAGCGGGTGCTTACTCGACCGATGGCAGGGCTCGCAGTGACTGAAACGATCATGTAAGAGAACGCGGAGATGCGGAAAAACGAGGATTTCCATCGAAGAAGTTTATTTCAGCTTAGCTGATTATCGAATGTGAATATCGGGTTGCGCAAATTCTGAAATTATATCTGTGTGACTCCCAACACATAGTGTAGAGTACATAGGAGTATATGTATATATTTGACATATATGAGAATATATATATATATATATATATATATATATATATCCTATATTTAAATATTTTTTAAATACTTGTATATTTATATCTAGGTAATTTAACTAAAATATCATGTTAGTAGTTTTTATCTTTAATATTTTTGATGCTTTAATTTTAATATTTATTAAACGCAAATAATATTAAGCTGAAAGATATGAATGGATTATAAGTAAAAATAATTAAGTACTGCTAGATAATTACATATTTGCAGCAAAGATGATTAAATGAGTTTGCAAACATGGGTTAACAAGTGGATGCGCAATTTATAAATGAATACACATATCTAGATGAAAATATCGCGATCACGAATTTTTTTTAATTACGTAAACTACACGAGAAAAACGCGAAATGTGGAGAAAAGCATCGAGGCTCGAGCTTTCGGCTCAGCCACGTTTAGAAAGTAGGCTATCCTCTAATTGCAGTTAATTGCCCATTCGTTGGCACTTGTCTATTCACGACTAGTTAAGCAGAGCCACTCGATGATTACATAATGGCTCTTGGCCAATCTCTCCAAACAAAATCTCGCGCCACAAAGCAGCGCGTTAAATTTAACGAAAAAAGTTGTTTACCAGATTTACAAGTTTACAGAACACACACACACACACACCCACCCACCCTATACACTCGTTTTATGTCTAACCGAGATTACAAACTCTCTCTCTCTCTCTCTCTCTTCCTTTTTCTCTCTCGTGAATCTTCGTCGAATTTTACGTAGTTTGTCAATACGAATTTACGTACATGGTCTGTCAACAACATTTAGCGGATTTGGTTTCGCTTCAGCGGAAATACTACAAGTTGTACAATTTGAGCGAAATATTAATGAAATATCGAGGAAATATATTGACTGCAAATGGCAATAGTTAATCGAAAATTCTTGACGTTTGAAACATAAATGAAATAGAATATTATTTTAATATTAATAGAGTGTTATTATAAATATATAAATTTATACAATAATCAATTATTTATCGATCATTAAAATTCGGTCATGAAAAAATTAATCATTCTGTTATGCCTTTTGCATAAAAATTAAATAAAACGTATATTAAATTCATATATTATCTTGTTTTAATAATGTTCAAAGTAAGCATGCAATGTGTGAAAGGTAAACGTTTAATTTTTTATATAAAATAAATTTTAAATAAAATAAATTTTATAGAAAATAAATCACACACGTTCTTTTCATTAATAGTATGTTCTCTCTGTTTCAATGTGCATACAATATACCTTATACAACGTTCGACCGCGGAATGCGAACTGACGTGCCGCAGCTCGGGTTAAATCGCGGGCCTTCATTGATTTTCGTCTCTCCGGGAGGGCGCCGGGGGTGTTAAAGCGCTACAGGCAGTTTTAGAAGCCGGAAGCAAGTTCTAGCCAACCCGGAAATTGCCTCGCGCGGCGGCCTCTGGCGCCGAGATAACCTTCGGAAAACCTCTACCGCTCCTCGCCTCTTTATTCGTTTGTTGTGCCTCTCTCTCTCTCTCTCTCTCTCTCTCTCTCTTTCTCATTTCCTCCGTTCCTTTCTCAATGCTTAACATGCACATAGATAAGATGCCTCCCTACGGATGTTCCAAGTTTCAAACGATTTGTGTTGAGATGACGTGATCGAAGCATCGCTTAACGAAGCAAATTTGTGATATCTGCTACGAGAGATCTCTCTGCGAGATATTCAGACTGT
Organism: Prenolepis imparis; assembly: GCF_030444845.1. NCBI lineage: Eukaryota > Metazoa > Arthropoda > Insecta > Hymenoptera > Formicidae > Prenolepis > Prenolepis imparis. The sequence continues at coordinate 5,876,665 of NW_028141164.1, forward strand.
TTCTTATGTATAACGCGTTTAATACGAAATTAAAAATTGAGAAATAAACCGTTTGAATTTTATTAATTATAGACAAATCACACAAATTCAGAAGCAGGAATTTTTATTAACAAACTAATACAACGAAACTTGCAATATCTCAAGAGTAAAGTTTAGTTATGCGATGCAATTAAATTTATCAATGAAGTAGTATATCTTATTGTTAGATTTTATCTACTCTATATTCATTTATTTTACATATCGATAATTTATTCAACAATGTTATATTTATTATCTTTGAGAAAATAGAGCGGGGAAAACATATATGTGTACAAAATTTAAACGCGAATTATTCACTCTTATCATCGAGGATTTAAACCGGATGGGTCAATCGAACTGCAATCGTTCACGGGTTAACCATAACCACGGCACGGCAATTCGTCGAATTAAACTCTCGTTATTCGTACGAGAGAGTCCTCATTCCGTACACCGCTACCTTTCCTTCGCCCTTTCGATTTCTATCCTTCGCGCTCTTTTCGACTTCTTCTCTTCAAGAGTTATTCTTCCGAGAATCGTGGTCGTTATCGAAAATGAGGTGGGCTTGATCAGGTGAACCCCAAATGAGGAAGGTGTGTCCGCACTGCTCTTTCTACGATTACTTCTCCTCTAGGCAGGAGTTATACATATATATCAGAAGGATGTGATGAAAACGGACGCGCAATTTCTTGTAATTCATCATCTTTCAGGGAGTTATTTGTGTAAAACACACACATACATTTTTATATAAGAAACTAAATTTTTTAAAAAATTATATAGCTCTTAAATTATTATAAATATATTGGGAAACTTTTCGTTGTGAAAAAAAATAATAAGACAGTTATTTAGCCTTAATAAACAATTATTATCGGCATTTGACAACAATCAATTAAATTATTAGCGATTAAAAATAATTGATACGTTTTTAGTTTTTATCGGCACGAATTTAAGTGCAATTCGATTTTAATAACATAGTTGTCGAGCTTTTCAAGGACGGCGCTCGGTTGACGCAGATCGTTTCTGAAATAAAGGGTGAGTTTATATCGACGCCGAGGGTAAACTGAGAAAGGGCGAAAGGGAGAGGGGGGAGATTGAGAAAAGAACGAAGGTGGGAAGACAGAGGAGTGAGCGCGAAGCCCTTGTCGAGGGAGCTTTCAACTGCTCTCCGACGGCCCTCGCTGTTCGTTCTCCAGGGATGCCGGAAATTGAGCAGAGTCCCTCGCGCTTCCTGCTTCCGCATACGTCATCGATTCACCCGTCACCCCTTCCGCGCCCAACTTCCTCCACCTTCCTGCCACTCTCTCGGATACCTCCGGAGTCTGAATCCCTCTCTTTTTGTCCGCGTCCCCCGTCGTATGAAAGCTTTGGCAGCGACCGTCGGAACTTGGCAGGGATCGATAATCATGGCGACGGCGCCGTTCCCGTTGGATTTTCACCTCCTAAGCTCACCACCTCGTTTGCACGCAAACACCCCCGACAGAGAGTTCCCTCTTTCCCCGCTCTCTCCCGAGTTGTGGTTTATGGCAGCGAGAGTACGCGCGACCGGCTACGTCGAAATAACAGTATGAGATTTTATCTGAACGAGTATCATTAACTCACGAGAAACTTCGGATAAGCATTGCTGATTTCGTCTTTAATTAGAGATAAGACCTTCTTCATTAAATTTAAAAATATCAACGTGTTCTCCCTCTCGTAATTGTTAACGGCGAGAAAGGCACTTTTAGGGAAACTACATAAAAAACTCGGGTATCAAGTTTTCTAAAAAGATTAACCATTGATTATTGTTTCACAACGTGAATTATAGTTTAACACCAGCATTGCGTTTTACACTCTGTTAATATAATATATATATATATATATATATATATATATATATATAATTAAGCTTTTGCAAAATTCAAAAATAATTTGAGAAGAGATTTTTATGGATGTAAACCTAATTGCTGTTAACTTAAAAATTATTTTGTTGCATTCTCTTTTTTGGAATATTTATTTATATCAAATGATCGAAACTGCAACGTCAGAGTTGCGGTTAGTATGTTTTCTATTATACGAAATCTCTCGAATAATATCGTTGCAATAATATCTTATCACGTAACTCGTTTTTTTCGCAATCGCGCTGCCCCCGATGGACGAAAGAAATCGACCGCACGATGCGATCGATTGGTCGTGAAATCGCAACCAATCCGCGTAAGAAATCCGCGCGTAGCACTTCCGATATTTCCGTTTACGTCAAAGCTGGCTATAGCTACATCGTTTCTTTTCGTACACACACACACACACACACACACACACACACACACACACACACACACACACACACACACACACAAATGTATTGCCTTGGTTCATTTTCCACAGGCAGCTCTCTTCCATCCTACTTCCATTTTCTTGGCTAATCTTCTTCCGGGTGCCACCCTATTCGTCGCGATCGCTCAAACCATCTGCCTTTGCGTCTGTATTCGTGTCTTTGTGTGTATGTCGATGTACGGATGTATGCGTATCGTCATATAATAGCGTGCAAATTTGCTTCAATACGAGATGGTATGAAATCTTCGGAATATCGTGGCAAATTAAATTGAATATCTCTCCTAACACGCCTACAATTATACGATCTATTTAAGCTAGGACGAAAAATATTAGAGCCACTTCACATAGTAAAATATTCCTGTTAAATTTATATATAAATATTAGAGAAAATATGAGAGTATATACATATATTTGTATCGAAAAAAGAGCTCAATTCCAAAATGAAAAGAATCGATTACTTTAAGAAAAATTACAAAACTTGTGTAGAATCACTGCATACGCGATGCTACACTCTTTTTTAATGAAAAATTACATACTTTAATTTTGTTTAATTAATATTAGAGCTTATATTTTTTCTGATAGTTTATTTTTTATAGTATTTAATTTTATATATATCTTTGATATTTTTTTACGGTAGGGACAATAAGATATCGAAAATTTCTGAAGTTTTATTTTGAACAATATATAATTTGTGATAAAATTTGAGATAGAATTCTATTTATAATTTGTACAATACAGAAAGCACATCATGCATCCACACATTTGAAGAAGTAAAATATACACATATATATAAATATATATTATATATATAGGAAGTAAAGAATATAAACTTATATATTTATTTCTATCTTGAATTTTCTCTAGCGTGGTTATAGAGCGTTCAAAGCGAGTTTATTAATTCTAGTACATCTTGAACATACATTTGTATATCTGAGTACATATTGAATGAAGATCGACATAAATTTCGTTGCTTATTCCCTATCCTCCCACAAAACTTTTCACGCTTATACATGCCACGCCAATGCGCTCGCGCTCGTTTGCACACGCTTCGACCCGCGACTGGTCGCGCGCATATATACACGACGGATAATCGATAATAAGTTAATGGCTACGTTCGTGGAGCGAATGTCGGGGCTATCCAATCGTACCGATGACAACTTCCGGTCACCGTAACGACTGTCGGACACGCGATAGCGATCGTGGAGACTCGCGGCTCTCAGCGAGAGATCGCCGGATTACGAGACGAGAGGCCGGTTGCTTCTGGCGATGTCGGATCCTGTGAAATAGCGTTTCAATTGCATGCTGCAACACCAGTTTTGTATACAGTATAATGTATATTCGGGAAAGAGCTCTCCACCCGATCAATAGACATGTTGTTACGTTCACACTAGGATAATAATGGACTAGAAAAGTTTTTTGCAGTTCTCTCTAACATTAACATTTATTAATGAAATATAAGAGAAAAAAAATCTTAGATGAAGAACTAGAATTTTGAGAAATTTCGTGATATTTTATATGCAATGAATGAAGTGTACAAAAAAAAAATTATAACTTGCAATACTTTATTTAATTACATAAATACAGCTTTAATAATAAATGGTAAGAGTTATAACTTACAATCGTGAATATAGAGGATTAATTTTGGTATAGCACTTCCGATGTTTACCTAGCGTCCAAGTATCGTTAACATCCCTAAGTGCAGGCAGCGATCCACTTTCGGTCAGGTGACTTTCCTCGGTCTCGCGGCTTCCTACCGTTCGGTATTACCAAAAGTGGTTATGCGCGAGTGTAATGCCGCTCACGAAGAAGAAAAAGAGGAAGAAACGGAGGCCGGTACGGAGGCACGAAGGAGAAAAACGATCAAAGGCAGAGAGGAGGACGTTCCGTTATCGTTCACCTCCGCATAACCGTACCTCCGTAACGGAGGGCGCGATCCCAGATCACCTCGTGTCTCTTCGCCGAGGAAGGCCAGGTCATCTAGCCGTAACCAAGCGCGGTCCAACCGCGTCCGTTCGCTTTTTTCGCCGCTGTCTGCCGGTCTTCTCCGTCTTCTCTCTCTTTCCTAACTAAGAACTAAGTAAGCGAATCGATTAACAGTCGTAAGAGCCAGTCGGCGCACATCTCGAATATATTTCTATTCGACGCGACAGAGAGAGAAAAAGAGAGAGAGAGAGAGGACCGCATTCCCGATGATCACATTTTCCGAATCCCCGGAATGCCTTTCGAAGTCGACCGTTCTCTTTAGTGCAGGATTCGATCCGTTCCTTTCGCGCGAACAGCGCTCATGTGTACAGATTACGGTACGCGTGATATTTCAATCGCTGGTTTCGTATAGTCTTGATCTCGCTGTTCTTACTGAAACTTTGCGGAACGCGTATGGTTCGAGTTACGAGAGAATATCTTACTTTTGTCTAGTTAATGAGAATTTCTCCTGACTTTCGGTAAACTCGAGTCCTGAGTTTCGTTCGATGACGAGAATCTTTGGCATCGTATCCATCCACGCCCTGCACTTTTCATCTTAAATACATCCAAAATAGATGAAGCAGAGAATATTATCAGAATATCAAAAAAAGCGTGATAAACAATATGTTTGATTAATTTAACTGTCTATTTTTCCTTGGTAGAAATGACGACAATAAAAATAACTCAATTGTACTTTTTCGAGATATTTTTAAGACAGCGCAAAAAAATTTACATTTTTTATGGAGTTTGGAGATATAAAAAACATGAAAAATTTTCTTGAAAAATCAGTTTCTCGCGCGTGCATATAGCGCATTCTTTTTCTACAATACTATAAAACTTGACGAGTGATGACAATCTTCGTCGACGAGGTAATCGATGTCGTCGCACTCGAGATAGACACTATCGTTTCCGGCCGGTCGTCGTACGAGACGCGACACCCCCGCGATTGCCTTTATGTCCGCGTGTAACGGCTCTCCTCGTGACGTTCGTTTGGCTTCCGGGACAAGCGAGGGTCGCCGAAGACCCGGAAGTTCGTCCGACTCGGCGCATTAACCGGCCTCTTCGTCCCTCCTTTCTCTTCCCCTTTATGCTCACCCTTCTCTCGCACCGAGAACGAAGGCGTTATAGCGCCTTTTAGGCCTTCGGGAATCCGACGGCCTCTAGCACCCGGAAGTGGACGAGAAAACGATCCATAATACCAGACCCGGTACGCTCGTAACCCGAACGCTAAGGAATTTACCGCCGAAATTATTCTCAACCCGCAATTACGCGCAAGCGAACCGCTTTTGGACTGTACGCTTTTGGTCTTTACGTGTGTGTATGTTTCTGCTGATCGCGTTTTAACCTCCCGAGATACCCTGAATATCGTGTACGATGCATTAGCCGAAGTAGCCGTTTCTCAAACGAGTTAAAGAACCGAACCGATATCTAATTTATCTCTCTAGAAATAACTACATCCTTTAGATGTTCTTTATAGACGTCTTTCGATTCTTTGGGGGAATGGTATTTTTTGGGGGGGGAGAAAAGATTATTTGAAGAATATGCGAGAAAGAGAGAGAATTCTTATAAGAATTAATAATAAATATAAATTTGGCAAAGAATCATAAATTCGTATAGTTGCGTGATAATTTAATAAATATCGAGTTTGAATTGGAACAGATTTGAATAATTTTAATTTAAATATTGCACATCGTAGTATAAAATTTTTAGTATTTTCTACATTTATCGAAAATAATATTTTTTCGAGTTTTTAGAAATCCACAAAACGCTGAAAATTTTCTGCAATCGCAAATATTTAAATTGATTTTATATTTATCTTCTTTTCTATAAATACAATCTTAAAAAGTGAAATAATTCATACGATTTTTTTTTAAATACACATGTAATCTGAAGATAACAAAAAAAGACAGTGCTTTACTTTTGACATTTTGGCGTTTATTAGATTTCGTCAAACAACCTCTTGCAAACGCGACCTCTTTACCGGACGTAGAACCGAATCGCGAAGTCGATTATCTAACTTCGAGGGTTTCTCGAACGAGTTATTTTCCTCCGCTCGATGAATCCACTCAGTAAATAAATCAGTGACGATAAAGCGGTCGCCGCCATTAGGAAGCAATTTAACGCGACGCGACATTAGGTACAGTTTTAAATGAAGATCTATCATTAACGTTATCGTTGCAATCGATAGCAATTGCCACGATAAATCAGATAATAAGATTAAGAATACATAACGTCTCGAGAATCTGTTTCTTTTTACACATGCATTTTTTAGAATAATTTGCACAATTGTCTCTCATTAATAAAAACTCTACGTAAAGCAATAATAGTTTGCTTAAGAGAAAACCTATTTGAAAACTATTTGGAATATTTGTTCGATTCAAAATGTAATTTATTTCAAAAAATTCTAATAGTTGTTAATTTTTATTTAATCTTTAGCAAAAGAGGTTGTGAAAAAAGAGCGTTCAATCAAATTTTCGCTCAGCAAGAATTGACGTGAAATCGATAAACACAAATCCGTAGAAATAAAAATTAAATGCAAGAAATATATTTCTTTGGATAAAAATACTTCTCGAAAATTGTTAGATTTTTAATTTACTTAAAAAAAATCGACTGATATCTTTATTAATAAATAATCTGTCTACTTGGGATGGAATCCCAGAATCCGTATATGGAAGGAAACACCGATTACTCCGAACGGTATAGGAGCTGATTTGCGGACGATTCCGCAGATTGATCTTGCGCGACCCACGTGTCTAGAGAAGCGAAGAAACCGCGATGCTTCCGCGGCGGCGAGTCGAGGAGTCGCGGTGTCGAAAGTCCAACGAATCGGATTGGCTCACCTACTGGGGATCCCGCCAATCGTGGCGGATCCTGAAGACCTGGTCTTCACCGGGAAAAATCTTTAAGGTCGCTCCGCGGAGGAACAGTTAGTCGATCTGGAAAGCCGTTATATACCTCCCAATACCACTCGTCGGCGGCGAGCCTTCGTGCTCGCTTCGGGGAACTTTCCTCGCAGGTGACCTTCGGCTCTCTGCATGCGAACCAGTCTCGGCGACCACTAGGCGCAAAATTCCACATTGCTACCACTCAAATTTTCTCATGGCCGCGCCGTGTACGTGCTGAGAATGTTCGGTTATGACTCGCGGGCGTTTACGGTGCAATTGAACGCCGGGAATCCGTGAAATTCAGAGTTCAATCCCGGCACAAAGGATAAGCGGATCGATCGATCCGAAAAAAATTAAATCGATAATCGATTCGACGAACTTGCGGATAACAATTCTAATTTCGTGAGCTGTCTTTGTTAAATGTTCATTTCCCCTCACTGATTTGTGAAAGTCTTGCATTCTCATGAATCAGGAAGCTGACTAAACGTTAAAACATTTCTAACTGTTTCACATTTTTTTTGGAATCACTATTCTGCATTAATGTATGCAAGTAGATGATGTCACGTCTTCCTGGGAAGACCGCAAGAATGGCATCGCGCTTTTCGATGTTAAGTTCTTTTTATTCGTCCATAGGCAGCAATGCATAAAGGTCGTTAGGAAGTTACGAGAGTCATTGATTCTATCGACGAAGGACAACATCCGGTCGAGATTCGGATCCGCGATATCTTTCAATGTGTACACGACAGAGTGAATATCGAGAGACTTGCGTATACTTTTTTGCTTCTTTTCTTTTCTACATAAGAGAAGAAAAGTGCAAGTAGGTGAGAAAATCCGTCAACTTTACCGGACATGACCTTCGAATTCGACCCTTTTCCTCTCGATATCCCCGTTAGAATTTATCGACAGATACGCATTGTATAAATCTTGCACGCGGAAAATATCATTTTAATAGTTACTTTCCTGTTTAATAAAAATTTTAAATCCACATCCGGCATCCGGCTTACTGTAATTACATTATAGGCCAGTGAAGAAAATATCCCGACGCAATTTAATGTTATTAACTGCAATTATTTAACTTAATGAACGTAAAAATATCGAACAGAGTCTGATATGATAGCAGGATATAAATAAACGTAAAACAGGTTTTCTGTTATTACATTGACGGCTATCACAATCGCACATTTATTGGCTGACATTTGGAAATTGCTATTTTAATTTCTTGCAGCTCACGCGAGATAACTATGACTACTGAAATCGCGATATTTTGTTTTTATTTTAATGTTCTTGATATTGTGCAATGTTATGGCTAATCTGAAAGTACTTGAAACATTTTTCAGTAATTGCTTTAATTCTTTCCGTTTTACAATCTGTTTTTACATTAAACAAGAGAACATCCGAGATTTATTATTTACTTTTACGACGACATAAAAGTCGTGGTGTGTTTGTAACAAGCGCGCAACTTAAATTAAAATTACAACCGAGATAACAGTAAGATATGGATATGAGATGATGTCATCTCGCGCGCGTAGAAAGTATGTCGAAAAAATTCGACTATGGGACGATGTCATGATTTGTCACATCGTTTCATCCATTAAAATCCTCCTCGTCCGATCGTGAATGTCACGCGTTAATCGCCGGTTGCAGAACCGATAGCCATTGATAACGTCATATGCAACGGTTCTTATCGCCTGTCCGCCTGATTCTTCTGTATCGTCGTGCACGATGTAAACATTCCTTTCCCGTATGTGTCCCAATGCGGGTTGAAGACCTGCGAACACCTTCAAGCGTCCGGGTACCACGTGAGAATTTGCGTCATCAACCATTACACTGCGTGTCGTTTTTTCGTCGATCGAATTAATTTATATCTTTATCTGACTATTCAATTTAATTTTATTAGCACAATCAAAAATTCTTTCCCCAATATATTTAAGTATCTTTTTTCTCTATCTTCAATAACAATACTAATATAAATTATATTGTTAATATTTCTTATTAGAGACAATTCGAATCATTGTCCTCTTAAACAATTTCACTCAATGAAGTGAAATTTTATGCATTACATTTATTTTATCTTATTACATAATTTAAAGACGCATTGAAAAAAATGGTTGGAAATTCTTATCGTAGAGAGAATAAACTTTCGATACGTCAACATAATAGCTGCATAAAAATTGCTGTAAAAAAATTGGATATAAATTTCACACGAGTGCTAAAAATAGATTTTCTCAAACATTTTATGCTTATTAAAATTATCATAAAATTCGATAAAACCGCAATAAAAAACAAATCAAGGAGTAAGACAAGTTCTCGTTTTGATCTTCTAAAAATTAAAGCGCGACGAGAGGATTCACCTGAATAGAGACAGTCGCGTACGAGCGTTGACATGCTCTACCTCGCAGTGGATAGAGACAATTATGTACGGACGACGCGTTGCGAGTTGCAAGTGGATAGTGGTACCAATGCACAGCCGACGACGCGGCCAAGCAAAGTACCTGTTACCGAGTGCGGCATCGTCGTCTCGCTCAGGCTTGTCCAGGCGCCTCGGAGGAGAAGACTCTCCGGGCGTGGGAAGCTGCGTCGGCGTTACGTTATACGTCGGACAATTGGCCCTAACGCGCTAGACGCCGAGCCAATTAAGAGAGGAGAGGCCGCCTCTCTTCTCGCCGATGACGTCACGCGGCAAAGATCGAGGATGCTGGATCGTCTCACGCGTGGATACGCGAAATGATCCTTTCACTTTCCTCCGCGCGGGATCCGATAGGATTTTATAACTCTCTCGCTGTCCTTCAGGGAGGAAATTTCAGCGCTTTCACGCACACAACATACACATCTTGATGTACCGCTTTCAGCGGGTTACCGCGATGAAGAGCTCCATCATGAACCTGGTTTTCAATCGCGCGGAAACAAAGAAATTATATAAAGAAATAGAACAAAAGATAATATGTTTAGACCGACTATGCAAAAGATTACAGAGTAATTCTTGTCATCACTTTCTCCTTCGAGATAATTGACTAAAGCGTTTCTTTGTGCTTCCTGAACCGCTACTTAGAAATGCAAGATACGCACTTTGCTTCTGATGGAGATGCAAAACCTATAACTCTCTTACAAAACACAATGAGATAATTTTAATACGCCTTCGTGATTTTCGCTTCGTTATTCGTACAGCATGTATATACAAGTAGATACACAAATGAATTGAAGGCGCAAATAATTTCCCACCGGAGGAAGAAAAATCCCGTGAACAAAGCGGTCCCGCGTATACAAAAGAACGAGAGAGGGAAAAGATAAAATTCTAGCGTGCAAAAATGAAGAAAAAGTCCCTTTCAGAGAATTCCAGCGAGTTCCTTCCTGGTAGCCCCATCATCTCCCTTGGCCCTCGTTTCTTCCTGTAACGAGGAGAGGACGCGAGAGGGAGAGGATGTAGCGGTGGCAGAAAGAGGCGAAGGAGGGCCGGGTTCGCCTCGTGGGCGACTCGTGCGTTCCTAAACTGCATTCCAGCCTGCGTTGCCACGTCTCGTTTCACACACGCGTGTACACACACACATATATTTACGCAACATACACACGCACATTCATACATGCGTGCACACAAAGGAGGACTCAACCAGGAGCCGACTTTCGGGTGGGGGTGCATCGAGCTTGACTCCTCGTAAATATTCCGGCCAATATATCCCTTCTCCTTCTTTCGTTTTCTTGTTCCGTCTCCCCTGCTCTCTCTCTCTCTCTCTCTCTTCACTTCTCTTCTTCTTCCGTTTATCGTCTTGTTCTTTGTTTTTTTTTGCATCGTCACGTCCGCGAAACTGCGCTCTGAACCGAGCCAATTTCACATCGTCGTCGCTTGACGCAAGTGAATTCTGAGACGCTTTTGAGCGAAAAAATTCGGAGCGCGACAAAAATGTCTTCGCGGCCCTGTCCTCAGACGATTTTGCGAAAATTCCGACGTCATCGTGTCGCGCGAATCTTGCCAGATGATATGAGAAACTGCGTGCATTTATTTGTCATTTTTTGCTCGGAAAATGCGTACAGTAAGTATTATTAAGTATAATAATCGACGACATTACACAAGACAATCTCTTTCAAGATGATAGATATTGTAAGAAGTCACTTTCGGTCACAGAAAAGATATAATAATCTCTTCTCTTATAATTAGCATTTTGTTATATTATGATGTTATTAAAGGGAAAGAGAAAATGGACCATTTTATTATTAATCACTTTTAATGTTACCTTATATATCAAAATTTTATTATTTTATCAAGATATAAAATACGATTGTATATAATGTGCGCATTTATTTATAAAGGATAGAGGTTTCGATATTGCTAGGAGGAATTTTAACAAATTTATACACAATTTCCGCACATATATCTGAATTGAATTGCACATATACTTAATGCGCCTTGCCGTCGCGGCAATATTTTGAAAGTCGATCGAATGGAATTTTAATTGCGCCAATTTCGTCTAGCCGCGACGCTGAATTAGTCATATTTCCATAAGATTTGCATACACGCTGTGCGCGCGAAAAGAAAAGAGGTCGATATCAAAAGGAAGCAAAATAAACTCGCGCAGATTGCCGGTAAACAAAAGTCTCTCTTTCTCTCTTTTCCTTCGTGAGTAAATCGCGATCGCTTCGTCGTATCTCAGATTCGATATATTGAAAGCAAATATATCTTCTCTGGCTAGAAGCTTTTCCGTTTATTTACTCCCTACTTACGCGTCTCAGTGTATCAAATGTAAATGTTATTTTTTGATAAAGATCAAGTCCTGTTTTTTTTTTTCTGAAATTGTAGCAATATAGAAGACAATTTCATCTCTTTAATTTAACGCGCACAAGAATAGAGAAACTTGTTCTTTTTTTTCTTTGTTTTTAATTGTGAAAACCTCGTCAGAGAGGAAGGGATCGATGCGTTCTCTAATAAATTACGTTTCTTAATTGATTCGCTTTGTAAATGTGAAAGTTCTCGTTGTACTCGCAAAGGTATGGCATTTTACGATTCCAAGGATACTATAGAGCGGAAAATGTCTAGCGTGATAATAATCGCAAACACAATCACGTTCGTAGTATGAATCTACTTTCAGCGCACACGTGACGATGACGAATCCCTCGCGCGAATTATTATCCGAGATTCACCGAGCGTGACAGGATTCGCAGAGACAAAGGCCAAAAAGACGGACGTATAAGTACTCGTTAACGCGATGAGAAGCGTTTATCACGGGTTCGAAGGGCGATCTCATGGAGATTCTAAAGAGCCCAATTCCAATGATTCGATCGATCCGATGATTTCAGCCTGTGGCGAGGCGTCGATGATGCTCCGAGGAGAGTATCGTGGCGGTTTCGTTGTGGAAGAATTACTCGGATGGATGGCCGGAGGTCAGAGCGAGTCGCTCGGTCATCTCGCAAGAGAAAGAGAGAGAGAGAGAGGGAAGAGCCGTCGAGGATATTACTCGAGAGTTCGTTACACACGAGTTGGCCCTCGGGGTAAAATTATGCCGGAAGAAGTCGGAATCTGTCTTTTTTTTCCCTGTCCCTTATGACCGCGAACGCAAGTACCGATGATTGCGTTTTCGTTTCGTTGCGCGAACCCTGGAAAGAGCCGGGAGTCTTCTCGAAAAGCCTACTTCTGCTTTTTTTGAGAAGACAGAGAAGTTGGTCTTGATTAAAATACAGAGCCAAATTGCGAGCGAGTGAAATTGAGAACATTGTTTACTTTTGAACAAGTATCATCTCGTTTAAATAGAAAATCGCGTTCTCCATCCGCTTATTTTATGCCATTCTTGTGTATGCTTTATAAAAAACTATTTATTTATTTTGCCTAACTTTACAATTTTTTGATATTATATGCTTCATCAATTCGTTTGATAACTAATTAATTTTCTTAAAATATTTTTAACAGAAATTTTATTTTTGGCGACACATAAAATTAGAGAAGTCCTCGTATATAAATCAAATAGCCGTTGACGTTCGACACGTTGAAGACTCTCGACATCTCACTTTGAGCTATTAATCTCATCTATTTCGGTTCATACATCCACGCTATCTTGCCAAAACGTAATGTTAGTGGATCTTCTTCTATAAAAAAATAATTAAAAAAGAACTGCGATAGAGACCGAAATACGTACTAAAAAGACACTGCAAAATTAAAACTCATTGTCAGTTTATCAGTTAAATAATTAATTATTAACATCTTTCGTGAAGTGTATGTTTGTTATTAATATTTTTACACTGTGTTTATGTATTAAACACGGTGAAAAAATATGCCAACCGCACATTTCTCTGTTCGGTACAATAGCATCACATATATTTAATCATATTCTTCATGTAGTGTGTTTTACGTTATGTTTCATCCGTGTGATTAAAGCTTAAAGTTTATCAGTCGATGTTGTTCTACCAGTGCTACCATCTGTCTGTAAGCCTGGATGACTAATCCTGGATGAATCCCAATAGAGCGGAATATCAAAATAATCATCAACGCTCATTATGAGTTAAGCGCTCGTTTTTCACGCTTGTTGAGAAAGCGCTAATACTTTCTGGTCTTATTGGTCATCTGCTGCAATTTTGATGCGCCTCTTAAACACACGTATTATCTGATAACGTATAGTTTAGAACATCCTTGAAGAATGTGATTGGATTAAACAAAACCTCGAATACAAAATAATAAATGAAAAATAAATCAGACTTAAGTAAAAACTTTTCGTAAATTTTGGGAGGGTAAATAGATAAACACGCGTAAAAAATAGACTCGTTAGCATCTTTAGAATTAACGAGCAAGAACTTCATAAAATCGCTGATGTTTAATTACATGACGATTACGACAACAATAGCGAGAATATAATAACGATGTTCAGAGATAGCGCAAATTAAAGACCATGATAATATCTATTCGTAACGTTGCAGAGATGGATAGATAATAAGTTTATTGAAATCCGCGGACTCTGCGTGGGAAATTCGCGAATAAAAATACAAAGCTCCCCTTCGCAACAACAATAACGACGATAACGAGATGCGCGAGATTAACAGCGACTCTCGAGTAACGTCGAAAGGGATGTGTATATGATGTAAGGATCCCACGTGGCCACTACGGATTTGCCGTGTTATTCGCTTCCGCGAATTTTCGCGGATTTAATCGATCACACGATCTGACATCAGATGACGCACAGATACTTCCTCCGCGTGTAAAGATCGAGAAACGGTTTTCGATAAGCGGCTAAGTTCCTCGAAATTGCGGATATTCGTCACGAGAAACCACCGTCGATTCCTTCGTCGGCTAATGATCTCATCGCGTTGATCTCACTTCCTTTTTTAATGCGCGATTTCACACCGGATTCTTTCTCGCGGTCCCGCGGCAAAGATTTAATCGCCCCCACATCGCGCAGAACGCTTGCAACCATGCTGCATCAGGTTGTTGCAACGAGCACGCGTGTCGTGTGTTTAAAATTCATCATCGTTTTATTTATTTGTAGGATATCGCAATTTAACGTGTAGCGTGTCGCGATCCATTTTATCGAATGTATATGGTGGCGAGATAGAGAGAAATGCTAGTACTTTGCGATAACACAAAGTTATAATAGTATCATTATCGAAACATTTTCTGCTACGAAAAGGAGATAAGAATATGAGAATCTGTGTGAGATGTTTCTTATCTATAGAATTAAATTTAGAAATTTTACAGATGTGTTCATATATTTTATAAATGCGTCTTATAGATGCGTTTTAGTGATACAAACAAGAATTATGCAGACATTCAAAATATTTATAGCTTTATGGAAAAGGATCGAACTCATGTTTATGATCAATTTCTATTTTATTTCGTGCATTATTATCTTTTAAAAAAGATGACATTTATTTAACAATTTCACTCTTTCTCTTCCTCTCTCTCTCTCTCTCTTTCTGGAAAAACTATACGATTGAAACCCACTTGAAACACAATCTAATTCATGACAAAATTCAAAATAAAAATCTATTTAATGTGTCCCATATATTTTAATATATATGTACGTATATTTTATATCTTCATCTTTTCTGTACTACACTAAAATAAGTGAAAAAGAAGTAGTAAATCCCTACCAAATAAATTATTAATTTCTCGCGCACAACTTCTCGGTGCAAGGTGCAAGCCGTCCTCTGATCAGCTTTTTAGGACTTAATGGCCAGTTTCTTCACCTCCGGTTAACTTTAACCTTCAGTTAAACTATATCTTTGTCTCTTTTTAAGAACGTATCTGAAAAGAGACAAAGACATAGTGTAATCGGAGGTGAAGAAACTGGCCGTAAGCCGAAATATCGCGTAGAGATCATAGTTGCATTAGTAGGTCGACGCGGATGCGCGGGTGGTTTTGCCGTCTTCTTGGTGGTTGCGGGATGCACCATAAGCGAAGAGTGCATGCGCCGTAACGCGGTCTGCGAGCCGCGGTCGACGTCGGTCCTCCAACACTGTCGCGGCCAGTAGCGATCGCGCATAGCCGCCGCGACCGTTTATTTTGGATCTGCCGCGGGTTCGATGACCGACGACGGACCGCGCGAGAGGAAGAAAGGCGCTGTTCCTCACGTGCACGTGTGTGTATGTGTCTATGTACACGCACTCGTCCGCGTACAAGCGCGACGACTGGCATTCGTAATTGTCGTCCAGGTCGTCTTCGCGAGCATCTCCAGCTCTCTCTTCAAGTGCGAAGAGAGACGTGGATGAAATTTCGCGACTCGAACACAGTGGACATAAACGTCATCGCAAAGAACACGATTAAGAATCTGTAGACATCTCTCTTTTATATCTTTTTTGTATTTAAATTTGAAATATTTTTAATAATGTCTATATGATTGTCATCTCTCTCTTTCGTACACCCTGATGTAGATTGAATAAAATTCCGTATACAATCTCTTTTCAAGTACGAAATAAGAAAATATAACGCTAATAAAAAAAATATTTGACACGTGCGAAATATATGTACCAGTATATCTTGTTTTTTATTAATCGATTTGAAATATACATTCCTTTTTATTCATTTCGTGCTTAAAAAATCATTTGTACGCAGTGTTTTGTCCAACTTATTGTTAGATCGAGATTTTATTCTGATTGTGAGAGAAGACACAGGGGGGTCAACGAAGGTCCAACATTTTTCAGCGAAATCTCGAAACGAGATCTCTGCCGTCGAGGACGCGCCACCGGCTCGCTTCAGAGACGATAATCGTCACCGATGATTTGAATGACCATGTAATTCGACTCCGCGCACAACAGGCGGGCGTTTGTTCAGGTTTGTCCTGAGGAGGACGATTCCGCAGCTGCAACTGCGAAATTCAAGAACAGGCGACAGCGACACCACCGACGTCGTCGCCGATGGGGGTTGCAGCGGGTGGCGGCGACGACGAGATCTGGACCGGTGGGAAGCCGAGAGGGTTCTCGCGGAGGGAGAGGGTGGAAAGAGAAAGGGAGGGCACGCGCACTTGCAACCAACCCAACCGTTGGGAGCGAGACAGTTGACAGGAGAAAGAACAAGATGAGGAGAAAGAGCAGATGCCTCTGTTATTACAGGTTTCGTCTTTCGTAACGCTATACCTCCGAGAGTTCTCTATGAGCCCCTTTCCGTATCCCCCGTATATCTTTCGCAGCGCGCCATTTCGCAGTGCCCTTTCTTCTGAATTGACCTAGTGTCGGACAAATTGAAGAAATGAGAGATGTTCTTCAGCATCGTTAGATTTCTCTTCGCGATTTTTATATTTTTTCATTCTCGATGTCTTCATAAATATTATTATTTTTACTATTTACAGCTGAAGAATTTTAATTTTTTCTGAAAATTCTTCTTTTGGTAAATTATTTCTATCAAAATCTTATTTCAAGCATCTCTGAAATAATTAAATTAAATTCGAGATATCTCTAATGAGAGAGCAAAAATAAAGACACAAGTCACTGGTTCAGTTTTGATTAAAATTATCTAGAGATGGAAGAATAAAATTAATAATAATAATAAGCTAATACCTCATGATAATATCGCGATAATGCGCGACTCTCCAATTCGCGCAGCAGTCAACATATCGGATACCAATCCAACCGATCAGCTTTGCGATAGCGCGCGGTATCTGTTAATCGATCTATCTCTCGGATCGCGATAGTTCCGGTGGACCGATGCAGCCACAACGGAGCGACCAGTTTTCCCCCGTTTAATCTCCGGTTCGTAGGCGACCGAGCATCGAACATTGAGATGCCGAGTCGATAGCGATCGGACAAAAAGGGCCAAGGAAAGAAGAAGGAAGAGTCGGAAGAGCGGCCGAGGGTACCGGGATTTCGTGGGCATCCAATATTTCGATCGATGGTGGATCGCGGCCTTTGATCTTACAGTACACAGGCCGCCCACGTTTCTCGGTGTGCCTGTGTGTGTCTTCATCTTCATTCAAGGTGGTAGTTTTTTCTCTTCTTTCTCCGAGAGACGCCCGAACCGCTCCGCCTCTCGTCGATATCTCGAACGATCTACGAAGCCGAAAATATGAGCGGTGATCTAGTGTATGTCGAGGAACCGATTCTACGGCTTAATGCCTTCCGCGGCCTTTTCCTTTGCCGAGAGTGTCGTTTTTCGAAGAAATGTCGGTGAATATCCGAGAAAAGACTTCACAGTTATAGGAATTCTGAGAGAGAAGAATTTAAACATAAATATACCAAGAAAGAGAGAGAAAAATTTATAAGGATTTTATAAAAATTATAAAGAATTTTTAAGAAAATATATATAAAAAATTAATATGTATTTTTTGTTTAAAAATAAGGATAAAATTTAAAACTTAAGCCTTTAAAGGAATTTAAAGGACTTTTGAACAAGAATTCTTTTAAAAATGGGAGAATTTATCCGTTCTTAAACTCTGCCTTTTCCACGCGGGCGCATTTTTCTTACCGATTTTCGTGACAATTAGAACCCGCGTTCTCTCATCCTCGATTATATCGTTAAAAATTCTCCGGAGTCGAGGGAACGTGACTCGGTGGTTCGTGATTAACGTACCAGCAACGTCTTGCGGGGTGTCCTTTAAACCCGGATGGTAGCCCTCAAGCATGTACTGGTTCCTGAAAGGATCGTAAATAATTTCTGGCCGCGGAATAGAGAAATAGAAAGGTGCGAGACGGAGATAGACAACGGAGGAAGGGAAAGCCGACAACGCGGTATGAGAAGGATACGCGTCGAAACTAGGTCCAAGGTATCCCGACACGCCTACAGGATCTCCGCCGTACGATCCTGTGTCGGAATAAGGTGGATTATCCACTCTAGAATCTTACCTTGGATGCAGGTGTTCTAACACGAAACGTTGACATTTCCGAAGTACACATGATATTTAGACACTGCGGATCGTTCCCTCGCTTATAATACTATCGTGTTCGATTAAAAAATATTTTTATCTATCGGGTCAAATTTTTTTGCCAGTAGAACATAATTATTATAATTATTTATTTAAAAGAGAGATTAATAAGATTGATAAGAGAGAGTATATTCTGTTTAAAGCAAATCCGAGAACAAACATTGTTCTTAGCAAAAGTCCTTTAAATGTTTAAGAAATGTTATAGAAATAAAATGTTATAGAAATAAAAAATATATATTAATTTTCTCTTTATATACATATATTCTCTTAAAAGTTGACTGTAATATATAATAAAATGAACGAAATAAGTTATCTAAATGTTTTAATATAATAAATATTTCATTAATTACCTTAGTATTAGCTACATAATAATAATTAGGATATTAATTGTTTGCTGAATATATATTTGAAAGCAGAATATACAGGAAAATTGTAGAGTGAAAAACTAAAGAAGTAAATTTATCAAATATGATGTTTCACACAGATTTATACATATTATAGGCATATAAAGTTGAAAGATCACAACTCGAGATTATGTGATTTGAATCCGCTTTGTAGGATTAATAGGACTCGAGATTACCATCCATCGCCACATTTTTCTCCGTCTTATTCCGTATATTTATTTTGCGAAACGCAGTTTATACGTTTATACGTCACGCGACTCGAAACGTACATCGCGCAACCGAACATCCTGTCAGTCTGACCGCCCGTTATATCCAGCTCTCGTCCTTGTTTTTCACCGCGGCAACATCCGCGGAATTGACGTCTTCGTGAGTTTAAGGCAGGCCGATAAGACCATGAAAAATGGAAAAACCTGTTCCTCTTCCTGTGTCGAGGATGAGACGGCGATCATTACATGCTCGAACGCACACAGGAGTTTCGAGCGCGGCGGATACCCACCTCCGTTCAAGTATCTCGGGTATACCTATCTACGGACGGAGAGGATACAAGCGGAATCTTGATGCGTCCGGAAGCGTGTACCGGATTCGTTTTATTTCTCGAGAGCGCTTTTTTTTTTTGCATCTCGAGCTGCGCGGTTGGTCGAGCCGATCGCTGGCCACGGTTGCATAGAGAAGGTAATTTCCTGCAGTTTTCCGAGGGTGTTAGATAAGTGAAGATAAAAAGGTGGAGCGCTAGATAATTTATGCTCCGGTTCGATATCGATAAAATATTTACACAAAACGCGACGACATAACAAATTCAATATTTATCGATTATTAAAGTTTTCATCTATAAACATATACACAGTATATATATATATAGGATAAAATAAAGATGCGAAATATAATGAAATTTGCTTGAAACCAACATCAAGAATATACAATCTGTGTGTAATATTTGCGATGCAAATATTCCTCGATATCCTTTCAACGTCCCTCCGTGCGACAGGAAATGAAACAGGTAAACAGAACGCTGAATCCAAAGCTAATCTTATACGAATCGACATCAATTGAACGTTGAGCAGTATAGATAATGATAAATCCGCGCGCAACTTTCCCGGCTCCGATATAATGATTGCCGGCCAGCGGCGTCGAGCGCGATTACGCGGTATTAAGCCACCGTTTCCAGTTCGCGGCAATTATTTATAGTCCTCGCATCCCTCGCTGGCTTATCTGCATATCGTAAAATGTTGCCGGCGACGGCCGGCCAGAGACACTCGGACCGGATGGCTTTCGCGAAACGGACGTTTGAAATACGTGAATCCGCGGATGCGCATGTATGCGTAAAAATATATTTACGCCAGCATCAAACCGGAAGGGGAGAATAGAGTATCTCGTAATTGCACTGAGGATGAGAGAGAGAGAGAGAGAGAGAGAGAGAGAGAGATCCTTGAAAAACAACGCGGCGCATTAATTATGATTTCACGAGCTTTGAAGAGCGAGTTATAATTCATACTACCTGTTGATAGTCTACTGAAATTTACCGAGCTATATCGCAACTCGCGATTGTTGCCACGAAGAAACGCTGAACATTTATTTTTTGGATTGTTATTCTTTTAATGATGCTTGATGATAATTAATTGAGTTCTAAATCCACTCCTTGATATAATCATTCAAATGAAATTAATTAAATATTTGATTATGTGAAAAAAAGGAAGTGTGGTCATAAACTTTTTTATTTATCTAATTTTCATTTGGGACTGCTTGCATAATCTCGAGATACGTAATAATAATTTAATCAAACGCGTTTTTATAACTTAAAAATTATTTTCTAAAAATACGGTAAACTCAACTGCAATAAATCAGACAGTATTGAAGTACCATAATTATTTTGATACTTCGCATAAATTGTGGCATTTCAATGAATATTATTTCTAAGTATGGTACACAGAGAGTTTTGCCGTAAAAACTTCATTAATCCATCACTGCTTTAGCGATCTGAATTCTAAGATTGTCGAGACGAGCAAAAGCCGCATCGTAGACGACGCAGACTTGCTAATGAATAGCCGCAGTTATGCGCGCAAGCTATTCAAAGCGATTAAATCGCGGAGGGAAATATCGGGGCCGTTTCGAGGGAATATATAGAGATATAACGAAAGCGTTTGTGCGGTTTTACGAGATTCTACGCCGGAGTTAATAAAACTGTGATAATGACGATCGCATTTATTAGAGTCGAGCAGTGATTTAATCATCTCGCGACTTGCGATGTTAGATTTGCGTAGTTAAATGCGCGACAAGAGAGAAAAATTAAAAAAAACATCCGTCCGCGCGAAACAGATTCGCTGATATCTGCACGCGGACCATTCGCGATCGGATTTATTCAACCTCATAAATTATTCTGAAAAATTTAAATAACTTAACGGACACGGAAAACGGTCGTTTTCATATAACTTAACTTGATATCGATCTATGGAAGCATCATTTATACATAGATAACTTACTTATATACTTCATTCTCTCGATCCAGATTGAAGATTTGCGTATCATTTCTCGTGGCTCGTTTCCATAATGAATTGGCAAGATAAATTCTGCACGTTATAAAATTTGCGTTAGATCTGATCCGACGATCAAAAATGCATTGACACTTTATAAATATTTTATCCGCGTTTATTTTTATATATACGAATATGTATTTATACAAATTTGTTTTTATTTATACAATCGAATTATATTTATATATAATCAATCATACGTACAGGCAGAAGAGAGACTGCGAACGACTTAATATAAGAAGGAAACTTATTATTGTTCCTATCGCCCCGTTAATCGGTGTCGGTTAGCAAAGCCGCTCCGCCTCAGGTGTAGTCCACCGGTTAGCTATCGTCTCGAAGAAAAAAAAAGGGGCGAGGTGCATCGCGCCTTCGGAGACGCGCCGGCTAACGAATGAACCGACGCGACGTCGGGCGAACACGCTTTTCCCAGGGCGATTATAGTTGCTGAGCGACAACGGTGGCGGCTTTAAAGTATCGTTACTCGTCGCGGCGATGGCCCTCGATTAAGCATCTCTTCGTCGCCGCCGTCTGCATTCCGATCCTCCTCCTCTTCATTCTCCGCGAAGAGGCCCGGCCAGCTTCCCTCGGAACGATCCAGGCGGATCCGGTATTACGAGAGCGCGCATTATCGCGCGTAACAGCTGATATCCGTCATCCAGCGCGATTAATAAACGCGAGACGACGCGTCTTCTTCGCTCCGATGAAGAAGTCCGCCACTGCTTAGGAGCAGATATAGTATACCGTTCTCTCACGAGGATTAATCGAAGCTGACCGTGTGGTTTAATTGATTTTCTCTGCCTAGTTTTCCGCTCGAGAGAGACAGTTGATCATTAATATCATCATAGAGCAAAGATCAAAAATTATGAGTATCGATTTATATGAGATGAGAAAACAAAGTCGAAGAAGAATTGTCTGCGAATAGATTAAAAGCTTGATCGACAATTTTAATTATCAAAAAAACCAACGATGTAAACAATGCATAGGACAAATTCAGGAGAGAGAAAAATTTAATTACAAGAGAACTTTGTTTTTCGATAATTAACCGCAATCTCGAAGAGAACCACCGCGGGCAGTGCATGCATGTCCGAGTTGAGGACTCCCTTTATATGACGCGTGGTAGCGTGTAAAGTTTACCGGCCCCTGCCTGCGCGACAGTATGTTTACGGCAGCAGCCGCGGGCGTACTTCTCCCAAGGTGGAATTTATGCCTAAAAGGAAACGCCGCGGTCGATCGGTCGCTGGCCGCAGTTGCTCGGAGGGCTCCGACCGAGACGATCGCTTCTAGTCGTCTCCTCGAGATTGACTGGGCGTTGGCTCCGGGCTCCATCCCGCTTCACCTTCGCGTGTAATCGCCTTTTTTTCTCTCTCTCTCGTTCTCCGAGGAACAAATCTCCGTATCTAAACGGTCCGTGCCGGTCAGGCCCTTCCGCTTCCTCTTCGCGATCATTGCCGATCTAGTTAGAACAGGAGTTACGGGCCGTTCGAATTGATAATCGACGTGTATTCATATGCGTGATATTTGAAGGGAAAAGCTAGTTAATAATATCAATTGTTCTAATCGAAAAGATTCTGGAAAGTTTAGAAAAGACATTTCTAATTTCAAATAATTCTATGTTGATTTAATTTAATTATATTATATTATATTATATTAATATTTCCGATATAGAGAAATAATTTTATTTCTCAGGATTTTATTAAGCTTTCGGAGATTTAAATCTCTCAATACTCGATGTACTTTGCAACTTTGCATGCGAATTCTGGGTACTTTATACTTTACTAACTCTCACGAAGTACGCTCGCACTTGCAACAACTTGCAACTTCGATGGAGTATCAATCCTGAATTTTGATTCGCATTCAATATTTATCACTTGCTCTCTACGCATTGCCTTCGTTACTTCGCTATCCCTTTCGACCTTCGAAAGTGTCTCGCGCAGTTGCTGACGTTAAATTGATAAATCACCTCGGGAATTAGAATGACAGATACTGCCAAGTCGTCGAACAAACTGCTCGGACGATTTACCGCTTAGATTAATCCTGCGGGTTTAAGTAGGGGTTGACCTCGTCTTCTAGAAAGTATGAACGTCACTTTGTGATCATCGCGAGTGTCATAAAGGGCGGGACAATTCTACCACATACACAAATATTTAATCGATCGCTTTAAAGACGTACAACAAGTAAAGAAAGAAGATTTGTCGATCTAACGAAACACTGTGTTATTGGTTGAAGTATATAAACGTTGCTTTGATATAATAGAAATAATAATAAAAATAATATCTATGCATATGTTACGTAGACTCGCATTATTTTCATTATAAGAATAGCTTTACGATAATATTCATTTCACAAACTAGCTAAATTTCCGAAAATCACTTAAAGCGCAACAAAATGTTGTATCAAAGGATATCCAAGTTATTTAATAAAAAGATTACATAAAGAACTGCTGTCCCGAGATGCATGAAAATTCTTTCAGTTGTATTCGATCATAATGTGGTCACGTGGCCGAAGCGTTTAGAAGAGGTTTCGGAGGTATGCGCATCGTGAACTACCTATAGAAATCGTTTCGTCTTCAGAACAGATCCGAGCAGGTGTTCCATCAGTATGGGAAAATCCGGTAAGACGATCTCTGAGATTAAAAAAAAACTCTAACGGAACGCTGTCTTAAATCAGCAGATCTCGTATATTTCCGAATTTCGAGCATTCGTTCGTGAAAAATTGATAAACGTGAAATAATAATTCCCCTGCCCAAAAAAATAAATATCATCGAGTTGATTTTTAAAATACTGTAATAAAAAAAAGATGTCTATCCGGTGCATCGGTATTTTTTTATCGCGGAGAGGAAGAGGGGAAAGAGGCTGCGGAAAAAAACGAACCGGCGAGGTTGAACGTTGACAGGAACTCTGCGATTCGGTGAAATTACGCTTCCTTTGAAACGTGATTATACGCCATAGAAATCGCGCCCTCAATGCGCGTCTTCTTCGCAGGACGTACTCGAAATTTCATCCCTGACACCCGGGCTGCTGCATACACAGGGTGTAAGCGCAGTTCTTTTTCCAGGGAGGAATAGATATCTGTGCAGACGGCGTTGCGTGCGACGGCGTGCGTTAGTCGTGAATGGCCACTCATTTGCATAAAGTTTCACGTGTAAATTGTAAGCCGGGGATACGTGAAACGAGTCCGGTGTCTTTCGCGAACCAGATTCGCAAGATTAATGGCAACGTGGGGTTAGCGAGCTTCGTCAAGCCCGGTGACTTGATGACGGCCTGCGTAACCAGCTGTAATAATAACCGGCGGGGTGTAAAGTATCAAGTAATTGGATATTTAGAAACATGGCATTTGTTCTATCGTTAGCCAGTGCGATAATTTCGTGAAAATTTCTCGAAAAACGTATATGTGTCATTAATATAAAAGAAAGAAAATAATCGCATATCATTTCTCGATGAAATACTCTAGTTTTTGTCAATAAATTCTTGATAATTTATCTTATTCACGACTATTAAGCTTTATTTTATTACTTGTAATAGATCGAAAGAAACGATGTGTCTGTAGCAAAAGTTACTGAAATTTAATGTATTAAATTATATTTTGTTTTAATTTTGCGGAATACTTTACATATTCAACATTCGGGGATTTCTATACTTTATCCATTATTCAAATGAAAAATTCTTTAAACTATATTTATATTTCGTCTCAAAATATAAATCGCAAATTTCGCTCCGAATATAAAAAATATATATACTATAAAAAGGCATCTGTAAAAAGAATGCTTCATCTTTTAAATAAAAAAATTCGTGTTTAATACAATTATTTCATTTAATCTCAAGTATTAAAAATATATTTGATATAACATATTATAAATTAAATATCAGAATGTATTTTATTATTTTATTATTAGTCTCGTCTTTTTGAACGCACTCGCATACAAAATTACATCAATGAGGGATGCACATTTCATTAGGAGGGAACAGGGAGAGAAGAATTTAAGGGTGACTTTCGAGTATCAAAATGCGATAAATCAAATATATCTCACTACCAACTACAATCTCGGGATGGAAGAAACCCTCTCCTCGTTCCTGCGTCATTGCGGGAATGCGCGAACCGAAGGGGCGAAGGAGAGGTCGACGAGGGTCGTAAGCAGGGCCATCCCCAGTCGTGTGTCGGACAATGCGCCGAGCTCTCCCTCTTCCTTTCTCCCGCGTAAGCATCGTCGGGTGAAAAAGCCTATGAGATCCCGCCGACCGCTTTCCCACGACTCCTCCTACGACCGTTACAGGTTTCCTTTCCAATCCCCTTTTTTGCCTTCTCCTCGATCTTTCTTCCTCTCCTCCTACCCTTCGCCACGCCGTCGGCTTCTCTCCTGCTTCTCGGTCTCCTGCAAGATTCGAGATGATCTTGTTCGAGCCACGAGACGCACGTGTGCGTACATATACGTCTCGTTGAACGGCGACGAGAAAAAGGGGTCGAGGGATGAAGAGGGACGTCGAATTATGAGAGACTCATTCGACACTTCACGTGCGCCCAAACTGCGAAGGGTTGATGTTAATCGCATGTGACATTCAGGGATGATGGGAAGGAAATCTAGAGGAGAAGAGAGAGCAATCTCCGATAATGTAATAACTCTTCTGTCGGGCCAAATAAAAATTTTGTTCTTCATCGTGTTAAGCAGTTATTAGAAGCTCTGAATACTTTCGTATCAGATGCGATGACATAACTATACGTGTATGTATTTTACAATTATGAGTTTTGTTGTGCAAAATATCGATTCGAATTAATCAATCTTCAAAACACTTATTTCTGTATTAAAAATTATCTGTAACACATTTGTAACGCGATGCGCGGAGATGAAGGCATTTTTTAGACAGAAAACTGGCCGATTATTCCTTTGCGAAATTTTGATTATACACGCAAATTCGTCAGTCCTGTCAGTTCATGTCTCTTCGTCATTGAAGAAAGCGTAATCCATTCACGAAAGTGACAACCATCCGAGATGTTTCCCGTCTTCGCGTAGGAAGAGCTAAAAAAAAAAGTTACGGAGCTCCCGTGACACGCGACACCTTTGAATTTCAACAGCACGCCACTTATTGGACCACTTTCGCTCTATTATCAACAAAGAGATCGTTATTATCGTCGGCGTCATTATTCTTCTTAAGGATCGATTAGAGCTCGCAGGTGGGCGCGCCATCATGGAAATTGCTTCTACGAACTTTCTGGGACGCACGTGTGTGCTAATGGTGATCTCTTTCGTTTCTTCACGAATTTGTTCCAAGTTTCGAACGAAGGAGCCTTTGATACACGTAGTTCGTAGCTAACGAGAGTATTGTAGCCCGGAGCGGGATTTCGATAAAGCACGATATTATCAGGACGTTAAGTAAAGCATAATATTATTATTACAAGATCGAAAAATCTTATTATCGCTTTTATGATTTAATAGAAGAAATTCTATTAATAAAATTATCGCTTATATATTTAATTAACACAATTCAGAAGGAGTCTCCTGTTTAAAATACAAAAAATTTCTCGTTTAAAATAGCTGAAATAATAATAAGAAATAACTAAAATTTTATATCGATGGCAGTAAATTAAAATTATGAATAATTTTAATAAATTGGAAACAGCATTTAGAATTGA
The DNA here is from genome assembly GCF_030444845.1 of Prenolepis imparis. Taxonomy (NCBI): domain Eukaryota; kingdom Metazoa; phylum Arthropoda; class Insecta; order Hymenoptera; family Formicidae; genus Prenolepis; species Prenolepis imparis. The sequence goes on from NW_028141164.1 coordinate 5,903,721, forward strand.
TATTTGAGGCTTTAGAATTATTCGAACGATAGAATTTCCGGTGCTGTCCAAGGTCAAGATGACTTTAAGGAACTTCCGTTCAATGACCCCATTACTGCCAACGACCGCAGGTCGTTTCCTAAATTTTTAGGATTATGGTCACTAGGAACATGCCTATTGAAAGACAGCTACCTGGTCGCAAGTCGGAACAACTGAAGAAAGATACGGCAAGTGGTGTAAAGAAAAAAAAATCTTAGGAAGGAAGAGAAAACACCGTCCGAGATAAAGAAGGGCACGGGGGTGAAACGTGCCAGGATACATATATCCTAAGTGTCTTTTGTCCCGTTTGTGGCTTGCGCAAAAGAATTTTCTCACACAGGACTATCCCAGCGAACGATGCCCCGACTCCAACAATAATAGGAATGAGAAAAACGGTCCTTTCCGAAAGCGTTATTGTCCCGTTTCTTCAGAAAACAGGATCGCCGTCTTTCATCCTCTTCCTCGGGTCTCTAAGAGACCCGTTTCCTACTCTGCTCCACCCTCTTCTCGACGATGATAAAGTATTCGTCGTTCGAACACATTGAATTTTTCTCGCGTCTCGTCATAAATTTCGAGGAATCATCTCGCGCAGATCCGTACTTTTTTCGAGGTGAAAATTGAAAATCGAACAGAAGGATCGATCCTAATGAGGCGGGGCGAACAACAAAAAGTTATAAAATGAGTAGCCACGAGGCGAGAAATAGCGAGAGGCAAATCAAACGACAAATCGCGAAAGCGTCTTGCTATTAGTATTTACGGGGAAAATGTCAGAGCGACAGCCGATCGCGGAATCTTCGCGCTTCCACCGCACCTTTAAGCCGTATTCACGTCACTTACGTAACGCGATGAACTCTCGCGAAGCGTCCTTTCTCTTCCTTTCGACTATCTCCGTCCTTCGCCAGTGGCGTCGATATGACGAAGAGGCTGCGATATCGGAAGAAACGATGTATCTCGCGAGAAAGACTCTCGAAGATTCGCGTTATTACGAATATGAGAGAATATCATAATAAATACATAACTTACCAAATGTATAATTATTTATCAGTCATTATATTCATAATTAAATCAATTACTTTACAAAGAAATTATTCTTTGCTAGATGATTTTATTTATTGTACGGTGTTACATTTTATTTCGTGTAAAACTTTTTGCATACGTATGAATATTTTCCAACATTCGATTTCTTTATATATTGTTTAAATGAGAAATTCTTTGAATTATATTTGAACTTAATTATTGAAATAATTATGACATTAAAGATATACAACATAGGTCTCTAAAGATCAAGTATGAAGAGGTACTGATGTGACTGTGAAAAGATTCCATTTCATACATCCTTCGATAAAACGCTCGAGTCTAAGTCTCAGCCGATTTGTCTCCGTTGAATTCAAAGTTCTTTATCCCAAAAAATTAAAAAAAAAAGCAGACTATACACGATGGAAACCCCATCGATTCTACGCCGTTGCACCGCGTTCTTTTGATTCTCCGAGTACCGTCTTCTCACCCACGACTGCGGCTTGCGTAACTTTATTCTGTTACTTCACGAGCGGATTTGCTCGCACGAAGCTAACCTATCCCCCTGCCTTCCAACTGTTGGGGGGCAGAGATCGGCGCGGGTGCTTTGCCGATGTTGGGTAATCCGACAGCAGCAAGAACATCTTAAAGGATGCATCCCGGATAGATTTATTGATAGCGCTATGTAGACGTGCCGTGTTCGACGTGCCTCGGATAGAGTCGCGACGCGATTGAGCAGCGTGAGTCGCTACTTTTCGTGTTCCAATAATCCGAAGAATCCGACAATGTTGGCTGTCGCGTTGTATAAAAGCATTGTATCTCATAAAGATCAAGACTTCATACGTTCAGAGCTATCCCTAATTCTCCGACGATCGATTACATCTGACTTTTGCTGATCTTAATTTAAATTAAATATTTTATTAATTAATTTAAATATTTAATTGCAATTGGTACATGATATATTCTTGCATATGATTAAATCTTTCACACTTGATTATATATGTACAATCAAAGGCGTATAAAATTCCACCAATTCCTTTATACACAATTACAAAATTCATCACATTTTCTGATGGTTTAAGAAGACAAATACACTTACGAGAGATTGAAAGTGTCACGAACTTTCGCTGCTAAAATATATGAAAATGCACCAATTCGAAGATGCATCGATTCATCTTAATTTCGTTAATACGACGACAAATTATTCGAACGACGCGAGCGATGACGTGAACGCATCCTTGCACACAGCATCCTTTCCCTTTCATCGCGCAACTCGCCGGGAGGTGTAAACGGATCTTTCGGATCGATCGGGGGGATTAAAGCGATCCGCGGCCGGATTATTTCATAAGCGTTCCCGATACGGAAAAGTTCATCTTGCCGTTTGCATGCGCGCGAGATGCGGTTGCGCAAAAGTCAATTACGCTGACGCTGAGGAAGAGCGACGACGACGAAGCACGCGTAAAACCGGAAGTCGGCGCTGTGAGACCGCGAGAGGCACAAAAGCTCGAGAGGCCACGCGTGGCGTAACAACGTTCAAATGACCTTCTTCTTCGTTTTCCTCACGGAGGTCGTTCGTGACGATCTAATTCCTTTGAAAACGAGAAACGAGTGAACGTACGTCTTTGATTCCTTCACAGTATCCGCAATCATGGACGTAATTTTTTTTCGAAAAAAATGTGGATAATTTTGTATATGGAAATTAGATATGTAATTTTAAAAAATTGGAACTTTTTGGACTTTTTATATATTTATGTAATTAAATTGCTTCTCGAGATTATTTAAAAACAGATGCAGTATGCATGTTTGATTTTATACGATTTTTATCACACGTACTTCGACAAAGTGCAAAACCGCGGAAGCATAATTTTACAAAGTGACCCGATGTATAAAGATTATTTCTCTTTCGTTATTTTACGGAATCGATATCTAATTACTGATGATATCCGATCTCTCGCTCGCTCTCTCTCTTTCTTTCTCCCTTTTTTTTTCTCTTTTTAGATTACCTCTATATACGCGAGTGCAGCGTTCGCGGTAGATTCAATTAAAGTTCGTTAGACCGCTAATCGATTTTGCCGGAGAAGTCGTTGCTCGTTCTATTCGAGAGAGCCACATTTAACGATTCTGGAACGAAATATCTGTAATCGATGCAATTAGGACTTTAGACGATAATTCGGTGCAGTCGTTGGAGGTAAAGGACACGTTTTTCCTTATACCAAAAAGACATGGACGAATCGTCGTTCGCGATGAATGTCTTCGCTAAATCAGAAATACCCGATATTGGAAATGCAGGCGTTTTTTAATAAGGCTATCAATAGTCCAAATTAGGAACCAGCGACTGCAATTATTTGTAATAAGTATAAAAACAGTCTTAACACGTTAAAGTCTTTTTTTTACAATTGAGAGAGCTTGAATACAATTTTTTTCAAAAATTTTCTAAAATTTATTTACCGAGATATTCGGCCTATTATTAAATAAATAGTTGCGAAAAGGATGATATTCGAAATATGATCTTTGTCTTTTAATTAAAAAAGCATATCTAAAAGACGAATAAATCTAATTCTAAGTAAATCTTTCATCCTGCAAATTCAAATGCTCGAAAAATTGAGATGAGAGATTTCGCGAAATCATCACGAACGAAGAAACATTTCGCGAAATGACTATAACAAGAATATTTACGCAAAAGCATCATGAATATACGGTCGCGATCACCCGTGGTTTCTAGACTCAACATCGTCATCATCATCATCATCATCATCAGCAACGATCAATCATTATCATCATCATCATCATCATGCTCGCCATCATCGCGCGGAGGCGACCTGGACCCGATTCGCACGCCATCCACGCGCGGGGAAATACCGAATACGGAACGCGATCTTCTCATCCTCCCTGGCCGCAAATTACCTTGCAAACCGCCTCCTTCTGCGTACAGTCCCTATCCCGTGCGTTCGGCTCATCTCGTCTTCTTCGTCTCCTTCATTTCCAACGCATCCGGCGATTTGCGTTCTCTCGCGCATCCTGGATGCGTGCGTCGACTAACTTGACTGTTCCTTCGATTCCGTGGACCATTTCGTTATTGAACCGCGCGCACTCGATATACTTTATTATCCGGGAACGGAAATTACGAGATCGTCTCTTTCGAGAATTCTACTCCGATTAAACCGAAGCGATTATATAAAACATCCGACAGATGATATCAGACTAACTGCAATCGTGAGGCTGAATGGACAAATATTAATACGTTAGAGAGATCGTTGTGTTTTAGTGATTTACGTGGAAGTTATCTCTGACAGATGCATATGCGATGAAGAAAAATATTAATACTGAATGCGGGGAAAATTTAAACTAAAACTAAAACAATTGTTGAATTTCTGATTGTCAAAATCGGGATTTCGATATTTCTGGCTAAAGAAGTCATCAACATCCGCGGAAGAATCATTACAGATCGCTAATAATAAAAACGCAACGTCGCAATGTGAAAAATGGAGAACGCAGGATGCCGGAAGAGGAACAGGGAACGGGAAGAGATGAGGAAGAAAGAAAGAGAGGATAATTGGCGGGAGACGATTATATCTACGAGCGACTACGGGCGCGCGATTACGTCAGACGTTGCTTAATATCTTTATGCGAACCGGTACTCGGCGAAGAGGTCTCGCGATTGCACCAGGTGTAGACACGAACCGGCGAACGAGAGTCGTGCCCGTCGTCTTCTCCTCGTCCCCTTCTCGAGAATCCGCGCACGTTTTCTCCGGATGAGTGAGAGAGATCGGCTAAAGGTTCGGCTTCTGCCTCGCGGTGCGATTCTCCGCTCCGTGTATTCGCGGCTCGGGACATTTATGCGAGAGACGAGATGAATGCATCTCTCGTCGTGTGGGTGCCGAATGGATTTTATCCCTAAGCGAGTTACGTAAAAGATCAGCGTGATTATAGATGCAACTCGAAGAGATGCACGAATCGACGAATGAAAATCAGGTGTTAATTAATTTTATAATTACGTGAAATTTTACGTCATTTTAGGAAGTGTCAGTGAAACCTACTTCTTCCTAAATACCTAAATACGAGTGCAGATGCAGATTTTTGAGAAAATTGCATTTTGTTAAACACCTAGTATTAGTATAGTATAATAATAAAATTATTGAACAGCTCAACATTTATAAATCGACGATTTTCTTTAACAAAAGTTTAATATGTCTCTTGTTAACATGTTACATAAATTCTATATACGTAACTAAATTCTATTAAAGTAAAATCCAAATCTAAATTTTCAGTCCTTATATCTTCAATTGCTTATAATTGAGAAGATGTCGGATTGTGACCGACGTCACAAATGAATCGAGAAATTTAAATTGACGAAATGAACAGCGAGACTCTGACGTAATCATTATATCAGCTGAGAATATACTTGACGATAAGGAGAAAGGAGGAGATAAAATACGCGGCGGGACCGAGAGAGGAAGTAAAGTTTCTTCGGTTGACCTGACGGAACGAGCTCTCGTTCAATTGCACAAGTCCCCGCGTGCTTTCCCCCCTCGTGATATAATATTATTTAACCCAGAATAATACCGGTATACCGGCCTTTCTTGCGTAACACCGCGTGTCGGTATTTCGCGAGACTCTGGTGTATATATATATATATATATATATATGTGTGTGTGTGTGTGTGTGTGTGTGTGTGTGTGTGTGTGTGTGTGTGTGTGTGTGTGTGTGTGTGTGTTGAAACCGTGCCCTCTCTCCCCTTTCCTCTGCGTTCTCCCGCACGATTCTTTTATTATATAAACCGACACACCACGCCTCGAGGAAGGGGCCCCTTCGGGGGAGAGCTCTCCTCCCTTTCAGGTATCAGGAAGTGTCGAGCGATACGCCGCGAGAAAACTCGCGGTTTCTTTCTTTCGCTTCAGACTCGATCGCGGATCGGCTTGGCTCTAATTATCGATTTACGTAACCGCGCGACGGAATCGAATTCTGGATATTTGGCCATAGAAAGGGATCGATACGATCGAATAAAACATGCGGGTATAAATTAGCATTTTCAGAATTGAAGAAATCTCCTCTATTTTTTTCATTATATATATAATTTTTTTCTTTTAATGGACGCGAAAACATTTCTATATTAATTAATTGTAATATTAATAGTTGGTTTTTTATTTCCCGATTACTGTTTAGATATGCATTTTTAGCATATATGATTAGAATTCAGATGTTAAAGTGTGTTAGAAAAATACAGAAATGATATATAAAATTCAATGACATTAATGGATGATGGAAAATTCTACATTTGATATATACATACATTTAAACTTTAGAACATGCGGCTACATAAAAATATTTCGTAAAGGCAATATTGTGGCAGTGAAAAAACTGGATATAAATAAGCAAGATGCAAAACGCTCGTTTAATGTACTCACGATAATGTCAGCAAAATACATACAGGCGCTTTTCGCGCAAAAAGCAATACGTCGTAATCTCCATACCGCTTCGGGATAAGGATTACATCAAACGTGTCTGCGTGCTGCAGAAACGTTTGACGATAAACCCAAATAGCTCTCGATAATACGGGAACGGTCCTGGCAAAGGGTGCGCCACGCGCTAATTTCGATAAAAAGGGTCACGTCCTAAAAAATGACGAGCCGTAAGTTTCGTTCAGAACGCTTGAGACGTCAAGTTGTCTATCCGACGATTTCCGAAGTAATTCCTGGTATTAACGCGTTTATTCGCGCACAACCGGCGTGACTTTGTAATGGTAGATCGTATTGAGTTTTTTTAACACCGGCAACAGCCTTGCATATATATGCGCACAAAAGGATCTTGGATCCTCCCTTAGAGCCCCCACGGCTGACACGCTCACCCTGCGATTTCTCAATAAGCTAACTAAAAATCATCGTGAGATTATAACTCTCATCGAATTTATTCGAAATTAATGAAATTATAATAGCTTTAATATGTTTCGTCTGATTTATTTTATATTTTTTCTATACTTCAAGATAAAATGTGTACTATAATTCAACAATATATAATTATTACGATGATTAGAATATTTACGATTATTAGGATGATGTATTCTTATATCTCGGAATATACTTTTAAACATGTTTTTGCAACTATAATTCACGTTGAAAAAATGCCAGTGAAAGGTTTTCCTTAATAAGATGTGCTTAAGCTCATAAAATATCATAATGCTATTGCCATAATTATTATTAGCTAAGAGTCGTGTAACGGGTAAAGGTACTCAATTTATACTTAGATAAATTCAGGAATGGTTGCGTTAGATTCTCGCGCTGTCGCGTAAGACAAGTAAAAAAAAAAAACGAAGACAGAAAGAAAAGATATAGCTGAAAAATGAAAAAGAAATCCTTGGGTTTGTTTGGATTTCTATAGATTTCGCTACTAAAAAAGTTTTTCTAACAGATTAATGTCGATAATAATTTCCGGTCTCTAAAGCATCTAGCTATAAACTTTACCAGAGAGATTCCCGCATCACTCTTACATCATAAAATCTTAATACTAGAACAGCCAAGAACGCCTTTCTCACAGAACGTTATTCATCTCATGAAAATTCATGAGTATATCTGTTCATTAAAGAGATTAATTTGCCAATAAAAAAAAAATAAAAAAAATACGAAACAAAATAAAAGAATGTAAAACAAAGAAGCACACTCGTAACAAAAAATATATGTATTAATTTAAACGATAGTTGTGCATTAAAATTTACAATCCCCATTTGTGTTAAGTAATATTTTTCAACCAATCTTTTTCATCAACAGTCATCAATTGATATGCTATTTATCTCTCATTAACATTGGCTCTCTTCGGATTGTTGTGTGACCTTACGAGGATAAAAGACGGATTTTACGCGGACGACCGAGCGTGTCTCACAAGGCATTAGTATTCCAGCGGGCGTGCATGCCTGGTTGTACGGTGCTAATACTGGCGAGGATACGTGCACGCGTGAGCAGCCTGCGTAAAGCTGTGCGTGCATCGCTAACGCGATGCATGACTCGTCGCGTGTGATTCGGCATTCGGCCCTAAAGGTCGGCTTGGCGATACGAAACGCACGTTTCACGTTACCGCGAACACCTCACGAATTTTCACGAAACTATAAAACCACATCCCTCTGAGGGGAAACAATGTTAGAGGAATAATTAAAAATTGTTGTGACAAATAAATGTAAAGAGCATAATTATAGGATTAGAAAGGAAAGTATGGCTCATTTAGCTTGTCAAGCTTAGCTTATTAATCAGAAAAACTCAATTTTATTTTGTTTTATTTACTTAATATCATGCAAAATGTATGCTGATATAATTAAAATTTTTTCTCCTTAGATGAATTACAAAGAAATCTTATTGTTAGTCAAAATCCGCATTAAAAATTTAATTTATTTCATGATAAATTGCATATAAAATAAAATAGTACGCTTGTACACATCTCGCTCCCTTCATCCCTTCATCATCGATATCGGCTATAATTAAAAGAAATATTTATTCATTAGTCACGCGTAATAACGCGGTGCATCGCGGTGTTTGCGTCAGAATATGTCGTCGCGACCTTAAGAATCTAGTTTATTTCGCAATAAATTCCTCGCGAGCCGAGTCGAGCGAGCAAGCGAAGACGTACATATGTACATGCGGCGCGATGTGATTTGTGCCTCGTGCCGGTCCTAAAGGTCGGAGTGGAGATGAGATGCAACGGTGCACGCTTCTTGTGCAACGGTCCTTTCTCAATTTACGGATTTCTGCGCCACGAGGCAATCCTGCCGTGCAAGCAGGTTGTATATACCTATTCTGTCGGAGGGCAAAGATCGCACGACAGAGATAGGACACGGGTGACTTCCTGAATTTAGAGTCGCGCTAATACCGGCTACCGAACTGCCAAATTTATCGCGTAATGTACGGTTTAAGGTCGATAAGGAGATCGTGACGTCAAACGATAATTTACAGACACGTCGTTATCAATAATCGAATGTATATATAATAAATACGAGCGGAAGCTTTTCAATCGATAGAACATTTCCGCATTGGAGAACGTTTCGCAAATGATATCTGTATCACGTAAGTGGAAATCCCGTGGTTTAGGAAATATAATCGCTTGAAAAATTTAAGAGATTATGGAGATTATGCTTATCATATGAACTGCATGATGCATAAAACATATTTTGAAATAAAGCAAATTAAAATTAGTTGAAAGGAGTTTCAATATTCTATAGAAATAATTAATTTTTTTCTTTTTTTTTGTAATTCTCCAATGATTTTCAAGTTTAGGAATGTATAATTTTGCAGGATAGAAATGCCTTTTAATTCGCCCATTTTCCACGGAAAAGAGGATACTCTTGCAATCAAGTTGATTACATGCGAACCTTCTAAAGATGGAGGAAGCAAATTACCAGCATCGAGTTGATATTTGCTCTAATCGAGAGAGCTCAAGATCGAGTAGAATCCTAAACACGCACAGAAACTATCGCGTTAATCTTGAACAAATGACAATCTTTTATATTGTAACATTGAATATTTTTCTTATCAAAATAAAAATATTTTTTTATTCGAGTAAAATTATACTTGTTAATGCGATTTTTTTCGCCTCGTGATATATCGAAAAAAAATCTTAAATTAATGCATCGAAGACAATCTTGACATGTCTAATTTGTGCTGCTACAGACGAAATTGACTGCGACATGAAATTTAATTTGAATCGGTAAAATTTAATTACCTGAGAGACGTAAGTGTTACATCTCGAAATAATCGGATCGATACGTACAGACAGTTATTCTTGAGTCTCTCTCTCTCTCTCGGTACGAATAATTTGATAAATATTGGCATACGAATATATTTGGCATACGAAGGAATCAAATCATTGCTCTAATTTCAGTGAACTCGCTGGCTCATCATAGAAATGTGCAGGAAAGGTATCTTTGACCAGATCAAATTGAAACTGTATAAAAAAATTATTATTAGAAATAAAACAACGCACTATCCGGTCGCGAATATTCGAGGTCCAAAATAAAGATGAAAACATAATAGCATTAATCAAATTAGAGCTGGCAATAAAAATTACATTTAATTGTATATACAATAATGCAAAATAATATTTATAATATGACAAATAATAAAAAAAGAGTTGCAAAAATATATTACTACACATATATATGAAGATATTATATATATTATATGGATGGAGGCGTTTAAAGTAATTTCGTTAATATGACGTTCGCTCACTTTAAGGGGGGCCTTTGGAAGGAACGGTTTTACAATTACGCGTTGACGCAATCCCGAGGAGTGCACCATACTCCGGGATTCGCTTTCTCTCATCTTCCGAACGATCGAATGGAACGCTGGATTTATCAAACGGGAAGGCAACAAAGGACCTTGATCCTTTCTCGCAGCTCTCTGGCTTCCTCTCCGTTTTTTTCCCCTTTGCTTACACGTTATTCAAGGTGCACGACATCGCGATATGCACGTCTTTCTCCGAGCTGTATGTGCGCGTGTTACATAATATAAACAATGAAATTCCCGGTTTCTACAGTCTGGCAAACTGCGGCAAATCGCCGCAACACGTACAAATACGCGACGTGCTCGTTTCTGCGGTCGCGCGCGACTCGCAACATTCCAAAAAATAAAAAAAAACATGCTGCAAAACCACACTTCCGGCCGTACGTTTTATATCTTGCGTGTTTATTAAAAAAAATAAATAAAAAAAAAAGAGCATAGATATCTCCGGATAACGTCAATCAATTTCGGATAATTAACGTGTTAAATTAAAGAAAATTGTTTCACAAATGATGATACGTGATGCGTAAAACATTTCAGATTAAAAAAATTTTTTAATTTCTCCTTAAATTAAAAATCAAGTTCTTTTTTCGCAAAAAACGTTTACACTTTGAACTAAAAAATTAAGGCCTTTGGACACGTTTTAAAGGTCGCTTCAAGACCTACAAAATGAGCCCTCAGCGAATGTTGTACGACTTCCACAGGCCTTAATTTTCGCGAAAAACGTTTAAGGATGAACTATAATATCATATTATTTACAACATATTACTATTTTAATTTTTATAACATATTTTTATTTTGAAATTTAATTAGCAAATTAACTTTTAAATCAGCTGATTTCTGTTAAAAAATATAAATCAAGTTTAAACAAACTTTATCTAGAAATATTCTTTTTTATATAAAATCGGGGAATGGCGCGCGTGTATCGCGCTCTTGTATTGTCTAGTGATATCGAAATTCTTTAAATTCTATCTTTGTTTCTGCAACTTTTATTATAAAAGAGAACCACGCAGATATTTTTTAACTTCATCGATCTAAAATAAATATTTTTTATGTAGAAGAAAAATCTTTCAAATTTTACTTCGCCTGTAATAATGTCCTGTTTCCTCTGTTAAAGATGCACATGGTGGATCAGAAGCATTGCGGAACACAGCCTGATTGTCGTTTCATTGCGAGCGGGGCGCAGGCAGCACACGTAATGGACACGCCGAACGTATACCGGATGGGGATCGCCCCATGTTCCAAGTATTACAAGAGCGATCTTCTGCGTGTCAAGACTGTCGATGCGGCAAGGAGACCGTGCACGGGACGTCCCGCGTGAACCCCGTTCGCCAAGGTGTGGCGCCAAAGAATCCGCAAAACGACCTTAGACGCGACCTCGCCTAGGACCGACAAAAGTCGCACGCATCCACCAATTTAGATAGAGCCGGAAACGTATATATATGTATGTGTACGGAATCTGTAAACAGTCTACATTCCAATTGTCATCCCGATCCTATTTCAATCGATAATTTGTACAGCGTTGTATATTAACTACTTTTTAAAAATATCTTTATATTTCATATTTTTCTATTTTAATCATCTTAATTTTTTATGCAAATAATATGCATAGAAAGTTACTTTATCAACAATGATAACAATTATATATTATAATTGTTATTAAAATATAATTAATAACATCAGTCTGTTAATAATTAACTTTAATATTACTCAAATTTTATTTCTTAAAAAACAAGTTTAATAATAATATTTTTTTAGACCTTTCAAAAAGTATGCATCTGTGCAGAAAAGTAATTGTGCGTCATCCGGATATTAATCTGGGAGTTTTAAGGAATATAAAAACAAATTGCGATTGAAAAAAATTCTCTCTAGAATGTAATTTTTGACGAGTTAAACTGTCTTCAAATATGCAATTATACTGATAATGCAAATATGACTGATTAGCGAGCGCGAATACCCGCGCTTCGCCGTGAGACACGTTTCGGTCGCGTAGGCGATCGGTTCGTACAGAGTGTGGGTAGACGAGTTTACATCGCTCCGCACAACAGAGCCGGTGTGTCCTATAAGTGTATCGTCGAACGTAACAGGAAGTAACACGGCACGAATATTAACGAGCGTGCGCGGGCGCGCACAACGAAAGCGTTTACGGCTCGTTCTCCGCGTTGCACACGCGCGCCTTCGCCTTTTGCAACACGTGCAACATGCGCGCTCTTGATGTTTTCGCACCGCGTTAGCCTTTCATGAAACGAATGCAAACAATATACGTAATGCTTCGCCTCGCATTCCCGTAGTTACAGTCTAGAGGCTCTAAAGATCAGGATGAGCGTGCCATGAGGAAAATTCCACGAAAGAAATTATTCTCTAAATTATTTTACGAAACAAAATATAGTTTTTTTCTCTCTTTTTCTCTTTAATCTTTTCCCAAAAAAGTGTCGTAAGATATTAATAAACATATAAGAAGCATGGCCTATCATTGGGAAAAAAAGTAGCTATAAAAAATATTTAAAGTCCACACAAGTTCCTGTTAGACTCTGTTTCGAATATAATATAAATTTTAATATATATTATCTTTTTTATATATATATAAAATATATTCAATTTTTATTCTTATCGCAATTATTGATAACCTACGTTATGATGTAACACAAAATGATGTAATTTATTGAAAGTTATTAATGAATATATTGATGTATACATATATTCGATGCTGCATTTTGTTATTTGAAAAATAAAACATCCTATATCTTTTTATGTATATATTAAGGATTAAGCACCTAACCTATTTTGGACAAAGGTTATTATTTGAAAGTAGAAAGTTTGAGATGCTGTGATTGAGTTTACAATCTCAAGTACAAATATACATTAAAGAAATAATTGTATTTTTATGTAAAATCTCTTAATAAACCGATACAATATGTTTGAAATTATCTAAAGTAAACTCAATAGCATTCTCATCTGTATGAGACAAAGTATAGGAAAAGTATATAAATATAGAAATATTTTCATTATAATATTCACTCACATCATTTGTGTAATCATTTATGAAATGCTGTGAACTTTTATATTTGCTGAAGTAACTTATTCCTCAGCTCCGCTTGAATTTATTTTGAAAAGGTGGCAGGTCCAAAATCCTAGCTGTGCCAAGAAGTACTAGCACTGAAAATAAAATCATTTACACGTGTAAAAATATTGTAAGTGCAAAAAATTTATCAATATTTAATATTATCAATTTATCAAAATTGTTTTATCAATTCAATTTTTTTCGATACAAGTTTCAGTAAATTCGAATAAAAAAATGACATACCAGAGGCAATCGAATACATTGCTGCTTTTCCCACTTGATTTTGATGCTGTTTGGAATGATGACAGACGTATAAACCAGCGGCGACGAGACCACCGCCGCTCAATAATCTGCATTCGAGACAATCGCGATTTCTGTTGCTAATGATACTGTTTACCGTATGTACATTCGACATGTCTCGAGTGATTTTAAACGAAATGGTTTACACGCATATATCCTATGAACGTTCGTAGAAGCGTGATTTTTTGTAGAAAATCCTTCCAATTTGAAGTTATTTAGCACATTGATTTCGGTAATTTTATAGTAGCACTGTCACAAGAGCGTGACACTTGGGAGAGGTTAGGTTAGGTTAGGTGACAGATCATCAGCCACAAAAGGTCTCTCCTCTCGATTACATGTAGATATACCGTCAACAATATTTTATTTAATCATCGATACAATTATGCATCTAGTAGCGAAAAAATGCATTTAAATTTATTAAAGTTAACAGATTAAAAAAGCGAATCCTTCGCTTCTGATTGGCTGTTCGCTGCCATCTTTACTTCTGTCATTGGCGGATTTGCGCTCTGACGTTTTGGACAAATTTCAATGCTGACGCAGTGATGACAATTTCAGGGGCGAGCGGCGGTGGGGGGAGAGGCGTGGTGGGGGTTGGGAGGTGCGCGCGCCGTTTCGTCACGTGACCGCGTCACGTGGCTGCGTCACGTGGTTTGGTATGCCCCCCACCCCCACCTCTGCGCAGCCGCCAAACCACGTGACGAAACGGAGCGCCCAGCCCCCACCACGCCACTCCCCCCACCACCCGCCGCCGCTCACGGCTCACCCCTGAAATTGGCATCACTGTGCTGACGTTGCACGAGTCTAGGGACTTTTAGGGAACAAATTGTCTTATTAGACACGTCTCTCTTTAGATCGCGTTTGGTTCATGCTCGATCCGAAGAATAGCGGAAATCATGTGTGCGTCGAGCTCCTAAAGCTTCCGGTCCCCACATACGTGCTTCTTCTGGTTCTTCTCGCTTCATTTTGCACACCGCCCGGTAGCCGATAAATTGTAAAACTTTTGTTATACGAGTATAAAGAGAAAGATTTGAAAGAATTATATACAGAAATAATGGCGGCGACAGTGACGGGTCTTATGAGGCTCAATGTAAGACTGGCCGGCAATATTATGCTGAAAAACAACTTCCTAAACTGTACGTAACATCGATTTAACCTCACGTCGCTTTATCCTTTCGAGCTTTTTGGATTTATTTTTTTATTTTTTATTATCGGTTTATAAGATTGATTGCGACATTAATATTTAGATATCACTTGTATTATACTTTAGAATACGTCTCAAAGTGTGTAATAATTACTTTTAATTAATTCTCCATTTTTTTGTATTACATCATAATATACTTGCTAACAATAATTGAGAAAGAAAAATAAATTAAAAACACACTCTCTAAAACTTATGTATTATATATACACAAAGGAAATTTTGCAAAAATGAATAAATTTTAAATATTTTTCTGTAGCTATTTCTATTTTAAACACATGCTCCCTGAAAGATATTAAAATACATATTCGAATATAAAAACAAAACACAAAATTAATATAACTAGAGTTAACGAAAATAAATATTTAAATATTAAAAAAAATTTTTTTCACATTTATTAACTAAGATTTTTGTATGTTTTAATTAATACTTTATGATATATAACATTTCTTTGAAAGAAATATTATGTTATCTTTTTTACTTTGCAGCTTGTAGATTCTTATATTCTGACAACAGTTTGGGTCTACAAGGCTATGAAAATGCACGATTAAACTTCCGGAATCAATTTTTAAATGTAGAGAATACATTCCGTACTAAAATGCTGGAGATATGCAACTCAGATTCAAATATGATCTTTACAGAAGATCTGAAATCTATGTTGCATTTAGCCCAGAAAAAACCCGAAGATATTGAGCTGCTTGTCAAGATGATAGCAAAGTTTAACAGTCAAAACAAAGAACTGAGATTTGGTACTTTTATCTTTGGTCCTGTAGTAATGCGTACCTTTTACTATCTTGATGAACCAGAACTTGCATTGACTGCTTTCAAAGATCCCCAATTTAATAATTTCTTTGATCAAATGATCAGCTACCAGATTCTCTTGTGTCTGCTATATAAACATCAAAAGTATGCAGAAATGAGAGAGGTGTATGATATAATTAAAGTTAAAAATTTAGATGGAGGATATCCAAGGAATTCTTTGATATTAGTTTTGGCTGCTTGTTATAAAGAGGTAATATTTCTTGTGAAAGAAATTAATAAAACTTAACTCAAAGCTTGTTTTATAATCATACTCGATTCTTTCAGAATACACCAGAAACATTGCAATATGCCCTAGATCTATGGAAGGAGATAAACAACAAAGGACTTTCATTTATGCGTAGAGCCAGCACATTTTTAACAGCTCTAGCCATTAAGCAAAATTCACCTCACATAGCTATAGAAATTGTAACTGCGATGAGAGAATCTCGATATATCGATGTAAGATGTTTAAAAGTTTTGGCATATGCAGACTTAAAGAGATTCACTGAGATAGTGCCCATCTTCAGAACATCGCTAGAGTTTGATAGGCCAAATGCTCCAAAAGAAACTTATTTCAGAGATGTGGTATGTATCTATCTACAATGATTAAGCAACATAGCAGACATGTACTATATTTTATTCCAATTATATCTACTTTCAGATTGAAAAATTGGAGGAGACTATGGCAAAGGAGAATATTCCTGAGGACTTTGAGCTTTACAAATTGATTGCTCTGTTGAAAAAGAATGATCATATCTTACTTGATGTAAGTTTTACTAAGATAATTCATTTGAGCATTAATTATTATTATTATTAATCTATTGTATATAATTCTATATTATACTCTATAAAGTTGTATTCTTTTATATGTAAAGGATTTATATGCATGTTTAATTAAACTAAGGAAACTAAACATTATTCAATATTGGGATGAAAGAGATTAAATGTAACTGTTCGATATTTTTTTCCATAGACGTTGGAAGAGCATATTTGCCATGAAATTACTGTCGATGCACTAAAACGTACTCAACGGCGGATGAACACATTTCAATTTAATGCTTCACAGCGACAGCGACAGTTCTCGCATAATAGACCAGGATTGCGAGATCTTTTGTAAGCGTGTTCCAAAATTGTAGAACGTGTTTCGTATAACTCAATAATTAGTTTTGGGTAAATTTAAGCTTAAACTGATGATGCATAAATAAATAATCTATATTGATCGACAGTGGATTAAATCAATTGTTTTTTATTTAGTAAATACAATTTATTTAATGGCAATTATTTTTGCTTTATAAATGAGATTAAGTTAGATTTCTATATTGATCTATATTGACTGACAATGTAAATTTCCGAATTATTTTTACTGAGTAAAAACAATTGCAATTCCATCTATTGTTAATCAATATAGATCAATATATAAATCTAATTTAATCATTGATATACCTTCCTTATCTTAAAAGTTGATAAATTTTCAATAATATTCGTAAAAACTTTACATTATACTTATTATTACTTTAAATTATATACGCAATTTATTGCATAATTAAAATTTTTTATACAATGCATACAAAATATATTTTTACAATAAATCATAAGAAAAATAAAATACATAAAATTGCGAAGTTTTGTTAAATTTAAAAACTAAGTTTAACTATTAAGTTCTTGTGCGTTACTAAGCAGCCATTGTGACATACATTCGGAAGTTTGAAATTGTGATCTTATCATGGATATTAATGATAATATCCATTGGTTATTAATCTTGGAATCCTTGTCTGTACATCTGTAAGTAGAAAAACAATACATGTAAATGTGCTCTGCAATAATTATCAGAAACAGAACAAACAAGACATAAAATTTTCATAGCACTGACCTAGATAGAAGAGCAGCAATAAAATTAGCCCAGCTTTCAACATTGGTGGGATATGTGAATATATTTTTCTGAGCCTGTCTGAGGCCCTTTGTCGTACCGAAATGACTGTACGCGGATGCGCAAGCGACATATACAATATCAGTCATGGACGTATTTCTGCTTAAAACTAATGCTGTCTGAGCACATTTGCGGAAAATGTCTAAATTTGTGTTCAACAATAAGACTCTAACAAGACGAATCCAATACCTAATGTCATCTAAAAAAATCAAGATATTTATTTTAAAAGATAAGCTTAAATATATAAATTTCGATAAATGATAATCTTGGTGCACTTACTAGGATGTCTGAAAATAGCTTTGGTAAAAATTCGGATAGCTTCCGTGAGATTTCCTTGAATAACATGGTAATATGCGGACAATGTGATGACATGATGACCATACTCTGGATGATCTGTGTACGGTTTCAATTCCTCCAGTACTAAAGAGGTCAAATTGAAATCGTCGTGCAGAATTCCTAACGCAGCGGTTGCCAAGAAACCAGCTATGGTGGGCGGCTTTATTTGTATGCATTGGAATAGCAGGGTCTTGACAGCGTCCGCTCCTTGAAAAATGTAAGCAATCGCAGCCATCGCGCATAAAACATTCGCTTTGTCCGTTCCAGTATCCGCTAGCCAATGTAGAGCTGCTTCGTATGTACTGTACGATTCTTCATACTGCTTGGCTACATATATGAACATATAAAATATTTTTCTTATTCTCTTCAAAATTATTTGTTTATATATTTGAATATAAATCTAAAAATAAAAACTTCTACTGTTACCTTTGAATAAGGATAATGCCAGATGGCATTGAGAGTTAAAACTACATTTCACTTGTCTGCATAATTCGATCGCTTCCTCATGTTTTCCAATTTGAATCAGGACACGTGTCAAATTTAAGGATATCATGTCCCTTTCTTCGTCCTGGCTTAGTTTTAAAGCTTTAACAAATTGCTTAATCGCCGTGTTATACAATTTCAACCGTTCCAACAACAAACCGTGGGTATTTAGAGCGTAAACATCGTTTGGTAAAAGTTCTGAAAATGATGAAATTGCTTTATCCCAAAATATAAAAAGAGAGTATTGCGTCGTGCTGATGTCATTAGCTTTAACGCTTACCTGTATACCAGGTGAGAACATCGGCCGCTGCTGGTATCGCGTGCATTTTTGCGATAACATAAACAAATAACGAATCATTCTTCATTGCAGGATTCAGGAGGGTGGTGAGTACCCAATGAGCATAGCCTAAAGCCGCTTCGTTGTGATATCCCAATTGCGTCGAATGCCGGAATAGATCCATCGCTTCCTTTCTCAGCGACTTCTCCGCGATTATTCCTTGACCTATCCAACTATTCATGTAACTGGGATCCGCACGTTGCGCTCGAGAAAATGCTTCATTCGCTCTATAGATATCTCCTTTACACCAAAAAGAATAATAATAATTTGATTGAATAAAAATGAGAAAAGTGGCAGCTATGTTTTAAGCGTACCTAGATGCAGGTACAATGTTCCCAGATTACTCCAAGCTATCGCATTGTTTGATTCTCGATCGATCGCCATAACGAAACAATGCTGCGCCAGAGCATAATTCTTTATATATGGCGACATGCAAATGACGCCCAAAATGTTCCAATGTAGCCACGACTGCGGACAGAGTTTGACGGCGTGTTTTGCAGCGGCGAGACATTTGGATGCCGTTTCGTCCTTGTTGACTGTGGAATCGCTGTTCAATTGCAGCGAGTAACAGCACGCTAAATCATGCCATAACGATGCAGAATATTGCGTGGTCGACAGTGCTCGACAAAAACATCTGATAATAAAAAGAGATAATTTATAAATATTTATCTAGATTTTTGAAGCTAAAAATATCGTTTAAAAAATGAAATAAGGCAAATATTTAAAAAATATCTAAAAAATAATTTTTTTTTTTTTTTACCTTATTGACAACGCGAGTATTTCATTCCCTCTAATTCTCATATATTCCTCAGTATTGTCGCATTTCATTAAAATAGGTTTGACTCTTAAGTAGCAATACTTTTCTGGCATACTAGCTGTTCTAAAACAGACATCGCCAAGCAATTTCCAATTGCAGGATAGATCACTACGTATCATAATAGCATCCGTCAGACTATCTGCTGCTTGTTGTAGATTTTCTCTCGCGCGACATAGAAATTGTTTTGCGATATTTTCCTTTGCCAGTCCCAAACACGCTTGAGCTAAACCTTTTAATGCAAGAATATATTGTTTATCGTTTTCTAATATACTCTCGAAATCCTCTTTGGCTTCTTTATGCTGACCAATGAGCTGGAAAAATAATTTTGTATATATCAATATATATATGTGTGTATGCGTGCAATCGGTAATTTTCATAGATTTTTATGTACCAGTTTAATATTCGCGAGTTGTATCATAGGATACAAAGCTCCTGGACTCAGCTGTAGCGCGCGTTGATATGATTTCAACGCCGATGTGTGAGCACCACGCACTAGGTACGCATCCGCTAGAGATTCCCAGCTATGACTGTACAAAGTGCAAATTTCTGATAAGCTCTGATGTCGCAGCGTTCTTTAACAGGATAAAATAATTACAAGTTGTGTTGTTATACTTGTCGTTAGGATCGGCTCTGATCACGTGCTGTAATGCCTTGATAGCTTGTCCCGCATCACCTTGATCTAAATACTGTAGGCCCAATTGGAGCCAGGCCCATTTCGCTCCTGTACCTTGCATAGTTACCCTTTGCAATAGCTGTATATTGGCATCCTAAGTATCATATAAAAAACTGTCGGTTAGATTGATCAAAAACTTTAATTATGTGAATTGTGGTAATTGTTATAATATATAAATTTGTGTTGTAAAAAATTTTTATATAATAATGTTTATTACAGTGTTTTTCAGAAGCCGATAAGCTGTGCTCAATCCAATGCCAGCTTCCTCAGAGTTTGGATTGATTTGCAACGCAGTGTGATAACATCTTCTCGAACGTTCGACATCATTGCCATGTTCGCGATAATAATGTCCCAAATAAACCATACATTCCCAATTATTGCAATCCGCTTGGACGCCATTTAAGAATGCCATCAGACTGTGATTATAATCGTCCATATCCCAATATATCTTACCAAATGTCAACCAAGCTTCAGAATTATTTACAGCTAACTCAAGGGTATTAATGGCTTCCTCATATTTCTTGTACTTCTTTAGGTATAATGCTTTGAAAATAAGAGCTTGGACTTTAACTTCGTCTTGAGATTCCAAACTGCTTAATAGAGTAATAGCATCAGGTTTATCCAGTAAAGTATTTGTCCATGCATATATCAATTGCAATTGCACAGAAGATTGAGTCTTTAATAGCTGAAAATAAATTTAAATCGGGAAATATTAAAAAAAGAACCTTTATAATAACTTTCACATAACATAACATTTTGTACATGTGTCAAAAAATACCTCTTCGCACATTTGTTGTGTCTCTATCAACTTTTGTTTGTCATTACTTCTACTCATTGCTTCAAGTAATCTCAACTTAATTTCATAATACAATTTGTCCTTCAAGTGTGGTTTCATCAATTGTAATGCTTGTTTAGAAGCATTCTCGGTTTGTTCCCAGCAATAAAGTTTATAATATACTTGGCTTATTATTAACCAAGCATAGAATAATTGTGCATTTAATGAAATTATTTGAGTCAAACACTCGCGAGAATTTATTAACTTATCTACGCTCTTCAAATATACTGCTTTTGCGATTAATGCAGCCTCAGAATTTGCATTCAGCTTTAAAAGAGACTCATAAATCTCAGTTATGTTGATGTCAAGAGTTTTTTCATTCAATATAGCCTCTTCATAATATACATGGCAGATCCATTCTGTTTATACAAAAGAAATAATTGTATTCACTAAAGAATAACTAATATACTAATATCAACAATTGAATGTAAATGGTTTACCTAGAGGACAAGCATCCTGTGGAAATTGAGCATGCATATCCTGAGCTGCTGTTAATAAGACTGTAAACTTGTTTGAATCATATAACATCTTTAAATATTTCCTATAATATTCCTGTCTATTCACTAGATCTGTATCTTTTATTACAGATGCTAATATATCTTCGTAAAACTCCTGATACTTGGTCATACTATTATTAGGGTATTCTGTCAAAACCCATGCTAGAGTCTTATCAATCAGACTTGTCTTCTCTTTGGTGGAAACTTGTCGTAACACACTTAATGTGTCTAATACTTCAGATAGTATATCATCATCCTTGACTCTCAGAACAATTTCTGAGACTTTATTGATGAAATATGTGAACTTAGGAGAATCACTAAAAAGATAGAAACTTTTATTATAATTTTTTATTGCTTTTTATATAGTTTAAGATCTCTTAAAAATCATAGCAAAATATCTCCTACCTATCCAATTGTAAAAGTTTACAATAAGCTAGAGCCAGCTTTCCCCAATTGTCATTATCTTGAGGCGGTTTGTCATAATATGCCACTAGACCTTGCCAAGCTACTGGATTATTCGGTTGTATTTCGACAGCTTTTTGAAGAACCAAGACTACCTGTGATTTGAATTCCTCTATTTCCTGCATGGCGCGTGCTAACAAAACTAATGCTGTATAATTGTTTTTATCTCTCTTCAAGATCTTTTTACATTTCTTCATAGTTTCCAGATATTCATTCTGCTTGAAGGACTCACGAGCTTCCTTCAGCAACATCTTTACGTCATCCGACATTTTTTTTTTTTTATTTCCTGAGGACATGCAAAATAGATTTATATAAATTTACATATAAATTTAAGCATATAATCTTTTATACTTTTTACATTTTGCAGTTTATATCAATATATTAAAATGTCAACAGTATCTATAAGAATTGATTAAACTATAATTAAAAGCAAAGATACGATACCCTATTTTCCAAATTCAATTTTACAAGATTCGATTTTACGCAAATAATTATAAACACTACAATGTAAACAAAACAGTGAAACTATAATCAATCAAGTTTATAGTGGCATAAATGTACAGAAAATTGTAAGGATAAAAGTGTTGGTGTAGCTAACCAATCAGAACTTGTCCACGAATGCTGAAAATAATAGAGTTTCGCCAACGTGAAAATTCCTTTCGCCTCTTCTCGCGATTGGCCGGTCGACGCGACGCGGGAGGAGCCAGCCAATGAGAAATCGAGCTCGCGTGTAAACGGACCTTGAGGGGATACGCGGCTGGCATCCGGTGACGGTGCGTCAGAAGAATGGATGTGTGCTAACTGCTAACGGTGCCTTTCGGATCGACTTGGGCTCTCGCCATTTTCCCTCGAGTTGTGTAAACTACTCTCCCGCTCTCGACGTCGCTTGTCCACGTCGCGGTGACTCGGTTGGGCGTCGACCGCGAGTGCATCGCGTCGACGAGGAACGCGTACACATATAGCAGTAACTAATAACACGAGCGTCACGTCGGACACGGCGTCCTCGGCGGGGATGAATCAGCCGCGGAATTTTACGTCCCTGCTGAATCCGAGTTATCTGCAGAATGCTCAGCAGCAGCAGAGCACGGCCGGGCCGAACTCGGCGGCGGCTGCCTCCGCGGCCGTAGCCGCAGCTGCAGCCGTTTCCGCCGCGATAGCGAACGGCACCCAGGCCGCGAACGCAAACTCGTCCAGCATCGCGAACCGCAAGCGAGAGGCGGAGGGTGAGTCTCTTTTTTCTTCTCTCTCTCTCTCTCTCTCACTCTCACTTCCCTTATCTTTCGCAAGTACATATTTTCTTCGTGTTTTGCAAGCGTACAACATTCACACGATCTCATTCTGCTACTGTAATGTCAATTTCCGTCAATATAATGCTACTATATATGTTGCTTTATTTTTTTTTTTTTTTACTTGTTTTTATGGTAAAGAAATGAATTTTATTCGAATTCCTGTGAAAAATATTTGTTTTTTTATCCTGCATTATTTTTCTATAACATATATATAATAGAGTAGTTGTAAGTAAAAAAAATTACTCATCAAAAAATATATATAATATATATATTATATATAATGTATAGATGTAATATATTACGTATAGATTTTATATAATCTAATGGCAAGATTTTTTTAGGAGATGGTAAACAGGAGAAAGAAACGAAAGATGGAGAACGTAGGAAGAGGAAAAAGACTAGATGGGGTGGTAGCGAGCATGACAAAACATTTATACCAGGGATGCCTACGGTACTACCGACAAATCTGACTCCTGAACAGGAGAAAGCTTATCTCTGTAAGTTTCTTTCCCAATTGATATTCTTATTTCCTTTAGTACGCTAGCGCATATAGCTAGGGAACTGTTTCAAATATTTTGCTTCTGTATATAAGTTTCTGAAGCCTAATTTATAGAGTATAGATGGCTATGAAGTGTAAGTATGATATGTATATATATATCTATATATATATATTGGTAAAAATTCAAAATTCTCAGAGGTAAGCATCAGGAACTTTAAAACCATCTTGAATCATCAAATTTGGCAAGAGGGATTGCCAATTTTGCTGAATAATTATGATCTGATAATTTAATTTCTAACACCATAAAATTCTATGAAACTATATATATTTAAGTATTATTTATTATTTAAATATAATAATATAATAATTGATCACAAATACTTAAAGTTTTTACACAGTTTTTTCTTTTTTGTTTTAATAATTAAGTTTTGTAATTAATAAGTCACATAAAGCATTGTAAGCTTTTGACTTTGAAAAAAATGTTTAAGATGCAATTTAAATATATGCAAATATTATTACTTTTTTGAAACATGCTTATTTTATAGAATGTATTATGGTTATAGCAAATTGGCAATATCTAACTGTTGGGGTTTCCGCCCCCTCTAACCCGTTGGTTTACAGTTCAGCTGCAGATTGAGGAAATCAGCAGGAAACTACGCACTGGAGACCTTGGAATCCCACTTAATCCCGAGGAAAGGTTTGAAAGAAACTCTTACATACCAAAAATGAACTTTACATATCTACAATACCTATCTACTGACCATACAGCAGTTCATAATACAGGAGCCTTAAAAATATCTCTATGGCTCAGGTTCAATTAGTGTGGGAATACCGATGTCGTATCTGAAAGCATTGGGCTTGATTAGAGCCCCCACGCAACATAGAAGATAAATTTTGATCGTATTGGTTTGCCCTAATCAATCTTTTTTAATAACTCATTTTTTATTAAACACTGCTACAATAATGCAAATTAAATTTTATGTCCTTCAATTTTATTAGAATTTAAGAATCAAATGTAATATAAAAGATAATGAGCTATCAACATACATATAATGAATTGTGTCGTATCATTAAAGCAGTAGCAGTGTTTAAAAAGAACAGTGGGTTCTAGTTCATATATTCCTTAAACAGATACATTTTTGCACACGTATATAGAGACTCTCAGGTGACCTATTGCAATCTGTTTCTATTTATTATGAGCAAAAATTCTGCAATATTAGTATTATAACATTTTATTTGCTCAATGTTTCATTATGAATTTATAGTCTCTCGTGTATAGGTCCCCTTTGAGTTAAATTCTGTTCCTTCATTCAGGCTGCCATGATTTGCACGGCATATTTCTAAAAACATTACAATATTCTTAGTGCCAATAGGGAGATTATTAATCGATAAATGCCAATCTTTGTTGCTAATCTAATGAGCACAGATTTCAGGAAAATATCGGTTTATTGAGATTCTCATTTGTACCGTAATATTGTAACAAAGAATTTAACGTTACTTTCAGGTACAGCTCTTAAGTAATAATTGCATATACTCTTTTTCTAATAAATTAATTTATTCCAATAGGTTTAACTTTACCAATTTTAGCTGGAACCATTATTTTTATGTAATTGTGTTTTTATTAATACATAATAAGATATATCAATCACGTTATAACTAATCTAAAAGATTATTTCTTAACAATCAGCAGGATCTCTCTTAGCAGCTGACATCATACCGATATCTGCCGTGCACAAACGCGCAGTCTTCCAGTGTGTGGTTGCCTACTATAGAATACTAAATATATATAGCTATGCTATATTCGGCAGCGACATTTTTTTCTAGTCTTTATTTTGATACCTTGGCATTCTGTTGGGAAATTCGAATTTAATTCTAAATTCTACATAATATGATTACATAAGCAAACTGATACAATCATGCAATAAATTCTCTATAGGATTCATATAATTGCATCTTGATATTAGGATCCGTTGATTACATGTTATTGTGATACAAAATTATTGAATATTATTTTTAACAAAATCTGTCTCTTATAAATTTTGGCTTTCTTAATATTAAACCAAGAAAGTTGTAAAGTTACCAATATCCTTTTTAGATAAATATAGAAATTTAATAACTTATTGAAACATTTCTCTACACACAATCACATTTATAGAAAAAGTAAATCAAATGAGAGGCAAGAAAATAAAAAGATTACATAATGACTTATTTATCAAAATTTTACTGTCCTATCTGCATAATTTTCTGCTGTAAAAAAAAATCAGGTTTTTTCCCACTGTATATTCATACGGTCATAGTAGGCTCAGGTTGCTTGTATGCTAGTACCTTCTGATAAAAATTTATATCTTGATATGGTATTATCCTTTTTCTTTTTCAGATCTCCATCTCCAGAGCCTATTTACAGTAGTGATGGTAAACGGTTGAACACGAGAGAATATCGCACAAGACGTAAATTGGAAGAAGAACGTCATAATTTAATTCAGAAGATTCTCAAAATTAATCCAGAGTTTAAACCACCGCCAGATTATAAGTGAGTCTCTTATAGATTTTGCGTTATGTACTTTTAATATAATATATATTTTTATATAATTAGACTATACTTTTTAATATTTACATCTATTTTTATTTTGCCAGGCCTCCAATAATACGAGTTCATGATAAAGTAATGATTCCTCAAGAAGAGCATCCTGATATAAATTTTGTTGGCTTACTTATTGGACCACGTGGAAATACGCTAAAATGTAAATAAATTTTGCAAATGATTATACTAAACACTTACATTTTATACACACACACACACACACACACACACAGAGATGTCTTAACATCCATTTCTATGAAAATCTTCTAGCTATGGAAAAAGAAACAGGCGCAAAAATCATAATTCGCGGGAAAGGATCTGTGAAGGAAGGAAAGGTTGGTAGGAAGGATGGACAACCTTTACCAGGCGAGGATGAACCTTTGCATGCATATATTACTGCAAACAATTTAGATGCTGTAAAAAAGGCTGTGGAAAGAGTACGTTTTTTTCTCACTTATTTATAAAATTCCTTTTCTTATAATATTTGAAAGCTGTATAAATATGAAAGAAAGAAATTATGATATCAAATATAGATAATTATAGATTATGATATCAAATATAGATAATTATATTAAATATTGAACATAATCTATATTGTTAAACATTGAAACATACAGTTGAAATATATAAGTGCGTAATTGAGAGTTATACATTAAACAGATCCACGAGATTATTCGACAAGGTGTCGAGGTGCCAGAGGGCCAAAATGATTTACGACGTAATCAATTACGCGAATTGGCTTTACTGAACGGAACTTTACGCGAGAATGATGGACCTCGTTGTACCAATTGTGGAGCTTCGGATCATAAATCTTGGCTGGTTTGTGTAACATTTTATATATATATTTAAAAAATTTTCTTATATTTTTGGAACTAATTTTTAATGAAATTTTTTAGTGTCCGGATAAGCCAAATGTAACGAATAACATAGTATGTTCGAGTTGCGGTGGTGCGGGACACATTGCTCGAGATTGTAGATCGAAAAGACCAGGTCAGGGTGGTCCAGCTGCTGCCGGAATGGGAGGAATGAGTCAGGCCGGAGATAAAGCCAAGATAGACGAGGAATACATGTCCTTAATGGCAGAATTGGGAGAAGGTCCACCACCGGACAGATCAAAGACAGGTCAAGCCAGACAGACTCCTAATCCCAATTATCCTGGACTCTTTGATAGGTATGATAATTTCTCTTTCCTCTTTTTTTATAATAGAATAAACTATATATATATATATATATATATATAGTTTATTCTAAAAAGTATTTAATATATTTAATTAGATTTATTTTATATATATATATATAAAACAAATATATACAAGATCGAATATGATAATCATACGTCTTTTTTCCCAGACAACAACCACCTCGCGCGCTAATGGCTGCCCCGGCACATCCACCGCCGCAGATGATGCAAGGCGGTCCGATGATGCCGCCGCCAGGCATGGCGCCACCGCCACCATGGAGTCAAGGTGGCGAAGGGATGAATAATATGAACATGCAGTGGCAGCCGCCAGTGAGCATGCCGCCGCCACCAGGTGTGATGCAACCGCCGCCGCCACCGCCCGGTTCTACTACGCAGCCCAACATTCCACCGTTGATGCCGTGGATGGCCGGCAACAATCAGCCGCCGCCGCCGGGCCAGATGCCGCCTACGCAAATTCCGCCACCCGGGATGGGAATTCCGCCATGGCAACAGGGTCAACAGGGACCGATGCGACCGCCGCCGCCAGGTACGGCACCGCCCCCGGGATTCCCTGGCGGCTGGCAGCCGCAACAGATGGGTGGCTGGCCGCCAGCCGCCCCAGTTCCACCCCCGCCTCAACAACAGACTCCAGCACCGCCCGGAATTGATCTGAACACGCTGCCGACGTTGCTGGCGCAGCCGCCACCACCACCTCCGCCCACCAGTTAGTCCTAATCGCGTAAGAGTGAATGACTTCCGATGACTTCTATTGTACATGAGATAAATGACGATCGCGATTGATGGACGAAAGTTCCGAAACGGAAGTCTGAAAAAGATCCGAATAGAGTATCGTAAAAGAAGAGATGAATAACACAAGAAATTAGGAACAGATGATGAAATTATATATTGCAATTATATTCTTTTGATTTGAATCATTAGTTTTGAGAATTTTTTCTTTCAAATTGTTATTTTGATCCATGGAGATCAAATCCTAATGATCATTAAAAAAGAAAAAGAGAAAAAGGAAAGTTCTGTGAAATACTTTGGACAAGTAAACAAACATATGCCAAGAAAGTCGTATATGCAAATTATATGCGCCAATGCAACATTTAGTTTTAACTAGGTACCAATTTTAACTTGTTGCATGTAAGGAATTCTATTACGAAATATTAAACGCACGCGGAATTCTCTCATAAAAGCACAACTGTAGTCGATTCTACATTTTTTTTTTTTTTTTTTTTTTTTACTTTATTCCATAACCGAATATCGCTTCCGAAATCAAATCTATCAATGTTGAAGAATTGTAACATAGATAAAAGAAACATTTGTTCATATATTTTATTTATATATAAGTAACATACGCGCGCGCATGGTTTTATATATACACACACATACACACACACAAATATAATTCATAACTCTTATATATGAATTGATATTTGGTGATATTTCAGTAATGATGAAAGCAGAAATAAGCTTATTTGCAAGGGTATAAAAATTTGACCTTCTGAATCTTTATCTCTTTTATTCTGGTACTTTAATTAGCTTATAATAATCTATACAAAAAAAATCAATGAAATCAGTCGCGTGTTAGGCAAATTTATGGACAATATAGAACGAAGACACCAGCAGTTTTAGATTTTTAGTCCACTCGTGTATCATCCAAATTATTGCTTCCGTAGCAATGTATGGCGTAATCTTTGATCGTAAATATGTTGTTCGGATTATACATATATGTCTATTCAAATCACGATTATGTTACATTAAGAAACGAAGGAATTTTTCTCGCTGTTGAGATAATGATTCAAATTAGCAAACGGAAATTATCGCAATTCCTAATTTTGTGAATATTTTTTTCTTTTCAAAACAAATATATAAAGAAATTTTGCCTGCTATTATTGCCATGACAATTGGCATTCGAACGCCATTCCAAGTATAATTTATGTCTGAGATGTGTCAAAATAAATCAGACAAAATCACCAAATTTCAAGTTGCATATTGCTTTATATATATATGCTAAGGTTAGTATTATGTTAAATGTATGATGAATTAAATTATATAGAGAAATAAGCTAAGTTGCTTGGTATGTATTCTGAATACATAATAAATATGTATGAAACAAAAAAATATATGTGTGTATATATATATTATGTATTGCATGGAAAATTCTCTTGTTTCTCATTATATCTTTACATTATTATATCAAATTATAAATTTATATTTTTTGTTTTTAAAAATGTTATTTTAGATACTTGTCTCATCTGTAATAGGGATACTATTCCATTTGACAAAGTTTCATAATAGTAAACACATTATATTACAATATTATATCTACAAGTTATATTGTATTGAAACATCATAAATATATATTTTATAGATGTCTAGTGATCTTTGATCTTCTTCTGTTCTGGATACGTTTTAAAATACCATTCCTCATATTCATCCTTCATTTGTTCACGACGTGCAAAATATTTCGGATATCTGGCTTTCTCTATAGGATGCCAATAATCTAAGACCCAGTCTGGAATTTCGCCTTTTCTACCATATGCTCCTCCTGTGGCTGAATTGGCAAATGTCTTTGGTGCATAATGTTGCTTGGAAAAGAGTTCTTCTTCTCCTTGTTGTAAAAGATAAGTTGCATAACGCATGTCTGTTATATCTTTGTTTTTATCAAAACGGTCTCTCATTAATACAGCTTCAATCCTGTAAAAAAAAAAATAAATAAAATATAATTCATATATATATATATAGAATATGTAATTATAATAATTACATTATTAATTTATTTTAGATCAATTCAAATTAAAGTAGTAATGTAGCTAGGAAAATCACATCTAAATTTATTTTATTTTATATGTACAGAATAAGACAAAAATAAACACAGTAATATATGAACAAACATATATATTGACACTGTCAGCTGATTTTACACATGTACCTGCAATCGTGCGTTCTATGATACCAATCCTGCAAGCAACGAAGCGCACGCTTGTACAAGCTGCATACTTTTCGTGAATGTGGCACGAGCTCCGAAGGAATATGCGCCATCGTTTTTATTTAATAAGATCGCAAAATTCTCTCTCTCGAAAAGACTATATGCGCGAGATTACATGAACGTGATAAACCATGAACCATCCAAAACAAGTAGATGAGCCGAAGGCAGTTCATTAGCAGACGAGCAAAATAGCTGACCTCTAGCGAAGATCAACGGAACCATCGATTATTAGATTCGCGTTCAAAAAGTCCCTATTTAAAAGGGACACTTTGATTGGTCATTATTTTCTAGCTTTACGTCGCGTTCTATCACGAGCTACAGAGAGCTATAACATAATTTTAATAACAACAATATCGCGTTCATTCGACGTGTTTACATAAGAAAAAACAAAGAAGAGAAGGGAAAAAAACGCAAATTGAATAAAAACGCGTGCTTTTTTCGCGAATAAAACTAGAGGCTTCCGGCGCGGGAGGTCGACGGAAGTGGACGGAAGTGCGACGGAAACGAGGGAAGGCGCGTCGCACCGGCGACATCGGGCGACGTGGTCGACGGCTATTGACTGGTGGACCCTTTTACCACCGAGTGATTTTCGCTGATTTGCGAGGTATGTGTATGCGCTGGCTCGGACAGCGGAATTTCACAGCTGATCCATACCGAGCGACATTTGTTACGTCCGCATTAATGCACGCCATAATGACGCACGCACAATCGTGACGCAGCGCGATAAACAATCCGGCGAATCGACAAGTCTTCACCGGCGAGTCGTATCGCTCCGGTGTGTCGGAACCTTAGTTAGTCGCGCCTAGGAGCGGGAATATGAAATCGCGAAGGAGATGTATACACGATATTGATATTATGATGTGAATTTATTTTTTTTACAGGTCGAGACCAGCCCCAGGAAGCGATGCCGCCGACGATGCCACCCGACTCCCATCAAATCTCGTTAAAGATCATAGAGGCGATCAAGCAGCACCCGGTGCTGTATTGCACCGAGGTGAAGGGTTTGTCGGTTAAGCTGCAGGAGTTCAAGCAGAAAGTTTGGAAGCGAATCTCAGACGAACTTGGACTAGATCGTATGTTTTTCTTTCTTTCTTTTTTTTTACATTACTTTTATGTGTAATTGCTCTTAGATTATTAGTAATTACTCGCTTATTGCAGCAATGTGGGTGAGATTGAAATGGAAGAATCTTAGAGACACCTATTGCCGTATCTTGAAATATAAGAGTAAAACAGAGGAGGGTGTCAGAAGGAAAAAATGGATCTTTGAGGATCATTTGAGCTTTTTAAAATTCCCGTAAGTAATATATTTTTATTGCAATAAAAGAGATAATTAAGCTACATTTTCTACATTGAGGATATTTTGGTAGGTACGAGTCGGATTATCAACCACAATGTGTAGAACTGACTAAGGAATATATACAAGATATTAACTCGGGTGAAGTAAGTTCCGAAGGTTTACTAGAACAATTGGAGGATCGAAATGATGAGGATTATAGCGAATACTTGGAGGTTATAGACGATACAACAGCTGATCCAGTTGTAGAATCTGAGACAGTAGAAACATTGGATAACAATGATATGCAATTAGTCACTCAGAATATAGTGGTTGAGCAAGACACGACACAGCAAGATATTGACACTTATGTCCAACAGATACAGTCCAAGTTTCGAAAAATACGTCCAAAACGAATGAAGGTCGATCATCCTCCATCTACCTCGAAAGCATCTAACTTTCATAATAAAAGCCCTTCCTTCAAGACTAATAATGCAAGT
Organism: Prenolepis imparis; assembly: GCF_030444845.1. Classification (NCBI taxonomy): domain Eukaryota; kingdom Metazoa; phylum Arthropoda; class Insecta; order Hymenoptera; family Formicidae; genus Prenolepis; species Prenolepis imparis. Next base: position 5,936,054 of record NW_028141164.1, read on the forward strand.
GCACATGACACTGGTACAGTATTTAATCCTATTTTCATAACCAATCAGTCATTAACGTCGAATACACCTGCTTCACCTACAAAAAAATCGAGCAACGCGAACGATAATGACGCCAATTTCGAACAAGTTTATTTAGCACCCGAGAGTAAGAGTAGTATAGAACTATTTTTCGAAAGTATGGCACAGACAGTGAAGAAGTTGCCGCCAAAGGCGCAAGCGGATATTAAGATGAACATTTGCAAGATTGTTACAGAGACGGAAGTGCGGTATTCTAGCCAGAGCAAGCCACAGAGTACGCAACAATTTATAGCACCGCCTGGCATGATACCTAAGCTGGTATTGATACCTTGTAACATGATAGACAATCAAAATGTTAAAGATTAATATTTGTATTGTTTATTGTAATGTGGTTAATATCAGATTGATAAAATTATCATGACTGCTTTAGTTGGTAATTAAAAATTGTTTTATTTTTATTTTAGTTTTTCTATATATAAATAATACTATTAAATATACATCAGCTGTATATAGATTCATATTAAACATCAACATAATTATTTAAGTTGTTTATTTCATCAAGAATTTATTTGCGCGAAAAATCCAAAAAAATCATATGAAACACATTGTAAAAGCAAATAATACACACACACATTATCTAAAAACTTAATTTACATTAAAGAAAATTGTTTTTTTGCACACTGGCGGAGAAGTGGGAGTGGGGAGTTTGGGGGTTAAAAAAACCTTCCCCCTTCTAAATTAAAAAAATTTAAAAAAACGAAAGATAAAAATTTTACTGAACTCCCCCCATTATCGAATATGTTTGAATTCGCTAATACATGTTCTTGTGCATAATATATATTTTTAATAAAATATTTATATTTCACATTATAAATGTTATTTTTGTAGAGAAAATTATATGTTATTGTTATTATTATTATTTTTAATTGTAATTGTAATATTTTTTAAATTGTATGAGAGATAGAAATTTATCACATGAGGAAATTTTTGCAGTAAAATCTCGTAAATATAATAGCTATCTGGAAAGATAATTGCACCTTTATCAATTTTATCAAAAGCAGATTATCAGCAGTATATTTTTATTGATAAGTATATTATATTATGTTCTATCATATAAATTAACTAACTCAAGTTGAGCAAATTAATAATTAATTATAAAAATAAACTAAGAAATCTGTATTATCAAAATTTATTTTTTATGAATTTTCTATTTTCAATTTATATATATTAGTTTTTATCCTATGTTACTTTTTATTTCTTTAAAAGCCAAAAAAAAAGGAAAAACTAACTTGCCAATAAATCAGCTTTCCCTGTGTCTCATATTGCTTTTAGGTGTGTGTGTATATTTGTGTATCGGTATCAACTCAATATTTTACACAGTTTTGCTTGACTTTTATAACGTGGTAATTATCTTGAAAGATGTGTTAATTGGAAGATGGATCACTGATAAACAGTAATAAATGCTTTTTTCTGTTTTTTAATTGTTGTTATCTTTCAGTGTTTGATTGATAAAGAGTGATAAATGTACTCTGGAATAAGGAAAGGCTAAGGAAAGAAATTTTTCATTTTTCAATAACAGAGTTGAGACGAAGTGATCGACGAAAATGCTGCGACATTTGACATGTGGAAAAAGGCACGCCGATTTTTTAAAACAGTGCTCAGCAATTCAGTTCATAAATTCTTCCAGAAAAAAGGTATATATTAGTTACAGGTTAGGCTAACAGATGTTATTAAGTCCCAATTAAAATCCATCGAATTGAATGTAATAGCTCATTTTTTCAACAGTTTCATCAAACTTTTTTTCTAAAGAATTATTGATTATCACGTGCACTTGCACAATTTTATTTTATTTGTTTAAATATTTTATATAATTTTACATATTTTTCTGTGTACTGTACTCTCTTTTTATATTTATATATGTATATAATAAGCATGTATATCTTTTTGGAGAAAGAAAATTCTTTGGAATAGAAAGACAACAAATTTAAAACATGTAGTAAAAAGTAACAGAGATTGTTTGCTACAGTTTATCACACAGTTGTATATAAAATTTACAGAGTTCGGAGATCAAAGACAATGATGAAGATAGGAAAAAATACAGAGAATTTGTAGACACCACCACTCGGGGACAAAGAGTATATAAAAGTTTGCAACGAGATTGGAAAACATTGAAAAAGTGTCTGTCATCTAACCGAGAGTATTCAGATTTTGAAAATCTTTGGAAGGGACACGAAATAATTCCTGAGCAATGTGATGTACTCATTATTGGTGGCGGTGCGATAGGCAGCTCAATAGCATACTGGTTAAAAGAGACAATTCATAAAGAAGAATTCCGTGTTGTTGTAGTTGAAAAAGATCCCACAGTAAGATATTCATGTGAATTTTCTATATATTTCTTTAATTGTTTTTTAATTGATAATAGTTAAGAGTTTATAAATATATCTAATATATTGATTATATTTTTCAGTATGCCAAAGCTTCCACAACTCTTTCGGTTGGTGGTTTGCGCCAACAGTTTTCTCTTGAAGAAAATATTCACATGTCCCTGTATGGTGCAGAGTTTGTACGAAATATTAACGAACATTTGAGTATTCCTGGAGAATCAGCCATTGATTTGAATTTTCACCCCTATGGTTACTTAATTTTGGCGACCGAAGCGGGTGCCGAAACTTTAGTACAAAATTCTAAGCTGCAGAATTCTTTAGGAGCAAAAAATGCTGTCTATACTGCAGAGAAGTTGAAACGCATGTTTCCCTGGTTAAATACTGACGGGATTGCGGCGGGTTGTCTTGGACTGGAAAAGGAAGGATGGTTCGATCCATGGTCCTTATTATGTGCCTTGAAAAAGAAAGCTAGTCATTTAGGTGCTCAATACGTTAACGCCGAAGTTAAAGCTTTTCAGTATGAGACGATTTATGACGAAAGCATGGGTTCTATTCAAAAATTAAATAATGTAGTTGTAAGTGAATATTTATATTTATATATTTGCATTTCATTTTTATAACTTTCTAAATATTAATGAAATATATATTTATATTTTATAATATGTAATATATATTTTTATAATTGAATAAGTTAAAAGTGACACTCAATTTTCTACGCTTTCTGTCTACAAATTTTATATAAAACTTGTCAATTGTGAATCTAACATAATTTTTTAAATATAGATAATGTTTTGTATCAGATAAAAACGAATGATGGTGATATTAAAAAAATACAGTTTAGTATGGCTGTAATAGCTGCGGGCGCGTTTAGTGGCGATGTAGCTGAATTGGCTGGTATCGGAACAGGTGAAGAATTATTATCTGTACCTTTACCAGTAGTACCCAGGTAATTTTAATAACGGTTTACGTTTTTTTTATTACTCTTTGATTTTTATTTATTACAATCAATCTTTTCTTACAGAAAAAGATATGTATATTGTTTTCATTGTCCAAACGGACCTGGTTTAAATACACCTTTAACAATTGATTCTAGTGGCGCATATTTCAGGTATGAATCTTCTTTTGAGTTACAATATGTACTTTTATATCAGAAGAAAAATAAATTTGTGAAAGAACAACATTAAGGAATAAATTTGAAATGATTTGTAGGCGAGATGGTCTTGGAGGTAATTATATCTGCGGAAAAACACCCGAACACGACGAAGAGCCGTCGGTAGATAATTTGGATGTTGATCATGAATTTTTCGATAATCAAATATGGCCTGCACTCGCTCACAGAGTACCATCATTTGAGAATTTGAAGGTATTTTTCATTATAATAAATAATTATATGTAAGATATTCATAGTTCTTACGCAAATATAATCTATATAAATATTAAATCCATTAATATATCGCAAATATACACTAACTTCCTCTTTCTATGATAATATATATTTCAATTATTGTATTTTTATTAGGTGAAATCTTCATGGGCTGGATATTACGAGTACAATACCTTTGATGAAAACGGTATCATCGGTCCACATCCTTATTATAAAAATTTATACATAGCGACTGGTTTTAGCGGGCACGGTATCCAGAAGGCACCTGCAGTAGGACGCGCGATATCAGAACTGATGTTTCATAATTTTTTTACAACTATAGACTTGTCGAAATTGAGTTTCAACAGATTTTTAACATCGGAGCCAATGAGAGAAGCTAATGTCTTTTAAGTTTGCAGGACTAGAAAGAAATAATAGTCTTTTTTTCTTTTCTACTTAAATGTGTATATATATTTGTATATATATATATAAATACAGTGTCAGTATGAAACCTAATAATAGATCTATGTTCTAAAAATAAAGAGACAAGTAATCTGCCCAAATATTACGCAAGTTTTAATTTACAATCGCAATAATACAGTGTTTTATTAACTATGATAACATATAACGTGCGCGTGCAATAATTCAATAATGTTTATTTTAAAAGCGCGTGACTCGTATTTTCATGTATAGATAACACTTGTTCCATATATACAGCAGCATCTTCTTCACCTATACTCTGCAGTATATTTTGCAGTTCGCTGAGAGATATACTAGTTTGAATCTGCAAAGAAATAAAAATTATATACATAGTTTAATGATTTATTTCGCATTTAAGAATGCATGCATTCATAAAAGAACACGGAATAATACAACGAACACTCAACGAAAGAAAATAAGAATCTTACAGCAATGTAATTCAAAAGAAGTAACGTTGAACTGGACGAACTCTGTTCAAAGGTATTCAATAAATTTTCAAAATTTAAATGACGGGCTAATTTCTTCCATCCTTTTGTCTCATCTAGGATAGCCGCTAATTGTTTTTCCTGGACCGCATCCATCCAAACTTTTTGTGTATCATCGATATTTTCCTCTTTACACTTAATTGCTTCTAACTCATTATTTTGACTGGAAACGAGCTGCAAGATCTGCAATGAAACAAATTGTTTTCATATATGTATAACTTTATAACAATGATGATATGAATCTATTATTTTTCCCGTACATCTGGTTTGTTTGAAGCTAAGTCAAAAGATGATTGCCCGACGGATTCTTTCATGCTTTCATCTGCTTCATCTTGTATTTCAGTTTTTATATTTTGTACTTGTTCCCCTTCAATCTATGAAAATATTGTATATTAATTGTTTATATATATAAAATAGTTTATTATATATATATATATATATATATATATATAGTTTATTTCAGATAAATTTATTATAGACATACGTTGCTTGACTCGCGATTGAAATTTCTTATGTACGGATCAGCGCCGTATTTCAATAGAAGAGCACATATTTCTTTTGCTTTCGTCCCAGGTGTAACCACCGCAGTATGCAATGCCGTATTTCCGCTGAAGTTTCTCTTGTTAACATCTATGCTGGTCTGTAAGAATCAATAATATAATATAACCACTGATAAAAAAAAAAAGATTAAAAAAAACGCGTTTCCGATAAATATTAAATCTTACATTTTTTAACAGGAACTCTATTATATCTTTGTGACTTCCTTCGACCGCTACATGTAAAGCCGTTCTTCCATAAGACATATCAGTATTATTTACGTTTGCACCGGCTTCAATGAGAGAACGTACTGCATAGTATGATCCCGCCTCAGCAGCTAAATGCAAAGGTGTCCATCCTAAATCTGTATTTGCTTCAATGTTGATTTTTTCTTCGCTCAATAAAACATTAACACTTGCTCTCGCTTCTGGAACTAAAAATGTATCTCCCATTATAGATATATATTATCTGTTACAGCTGTTATTTTTTATTTCTCTTTATAAATTTATAAAATATTTCGTTAAATTTCTATTTGTCGGATTTTTCTTGAAGAATATTCGATTTGAAATATTTTTAAATTAGTACATACATTTAACAGCTCTGTGTAATGGCATTTGTCCATAATGATCTGATATATTTGGATCTCCACCGAGCATGAGCAATGCTCTTGTAATTTCTGCATGTTCTTGCGTGGCAGCGTAATGCAATGGAGTCTATAGCACATAATACAATATATAAAAAAAATTATTTTTGTAATTATTAAAATGAAATATATTAGACACAGCATCAAAAGAGCTAACCTTGCCAGAACTATTTTGAATATTCACTAATTCTTCAGCATTTGTCTTTAGAGTACTCATAAGCATTAAGATATGCTTTACAATATCTTTCTGTCCATATCGGAGCGCATAATGTAGCGCCGAATCACCATAAGTTGTCCTGTTTTTGAACATATTTATTATAATATCTTTAGATATATCTGGCTTTGTTTTGATACTTTTCATTGTTTCAATAATAATATTTTTGGCAAACATTTCGTCATCCTGTAAAAACAAAATTCATAATAATAATATTGGCGCAACAATAAGATGGTAACTATGAATTTGATTTGTAAATTGTGTATATTGGTATTAAAATTTACCAAAAATGGAGGAATAATCTTGTTTTCGCCAGTGATTAATTAACGAAAAAATATAATTTTTAGTCGACACAACTGGCAACTTGTATTTACAGAAACTTTATTGCGACGTTTCGACCATAGTTTTTGGTCCTGGTTAAATAAAAGCCGATGTTTGCTAACGACTGATTGATTATCGTCACACTTCTTAATATCATTTCGATGCTCTTTAATTCTAATTATCGACTTTTATAATGTCATTATGTGCTTGGCTCCGGTGAGAAACATACACGCTTCTTCATATCTTTCGATATTATATTGATATGTATTTTATATTTTCCAACGTTTTTTGATGCGCAATGAATGTGAGTTGATAATCATATTTTTTATATATTCACTTATCTTTCAACTCTTAATCTATTTTATTTTTGTATTATTTTTTGTGATTGTAGACATTAACTGACCTGTTTAATCCTTTGTAATTAATTGCTTGAAAAGGACCAAAAACTATGGTCGAAACGTCGCAATAAAGTTTCTGTAAATACAAGTTGCCAGTTGTGTCGACTAAAAATTATATTTTTTCATTAAAATTTACCTTTTTACTCGGTGCTCCATCATAAGCTAATTTATTTTCTTCACTTTGAGTTAATAAACTCTCATAAACTGTAAAATTGAAGTTATATTAAATAACACACAAAATATATTTTTTAAAGATGTAACTTAAGACTAGTAAATCTTTTGATATGTACAGTTTGATACTTACAGTCTAAATTTATGCGTTCAACAAAATCCTTAAACTCACTGGAAGAGCATCTATCGTCTAACATCTTTTTTATTTCTTTAGACATTTCTGTACTTTCATTGTTTGAAGGCATATTTGTTAATGGTGTATGAATTGACGGCGTATCTAGATTAAACGCCATTTGTGTCAATTCTGTGCTACTCGAATGAGAGATTCGCGTTCTCTTCCTACCTAGAATTATAAAATTATAAAAAAAATTATACCAAGAAAATAAGGCAATCGAAAAGAATAGAAATAAAATAAAATAGAAAGCAGAGACGTGGTATCTCACAGTCTTAACTTACCCATTATGCGATCGCTGGGCTTATATGTGAACTTGATTGGTTCTGAGCAATCTGAATCTGAAGGACGTTCTAATTGTACAAAAACTTCTTTCGGAGAAGTAATACATAGATCCTTATATGGTGGAGTTCTAGAAACATACAGTACAATTAAACACGAAAGAAAATAAAGCATATTTCAAAAGTGCACAGTGTACATACCGAAATGCCATAGCATATTGATGATGAACATCTAGTTCCGAAAAACGACCATAATCAGTCCAGACTTCAATGTCATCGTCATTCAGTTCAAAAAATTTTATTTTTATATTTTCTATAACATAAAAACATATATGTTTATTTAAATTTTTTAATATGTACGACATGTTACTGTAACAAGGCAGCGCATAGTAGAGATATCACATATTATTAATTATAAACTTACTTTTTGAAACTTTCTCTACAAATATGAATACTTCTTCTCCACCTTCACAACTGCTGGTAAATTTGTCAATTCTGCATATTTTAAGTTCTCCAGTTAACGCGCTTTCTATTAAAATATTAGCATTACAACTTATTAAATATTTTCATCGTTTGCGATATATGACATAAAAATAATAAATTTCAAAACTTTAATAAAAAAAATTTTTTTCTAAAACAGATTTTTATCATGATAAATTATTTAAACTTACTCAGATTATTGATTGGATTGCTATAAACCGGCGATGTGATCGGTCTCATGATATTATGTTCATCTTTGATAAATCCTTGAAAACAAAGGCTAACTGTATTCAAATTTATAGCCTTCTGATAATGCTCCGCATCAGCTTTAATCTATAATTGCAAAATTGTTCAAAAAATATATTTAATTCGATCGCCATTTTTTGAAGGAATAAAAATAAGTCTAATTAAATAAAACAATTTTCAAGGTGATAAAATGGGTATTAAAATCTACCTGTGTATCATCACGAAGACTAAGAGTAGCATTAATATTTGAAAGCTTGCGTTCTTCTAACATTTTTGCACATAATTTTCGTACTATTTCTTCTTTAATATTTTTTCTCGCAGTATGTATTATTCCCATACTATTGAATCTGAAATAGAAACATCCATATAATACATTAATAAATAGACTAACAAATAAATCAATTGTGTTTGCAATGTTAGAGTAGAAAATATAACGTACTCGGCTATAAAATCATTTGCAGGTGAAACTTCCATATCATGTGGATCATCTATGTCTGCGGTACCCATACGTTTCACTAATCTATGAGCATGTGGTATATGTTCATC